>NC_142593.1:43009124-43317180 GCF_965207765.1 Zootoca vivipara
GTCAGGGATGATGGGACTTGTAGCCCAAAACATCTGGAGGGCCGAAGTCTGGGGATGCCTGCCCAAGAGTGTGCACTAATGACACTAATGATTTCTCATCAACCTGGAAATAAGTGTCTAGCAGGGAGCCACACTGCCACAGGGTTCTGCCCAAGGCCCATTGCTGTTCAACATCTTTATAAAAGACTTGGGTGAAGGAATTGCTAGTGCAAATATTAGAAACTCTTATGGGAACTTAAATATTTAGAGTGCTTAAGTGAATGAAGTCCATGTCTAACAAAGTGATTTTTGGCTGAAATATTTGCCACTCAGGTACTTGTGGCAGAAATCTCTAGCAATCCTTCAGATGTCTCCAGGACACCGTGTCCTTACTTTACATCTCTCTGTGTGTCTCTTGTTTTTAATATAAAAAAACCCCCACTAGTCTGATTATTTCAGAAATAGAGGGAATAGGATGCACATTATACAAGCCAGTGCAGAGTCTTCTGAATTGAGAGCAGAATACTGAATATTCTACTGTGGGCTTCAGTTTTTCAAATCATTCATAAATGATATCAAGGGGCAGAGTGAGAATGCAGAGCTTTGACAATTTGTGACAAGGAAGGAAAGAAGTGGTTTTGACTGACAAGTGTCATCACAGTAATATGTTTGCTATTCCAGCTCAGTATCGCTCAGTCCCAATATACAGCTAAATGTTTGATGAACAACATACTTCATTTGATAGTTATTTGATTTTATCCTGTTTTTCATACAGCTATTGTATTGTATCAAACAAAGGCTCTGCCCCCAGGCTTTCAAACTAAAAATGTTCGGTGCAGATGGGAATGTCCCAAACTTGGTGGATGTTGATAATCAGCTATGAATGCTGTCAGTTCCAAATGAAACCCATGGAAGTCCAAAAATTATACATTTCTCCACTTTTTGGACATTAGTGAGTAGATACTGGAGCTGTGAAATTTGTCCCAATCCATTAGCCCCGATACATATTACTCACATGAATATAAATTGTAGCTGCTGCCAACCAAACTGATTCCTTACCAAAATCATTGCTTGGTTTCATAATTTGAACTTTAATATCCAAATATTCAAGCAGCAGCTTTGGTGAGAGATTGGAGTCGCAGCTACTGGCATCCAAGTGATTGTCCCCCTTAGCTGCCAAGTATCTGGGTTTTTTGCGGAAAACCCCCGGATTTTAATCCATTTCCCAGATTTCCTACCTGTCAGGGAGCCTCCATTTTGGGTGCCGCTTTGCCCATGTGTGGGCACCAGAAATCGGGGAGAGCGGCACCGGAAGTCGCTTCTACGCATGCCCGGCGCCATCTTGGTGGCGGCCACATGGCGGTGGCTGTCACCAAGATGGCCGTCGCCATGCGGCCACCAACAAGATGGCCGTCGGGCATGCGTAGAAGTGACTTCCAGTGCCGCTCTGCCTGATTTCCGGTGCCCACACATGGGCAGAGCGGCCCCGGAAGTTGCTTCTACGCAACCTCCGGTGCTGCGCCACTGCTGATCCTGCATTTTTCAGTGGGAGACTTGGCAGGTTTGCTCTCCCCACCCCCACCCACAACCCCAACCCCAGGTGTATGGGCAGACAGTAGAATACTGGAAGGGGAATCAAGCTGGTTCATCACAGCAAAACAATAGTGGCTGCCTCGTATCTCCACATTTACAAATCTTAGACACTTACTTTTAAGATGTGCCACATGGGAATCCCTTGCAGATGACCACAGTGCCTGGAGACACAAAGTCAGGTTGACCAGAGGAGGAATCGCTGCTGAGAGGATTGCAGAGAAGAGAATAGCCATGGTGCTTTGGTATCCAGTTCTTGTTGTACTGCGGGACGGTAGATTCTGAGACCGTTGTGAAATGCTAAGTTCACGAAACGACACATTCCAACTTGCAAATCCAGGAGCTGCATGGCACTGGTTGGCTTAGGCCATTGGCGCTGTGGTCTAAACCACAGAGCCTAGGGCTTGCCGATCAGAAGGTTGGCGGTTCGAATCCCTGCAATGGGGTGAGCTCCCGTTGCTCGGTCCCTGCTCCTGCCAATCTAGCAGTTCGTAAGCACGCCAGTTCAAGTAGATAAATAGGTACCGCTCCGGCAGGAAGGTAAACGGCATTTCCGTACGCTGCTCTGGTTCGGCAGAAGCGGCTTTGTCATGCTGGCCACATGACCTGGAAGCTGTCTGTGGACAAACGCCGGCTTCCTCGGCCAGTAAAGCGAGATGAGCGCCACAACCCCAGAGTTGTCCGTGACTGGACTTAATGGTCAGGGGTACCTTTACCTTTACCTTAAAAGTGGATGAAGCAATGGATGAGGCTCTTAACCTTTGTAGAATAGCCTATATTCCAGCTGCTCAAAAGTCAGTGAAACACATCCTTCTATCCAGGCAGGTAAGAGCTATTATTGCTTTATGGCAAGTGGGTATCCTGCCACATGAGCTGTAATCTTTTCCTTCTGTTGTTTTTGAGACAATGTCACCCAGTGTCATGAAGCGTGCTGTCACAGTGGCTTGAGTGGGCTACTTCAGAGTAATGACTCCACACAGCTCTGCATTTTATCCTTTTATTAGTGCTGTGTATTTACAGTGCTAAAGGCAGTACTATTTACAGAAAATGACACATCTTGTTAGTCTTCTTCAGTACCTCCGAATGGAGGTTGGCGCGTTTTTCTCCAGCATAAAAACTTGGGGAGACCCAGCCTCTTCCCCCTACATTTTTTGCGCAATTCCGGAGTCGGGGGGATTGGCCTTCCCCCCTTGCTCCCCCCTTCCTGTCCCACCTTGGGCATTGGCTCTGCTACCTTGCCTGAGCCTCGGACACCACTTCCTGCTTCCCCACTTGAGTCGGAACTCTCCCTGCTTTCCCCAGCGCTCGGGGATGGGCTGGAACTCAGGAGGGGAGGGACCTCCCGATATCTTCTGTCCCTCACACGTGCATTTTAAAAGCTAGCATGGGCATGTGTGCAGCACGTGCGATTCCCATGCCTTCTCCCTGATGCCTCTGGGCTAGGCATTTAGGAAAAGAAGATTGTAGTCAGTGCAGAGATTCCAAACTTTGAACTTTGATTTAGTTTGATTGGAGGGATCACGGCTTTTGTGACTTAAACAGCTGTGTGTTAGGAATAAATTCAACAGGCTAACTTTTTTTAATAGGATGGAAATCCCATTATGGGGAAAACCTGGTCATATTATGTCTTTCAGGAAATTTATTTTTGGCCTTCCTCTCCTTCAAGAGAGGGTACGAATTTGCCTCTGATACAAAGCATAAGGAAATTGGATGCAAATCTGTGTGCTCTTTTGTCGTTGGGTCAGAGGACCCAATCCACCTCCTGTCTACATCTGCTTGGCCACTTTGACGACAGGATACTGGACTTGACGGGCCTTTGGCCTAATTTAGACAGGCCCCTCTTACATTCCTACTTAGGCAAATTATGGCATTTAAACCACTGCTGCCAGTTTCTGTGAAAGAAAGAAAAAATGCTGCCTTTTTGTTTCAGAAAGAGATTTAACTAAATTAGGCTTTTCACATTACGTAACATCACGGTGCAAAATGAATGCCGTTCTACTTTGAGAGTTTCTGCTGTTTGAGCCTTATCTTAGCAATCTTAAATCCGCTTCTGTAAACGAGCAAAAGTCCTCCCAGTTTAACAGACAGCTGAAATTCCTCACAAATCACCTCGCATTTGCAAGAGCAAAAAGAGAAGGAAAAAAAGTCCTATTTATTATTGGATGGTCAGTTGTAGCAAGATTTGGGTACACGGGACTCCTGAGGGGGGGGGGAGAATGTGGCAACTGAAACGGATGGATCCCAGTGCTTGTACAGTAGAGAAGAAGTCAGTAGTGTGGAAACTTGGAATCTTTATTTGCTGGTATGAATTCAATGTGTATCCTCTGAAGCGTATTCAGCATTAGCCCTGTTCGGGCGTTCAGTCTCCCTGCATGCAAGCCGACACTCAAGGAGAAGGGTCACCTCTACAAAGTTTAGAGCCCTCCATGAGTTTGAGGACCAAGATCCATGAGGCCCCTCCACTCCTGGGAGATTCCCTGAGCAGTTGAAAGAAACCTGCAGTATCAGCCATGAAGCTCACTGGAGTGACCTTGAGCCAGCCACCACCCTACATCACAGGGATGCTGTAAGAGTAAAGAAGAAGAAAAAGGGGGTGGAATGAAGTATGCTCCCTTGAGCTCACTGCAGAAAATGATTGCTAAAGATGAAATAAATAAATTTGGCTGTATCGTGTTAAGGTCAGGTGTGTAAATGAGAGAAGGATTAGAGGTAGACAAGTGTTTGTGACATCCAAGAAGCAAACTATTAATGAGAGCACCTTTTTCAGGTGGTCTTCTTATCTTGGCCCTAATTTAACACAGGATATACCTGAAGATGTTTGTTCACTTCTCTAAACATTAAATGTGTCTTTAGTTGAAAGCTCGCGTATTTCGGGGTGCTGTGGCTTTTCCCACTTCATGAGCACAGTTGCAAAGAGAGGTTGCCGTCTATGCAGAACGGTGGACTGCTCAACGATATTTGTGCCGAGTAACAGTCTGTGAAGTTAAGATTGTAATGTTAAGACTATTTCATACATGAGAGATGCATAGAGTAACTTCTTCGGTTCGGGTATGACCTGTATCTTTCCAAAGAGAAAGCACCGTAAAGGTTCCTTTACAGTGGAGAGAAAAAGATTGGCATATAAGCAGTTATGGCTCTTTAAATACAAATTGGTTAAAAATGAAATGGCAGGGGCACCAATTATATATCCTGAAATATCCCAGACACAGGAGGATAATTTCAGTTTGAACTCTTTTGTGACTAAAAATAGGTTCCTGCCTGCGCTGGGGAGGAAGAATGTGACCAGTGTAAAGCTCAAGAATTCTGCTGGACGCTATTTGACGTTACAGGATGTAAAATATTCATGAATGATTGCATGCTTATTTTTTCCACTATTGTATCAAAATACCTGCTGTACCATTTATAGCAGTAGATTTTGTTTGAGCCCTGCCCACCCACCTCCTTTCAATAAAAAGCTATTAGCCTTGATGAGCAACACATTAAAGGGGATAATTTCCATTATAAATATGCAAAAATAACTTGTTATTGAAGTGCTTTTGATATCTTGGGGGGGGGGTAAGTCTCTGTGCGTAATTTCAGTAAGAAAAAAAGTGTCATCTCAACTGCAGCAAAACTCAAAAAGCAAAATAAAGGCAGGGAATAAGTAGCACCATAACTTGCTAGTACATGTGGAACTAGCAACAAAATGTTGCAGTTTATTCTCCACCCTAAATGATGGCTTTTTTTGAAATTTCCAAGAGAATTCCTTATTTGTGTTTTTATCTTTATTTTTTAAAAAGGATTCTGTTAGCAGATGTCATATGGGAAAATGTGGCTGAGTGCATCCTGTTTTGCTGCTTGAGGCGAGCATCTCTTTCTGGTGTTCCATAGTGGCACCTGAGATCTCTCCAGAAATGGCTGCTGCTTCTCTGCTGGTGTTAGGGCAGGCAGGGCACCTGTAAGGGTGCCACCTATTGGACTTCTGCCACTCGAGGCAGCTACCCTCCCTGCCTCGTGTGTGGCCCAGCCCTGGCTGGGTGACACAGCTGTAACCATTTCCTGTGTGCCGAAAATGTTTGGAAGGACTAACTGGGAAAGAGTTTTCACTAAAAACCACCTGGTATTGACCAATTCTGGGATGCTGGGTGAGGTGGCCTGTTTTAAGATTCTGTGCTTTATTACGGCATATTTTTTTACGCAAGCATTAGATTCAGTGCTCCCTTAACTGGAATGCTAGAATGACAAGCTCATTGGAGCACATGCTGGCAGACTCTTAACCTGATTCTCTGCTCAAATCAGATTGCTTTTGAATTTGTTTAGAGCCATTAACTACAGGCTGTTTCATAGATTTTCGAGGCGGGAATAGATCTCCTATATCATCAGAAGCATCTCCTTGACTATGCAGCATTGTTCCTGGCAGAGCACTTGCGGGTGTTTTACAATTTAGTGCATTCACCTGTATGAATGTGTCAGTGAAGGCATTGTGCAGTTTTTAAAGCATAGCTCCTCCATGCTGTTAAAAAGGCAGGAAAGGTTCTAGGTGGGGTGGCGTTACCAGGCATACAAAAAAGGGGTGGGGTAATGTCCAATGCAGTCTGGTCCATTAGGGAGAATGGGGGGAACCTCAGGACTCAGCTACATTAGCAAAGAAAAGGCGTTTTATATGTGTTATAACACTGTGGCACCAGATGGCACTGTGGAGTTACGTCTTTCGCCAACATGATTTCCCACTTTGAGGTTAACAATGTGTTTGTCTGAAACGCTTTCCTGCTGTGTCTACATCCAGCCTCAGTCTATCCTCAGGCAGCCCGGACCTGCCTACTTCCTTACAACCATTATGGGGCAGCTATATAAATTAAGTAGGTAAATGAATTTGGGAAAGCAAAATGTCACTTAGGGAAGGATCTGAAATATTGTCCTTGAAGCTTTAATGTGTTTTATTCTGGCCTAGTTGTACCCGGCCACTCGTTGCTGTGGCTCAGTCAGGGCCCCCGTTTCCCAGGACAGGTGCATGACGTAACGCCCCCCCCTTCTCTCTGTTGCCCCTGGCGCGTGACATCATCTTCCCCCATGTGATGTCACCCTCCACCCCGACCCCTTACTCTCTCCCCCTTGTATACCGTATGCACATTTTGGGGAGGGACTGGTGGCTTTCCCCAGTGGATCCCAGCGGGCGAGGGGGCAGGCGGCCCAGCTGCAGTTGCTTATTGAAGGCGGACATGCCGAGGGCGGGGGAGAGAGGCGAGGCAGCGGTGAAGGGACAGGATCTGCTCCCGGTCTCCCAGAAGGAGCCGCCCACCATATGCACATTTGGGGGTGGGCCTGGCCGCTTCCCCCAGCGGATCCTGGTGGGCAAGGGGGCAGGCGGCCCAGCTGCAGTTCCTTATTGAAGGCAGAAATGCCGAGGGCGGGAGGAGCAGGTGGGGAGAGGCAAGATGGCAGCGGCGAAGGGACAGGATCTGGCCCCCGCTCTCCCAGAAGGACCTGCCGGCCACCTGCTCCCAAGACCCTCTGTGCGCTTGCGCCGGAAGGATGCCACCGCGCACCCCAAGGCATCCTGGGAGTAAAAATTTTACTATAACGTGTGTTGTTTTGACATCCAACAGATGGCACTGTTTTTCAAAAAAGCATGTTTTTACCTGTCTCAGGTGTGACATCTATATAATCTAATTATATGCAAACACTCCCGTATTCGAATGCAACGTTGTGTCAAAATTTCAAAGCAATCAGTCAAGAACTTTAGGAGATTTTTTGATTTTGTACAAATGGACATTTACATTTTTATTTATATAGATTGTTTCATTTGATGTTTTAATGTGCTGTAAAACAACTTTGAGATGTTTTATTTAAAAAAAATAAAGCAGCATACAGTATAAATGAAATGAAATAAGAGTAGGAACAAGAACAGTAGGCTTCCTCCTCTGTGCTGTTTCTGTGCTGCCACTGAAGACCTGAGTAGGGATGAGGAAGAGGGCAAAACTAGAATTAGTTGGTCCTGCCTGTCCACATCTGGGGGTGTCACTGCCTTTTGCCTTACATGTCCAGATGGGCACCCATAAACTTGGGCATTTCTGAACTTCAGGTTGGTTGAAGCAGATTTTTTTTTTGTATGTATGGAACATGAACTCAGAGGAGATGTGTTTAGTGGTTATATAATGGGGGGAGGACATTCTGGCTACTGCTTAAGGAAGGGATGCAGAACCTATGCAGTTGTTGCTGTTGTGATCCAACGCCCATCAGCCCTAGTCAGGAATGATGGGAGTTGTAATCCACCAATTTCTGGATGGCAATAACTTCTCCGTCGCTTCTATAGAAACTGGGATGACGTGGAATCCTGCTCTTTCTGGAGAACATTGCTTTGTAAACATGGGGAGCTACTAGCCAGTTCCCTTGGCCAGGGCTGGTCCAAGATGTTTTGGTACCTAAGACCAACCGCAAAATGCCCACCACCACCACCAAGGAAGAAGGAGTGAGTGAAGATCAGCATCAGAAACAAGAGGAGGATAAATATTTACATTGGGAGCAAGCGGGGAGTGAAAATCTACATTGGGAACAAAGGGGGGAATCAAATCAACCTTACCTGATGGTTGAAGTGGGAATCAAAGGCCATCACGGGGAGAAAATGGGCCCACAATGAATCATGCCAGACTGGTGCAGAGCCTAGGAGACCCCAGAGGGGAGCCTCCGCCATTTCCTTCCTAGGAGTGGGAGGAGGTCAACAGTGCCACTTATTCGCCTGAGAGGCTGCTGCTGTGGGCACAACATGGGGGTAGAGCTGCCTCTGCTTCCATCAATCAGCCTTTCCAGTCATGTCAGAGGGTCCTCCTTCCTAGTCAACATGCAGCTGAACACCCCTGAGTTCCACCCAGCGTCACTGTTTATCTGAGAGACTATGGATTGTTTCACAGGCAATGATCTACGGCCATTTGGTTGGCATCTTGCATGCTAGGACTTTCTGCTCATAGTGAGGCAATTGCTTGCAGGTACCAGCTTGCAAAAGCATTGTGGCTTGCAAAAAGAGGAAGCATTTGGCTCTGCACACACAAACGAAGTCTAGTCTGCTATGTGGTGGTAGTGCACATGATCAGCTTTGTAAAGAGGCATTTGATGTTGCAGTTGTCAATTGATTTCCAAAAGCATGGCACGGCATAATAGTCAATACTATTGTGTAATCAGCAACTTCAGCAATTGATATATACATCACAAGTTTTTGCCTAATGTATGAATTGTGCTCAGTGTTTTTCTGAACGTACAGCATCGTCTTATCAATTTCTGAACAGTTTTACAAAACAGCATGCAGTCAGTATTGGGTGAATTGGTGCAAGCTTGTTTAAATATATATATGGGGGGGGGAGCCCAAAAGAGAATATAAACTATAGCCTTATAATGGAAAAATGATTTTTCCTGTTGTGGCAAATTACTTTTTCATCACTGCATGCACAATCAAGGTTTTTCTTTTGTGAAGGTAGTCAGGCAAAAAACATTGGGACTGCCTAATGTGTTTTGTCCAGTCCTTTAAAGTCCTGAACCCTTCAAAGATGGGAGTCTACAGCGTCATTCAATGAATGCCCTCCCTCCTAAAAAGAAGAAAACCATATGCATCAGCAGAGAAGGCATAGGGAGGAGCTGTAACCTGGTGTAGAGTAAATGCTTTGCAAACACAGGGTCCCAGGTTCAATCTCTAACATTTCCAGTTTATGGGATCACACTCTGGAGATCACTGGAAGTCAGAGAATGTAGTTCTGGGCTGGATGGAGGAATAGTTCAACAGCTCAAGTCAGTGCGTTATGTTTTTGTTGTTGTTTAGTCATTTAGTCGTGTCCGACTCTTCATGACCCCAGAGCACGCCAGGCACTCCTGTCTTCCACTGCCTCCCTCGGTTTGGTCCAACTCGTGTTGGTAGCTTCGAGAACACTGTCCAACCATCTCGTCCTCTGTCGTCCCCTTGTGCCCTCAATCTTTCCCAACATCAGGGTCTTTTCCCAGGAGTCTTCTCTTCTCATGAGGTGGCCAAAGTATTGGAGCCTCAGCTTCAGGATCTGTCATTCCAGTGAGCATTCGGGGCTGATTTCCTTCAGAATGGATAGGTTATGTTTTTACACTATTTTATTTACTCTGGTACCCAGGACCCAGGTGGCGCTGTGGTTAAACCACTGAGCCTAGGGCTTGCTGATCAGAAGGTCGGCGGTTCGAATCCCTGTGACTGGGTGAGCTCCTGTTGCTTGGTCCCAGCTCCTGCCAACCTAGCAGTTCGAAAGCACGTCAAGTGCAAGTAGATAAATAGGAACTGCTACAGTGGGAAGGTAAACGGCGTTTCCATGTGCTGCTCTGGTTTGCCAGAAGCGGCTTTGTCATGCTGGCCACATGACCTGGAAGCTATACGCCGGCTCCCTCGGCCAATAATGCGAGATGAGCGCGCAACCCCAGAGTCGGTCACGACTGGACCTAATGGTCAGGGGTCCCTTTACCTTTACCTTTATTTACTCTGGTACAGATACCTGAATACAAAACATCAGTTTAAATTCCAGCACATGTGAAAATGGTCCGTTTCCCCTTTCAAACATCCTACAATAGAATTCTACAAATGATAAATATGTGGAACTGAGCCGAATCATTACATCTGGCTGAAGTTCTCTAAACACCTATATTGCAAAATTTAATATCATAAGGGGACCTAAGCAATGATATGTGTTGGGTTCTGGCTTTAATCAAAAAATTAACATCTATCTGCTTCCCAGAAAAGTTTCCTATTTGTATCTACATACTGATGTTATTCTACACTGTGATTACAGTTGATCATCATAACATACAACCAAATGAAATATTTGATCCCAAAAGTGCAGTAAAAAAAAAAGATTAAATACCTTAAGGGGAAATGAATGTAATGTTTTAAAATCCTTGTTCTTTGTACTAGTGCAAAGTAATAAAATGCACAAGGCAATTCGCAGAAAAGGCAGCATGTTGGGGATTGAATTATGTGCATATGGTTTTTGGTATTAGTTATATGACTAGCAGGCAGGTTTTGAATTACTTGGAAGCTGTTAATCAGCTTTTCTGGCAGATCTGCCGAGGGAGCATTTAGAATAGTCCAGTCAAGGCGCAAGAAAGAAAGGCCCAAATTAGCTTTGAACCATTTCTAGGGACATGCAGTGCATCCCGCTGGTTAAATTTCTCATTTGGGGAGAAGCAGGCCAGTTATTCACTAATACGTGAACTGAGAATGCTCAGCTCCGCTTTCATCTGCATCTATATACTATATACTAATTCAGATCTTCCCAGCCTTGAGCTTATGCAGCTCAAACTGCAGCACCTGTGCAGGAAAGAAAGATACTGGCAGGCTCAGAGTAAACCTGAGGTATATATGTTAAGGCAGTGCCAGCTCCAGGTTTTGGAGGGACTTTGGGCAAAAAAGCTCTCAGTGGGCCTATCTCATCTTTGCGACTGCCACAGTGGAACGCTCTCCCTCGGGAGGTTGTGGACTCTCCTTCCTTGGAGGTTTTTAAGCAGAGGTTGGATGGCAATCTGTCATGGATGCTTTAGCTGAGATTCCTGCATTGAGCGGGGTTGGACTAGATGACACTTGGGGTCCCTTCCAACTCTACGATTCTTTGCTACTCATTCACTTAACTCAGGGATAAGGAAGCTTTTCCCCCTCAGGCTGAGGGCCACATTCCTTTCTGGAAAGCCTTCGTGTGTGAAGCTAAGGATGTAAATCTGACCTTTGTACAGTAGGCTAGTTTTGCCAACACTCAGGCATCCCTCTGTCCAGGCAAGCGAAAGGAATTACCACAAGGTAAAAGTAGGGCCAGTGAGAGGTATGGCCTGGGGAGAGGAGGGGGTAACCTGAAGGGCCCCATTTGGCCCCTGGCCACCCTCCACTTACCATTTCTTCCGCTCAACTTAGACAACACAACTGTCCAGAAGGAGAAGGCAAGGCAAGAGAAAGTGGATGTTGAATCTTCTCACTCTGCCCTTTGCATGTTTGGAAAGGGTAAAGTTGAGCAGCTGAGCCTGGGCACATCACCTCCCCCCCCCAAAAAAAAGAGAGAGGAAGATGAAATGCATCACCAAATTAGGAAGAAAATGATGCACAGATGCACACTATACATTTGCATATGCTAGGGGTCTTGGTAGACCACAAACTTGACATGAGTCAACAATGTGATGCAGCAGCTAAAAAAGCCTATGCAATTCTGGGCTGCATCAACAGGAGTATAGCATCTAGATCAAGGGAAGTAATAGTACCACTGTATTCTGCTCTGGTCAGACCTCACCTGGAGTACTGTGTCCAGTTCTGGGCACCACAGTTCAAGAAGGATACTGACAAGCTGGAACGTGTCCAGAAGACGGCAGCCAAAATGGTCAAAGGCCTGGAAACGATGCCTTATGAGGAGCGGCTTAGGGAGCTGGGTATGTTTAGCCTGGAGAAGAGAAGGTTAAGGGGTGATATGATAGCCATGTTCAAATATATAAAAGGATGAAAGGTTGTTTTCTGCTGCTCCAGAGAAGCAGACCCGGAGCAATGGATTCAAACTACAAGAAAGAACATTCTACCTAAACATTAGGAAGAACTTCCTGACAGTAAGAGCTGTTCGACAGTGGAATTTGCTGCCAAGGAGTGGGGTGGAGTCTCCTTCTTTGGAGGTCTTTAAGCAGAGGCTTGACAGGCATATGTCAAGAATGCTTTGATGGTGTTTCCTGCTTGGCAGGGGGTTGGACTGCATGGCCCTTGTGGTCTCTTCCAACTCTGTGATTCTATGGTTCTATGAATATGTCTCTCTGTGTGTTTATATATATGCACATACAGATATGCAAATTTAGAAACAATAATTTAAGCAGAAACGCAACACATCTCCCCATTCTAGGGAAGAACTGTGCCCAGGTGTACTTGCTCAGTCTACTGTCCTGGATTCAACTTTTAAATTGCACTTGAATCGGCCACCCCTTCAAATAGAGAACTGACATCTAAGAGCCCTTCAAATACATGACTGTCCTCTGTAACATGGAAGGCATACACACCCACCCTAGGGACCACACAGAACAGTGGTCTGGTATGGTGTTGGTGTTGACCTTTAAAGCCCTAAACGGCCTCGGTCCGGTATACCTGAAGGAGCGTCTCCACCCCCATCGTTCTGCCCGGACACTGAGGTCCAGCTCCGAGGGCCTTCTGGCGGTTCCCTCACTACGAGAAGCCAAGTTACAGGGAACCAGGCAGAGGGCCTTCTCGGTAGTGGCACCCACCCTGTGGAATGCCCTCCCACTAGAGGTCAAAGAGAACAACAATTACCAGACCTTTAGAAGGCATCTCAAGGCAGCCCTGTTTAGGGAAGCTTTTAATGTTTGATGGATTTCTGAATTTTAATGTTTGATGGATCTCTGTATTTTAGAATTTCTGTTTTGTTGGAAGCCGCCCAGAGTGGCTGGGGGAACCCGGCCAGATGGGCGGGGTATAAATAATAAATTATTATTATTATTATTATTATTATTATGAGCTAAAAAGCAGTAGCTGTCACCGCCATTGCTGTGGTGTCCTGGGATGAGGAGAAGCAAGGCAGGAGTGTGGGTTGCACCATGGAAACATGCCACACTGACACACCGCTGCTTTGACGTCTCAGTCTGCCACACCAACCGCAGTGCGGGGAGGTCACTTTCCTATGTTCCTCTCTGCTCAGCTCATTTAGTAAAAATTTACCCCTCTCCCTGCGATGAATTAATGTGAAGCACGTCTAATACTTTTTAGAATTTTTGTTTTCCAGTTCCGATGGCCATTTGTTTTATGAAAACAACTTACTGACAATTTGATCTTTGTGCCTTTGTATAAAAGCTGTTGATTAAAACGGGTTATTTATAAGAACTTGGTGTTATTCTAGATTTAGCTGTTCATGTTCTGAAGGGGATAAAATGATGGAAGTATGAAATCCAATATTTCTGCTTTCCACATAATACGATTTTTTCTGATGAGAAAATAAAATATGCCCACCTGTCTCAAAAAGCTTTTATACGTGTTAATAGCGCCACTAGATGCAATTTTCTTCACAGTAAATAAGCAAATAAAATAATGAATCAATATCAATTGATTGATTGATTGATTGATTAATATCAGGCTTCAAGCTCATTTCTTTTTATAAAAGGAGAATACACTCGGGGCTCCTTCAGGAGAAAAGGCAGGATATAAATGAAAATGAAAATAACAATAAACCCTTTATCATTAGGTTGTTCTTTTATCTACTTTTCTCAGGTTTACAATTTCTTTCTTTCTTTCTTTCTTTCTTTCTTTCTTTCTTTCTTTCTTTCTTTCTTTCTTTCTTTCTTTGAGATGGGGCTCCTAGAATGGTACTCCGTGTTTAAAATATGACTGAAGGCTAGATTAAGGACATTAAACACAGTTGTATTATGAACCCCTTTCCTGATAATCTTTTATTTTATTGAATTATCCACCATGTCCCCAATATTTGATTCCAGGTTGGGTACCGGCAGTCATAAGATTCCCCAAGCACTTAAAATATACAAAAACATTCTTTAAGATTCATATTATAATATATTTACAATCTATTTAGTTACTACCGTGTTCTTCTAGAGGCAATATAATCTTGCATAATAACATTAAAGGTAAAGGGGCCCCTGCCCATCAGGTCCAGTCGTGTCCGACTCTGGGGTTGTGGCACTCATCTCGCTCTATAGGCCGAGGGAGCCAGCGTTTGTCCGCAGACAGCTTTCGGGTCATGTGACCAGCATGACTAAGCCGCTTCTGGCGAACCAGAGCAGCGCACGGAAATGCCATTTACCTTCCCGCTGTAGCGGTCCCTATTTAGCTACTTGCACTTTGATGTGCTTTCGAACTGCTAGGGAGCTCACCCCGTTGCAGGGATTCGAACCGCCGACCTTGTCTGTGGACAAACGCCAGCTCCCTTGGCCTATAGAGCGAGATGAGTGCTGCAACCCCAGAGTTGTCCGCAACTGGACCTAATGGTCAGGGGTACCTTTACCTTTTCCTTTACTGAAGATGCTAGGTGCACCTCTATGTGGAGAACTACGGTTTAGGGGCTGTCGGAGAGAAAGCTCCCTCTGGACCACCATTCTCCACACTTCTGGGGCTAGTGGAGTCCCCTCTGCCAAGTTTGTCATGCTACATTATAAACTGCTGTTGAATCTGAGAGGAAGTTAAAAAGCAACTGGTATCTGAAATTCAGAGGGGGGCGGGATACTCAAAAATTCCATGGAACCAACACAAGCCCTTTATGTGAGCTGAGCATTTCTTTAGATGGCATTTTGAAGACAAAACTGTTGGTTTAGATGTATGATTTATGATGCACTTTGAGACCTATTAAAATACGGCAAGATTTATGTTGCCCTCTAGTTACAATAAAATGAAAAGAGTAACTTTTCTGATCTTACTACAACAACAAATGGAATGTATTCTAACCTTGAATAATGATTTGTTTAACCTATGGCGACATCTGGAGAGTGCAGCTCACCTCATTTCTTACAGAAAATCAGAGCTATATAGGCCACAGAAATGATTAAAAATATGTAAGGGGGAGTAAGAGCTGACATGATCAGAATTTATCGAAACAATGAATGGCTTCAGAGAAAGTAAACAATGTTATTATTGTTTGTTCCCATCCTTAAGTAATCTTAGTTTTTGCTTGTTAATGGAAATGAGAGAATAGCCATATCTAAAGAGTTATGGCCAGTAGCATTTTCTTTAGATAAGCGCATACAGCAAGGTTGGAAAATTTGAGGCCGTTCCGACGTCATTGGACTACAACTCCCATCTTTCCTGGCCATTGGCTGTGCTTACTGAGCCTGATGGGAGTTGAATTCCAGCAACATCCAGAGGGCTACATGTTCCTCATCCCTGACATTGACAAAGAAAGTGCTCTCTTTTTGTACTGAGGAAAGATGGATAAGTGTGAAATGGTACAAAAAATAATTGGATTCATTCTCAGCCAAATACATTAGATTCCTGAAATTATTGCCAGCCAAACCTTTGAATGCAGTTAAAAGGTTTACAGGCTATTTTCTGTATCGCTCCAAATGTTGACTCATGTGGAACTCTCTGTAACAAGGGGCATTCCTCTGTTGCTCATTTGGCACTCAGCATATCCTTCATTGTCACAGTGAGTAATGTTCAGGGTAATTTATCATGAACCATGTTCCTTAATATTCCTGCAGCCCTTGTAAAAGGTTGGGAGACTTGTCCCTGTAGACTTGTTTAGATTCTGGCTTCAGCCGATAAGATTTTTTTGGAGCGACTTCTTGTTTTGCAACTCATGTTTAAACCATCCCTGGAATGTATCCATTTTCAGGACATCTGGGTAATTAATTCTTGCAGTGCTGGTCACTAAAGTCATTGGCATTGTTCATGCCAGAGAGCAAGCACAGGCTGTGGGAGAGGAAAGACTATCGCTCCACATCCCTGAACTCTTGCTACTGGTAGAAAGTTAATCTGGGCTGCATCTTTCCCTGCAGTGGGAAACAGAGAGGGAAAATAGCACCACTGAACTTGACCTGGCAATTGCCCATGTTATGTTTACACCCATTATTCCTTTATCTAGAATATAGCTCTGCCTGGTTTGTGGAACATAATAAGATGCCTTATTCTGAAACAAGCGTTTGGTGTATCTAATTCAGTGTTGTCCAGTCCATCCTTTTTTTTTAATCTGGTGCCCTCCATATTTATTTATTTTTTGACTGTCGGTCCATCATGGCCAATGATCAGGGATGACTGGAGTTGTAGTCCAAAACATCTTGAAGGTACCATGTTGAGGAAGACTGGCCTTCCTCTGATGGGCAGTGGCAACCCAAGGTTTCAGAATGGAGACTTTCTCAGTCCTATCTGGACATGCCATGGATTGGACCTTGGACATTTTGCACGCAAAACATGTTTTATTCTACTGAGCTACCCCAGCCTTCCCCAACCTGGTGCCCTCCAGACTATCCCAGGTTCAATTCCCAGCATCTCCAGGTGGGGGCACTCATTGAGATCAATTTAAAAATCCAGGAAGCAGAAACTAGGAATAAATCCCCAGTTTCCCCAGTGAAGAAATGTAGAAAGTGGACAGTCATATAGTTTTTTGTTTTTTGTTTGCACTGCCCCTTGTATCAGACAATTTGATCTAAGTTTATTAATCAGTTGGTTGCTAGTAGGGAGTGGCAGTCAGACCAATGTAAGGCAGCCTTCCTAATGTTTATTCAGGATGGGGATAAGATAGTTTCTGCAACAAACCATGAGGATTTGTGAATGTTATACAACAGTATTTTAATGTTAGATGCAGATTCTGTTAAGCTATTTTACTGTACTGAACTTTTCAAAATTTTGTCTATATGCAAGTATATGAGTATAAAGGCAAGTCCCCCCCCCAGGATAGGTATTGGTACCTGTGCTTTTTAACTTGTGCATAAATGACCTGGTGTTAGAGATGCTTAATGAAGTAGCTATGTTTGCTGATGACACCAAATTGTTGTGGGTGGTTGCAAAAAGGGGGGATTTCAAGGAACTCCAAAATGATATTTCAAATTTGGGCGAGTGAGCATTGGAATGGCAAACGCTAATCAATATAAGCGAGTATAAAGTGATATACATTGGGGCAAGGAGTTCTAACTTCAAGTATGCCCTAATGCAGGCATCCCCAAACTTCGGCCCTCCAGATGTTTTGGACTACAATTCCCATCATCCCTGACCCACTGGCCCTGTTAGCTAGGGATCATGGGAGTTGTAGGCCAAAACATCTGGAGGGCCGCAGTTTGGGGATGCCCACCCTAATGAGTTCCGAACAGGTGGTGACGGTCCAGGTATAAGACCTTGGGGTCATGGTGGATAGTTTAATAGAAGATACAACCCTGGGTGCAGCCTCTGTGAAAAAAGTTGAATTTCACATTAGGGATCATTAAGGAGGGGGTCAAAAGTAAAACAGCCAAAATCATAATACCTTTGCAGCCATGTTAAGAATACTTCGTACAATTCTGCTCAAAAAAGGACATTGTAGAGCTGCAAAATATGCAGAACAGGGCAACCAAAGTGTTCAAGGATCTCCCTATGATGGAGGGTTGCAATATTTAGGGTTTTCTGTGTAGAAAAAGGTGAGTAAAGGAGGCAGTGAAAGAGTATGGTACAGTATTGAAATGCATAGCATTGAAAAAGTGGGCAAGTCCGTCCCCCCTCATAATTCTAGAACTCAGGGTCATCCGGTGAAGCGGAGTGTGGGAAGAGTTGCTTCACCATAGTAAATGGCTTACTGTTATTTCCAGATGAGGCCAACATGTGGAACTCAACTGTACACATCACTATTAACTGCCTCTTTGAGTGTGGTATCCCTGTGGCCAAATGGAACACTTGTTTCTTAATGAATCTTGTACTTCTCTCTGTATCTGTACTAATCATGCTTAATATTCACCTTAAAGGTAAAGGTAAAGGGGCCCCTGACCATCAGGTCCAGTCGTGTCCAACTCTGGGGTTGCGGCGCTCATCTCGCTCTATAGGCCGAGGGAGCCGGCGTTTGTCCGCAGACAGCTTCCGGGTCCATAGCTGCCAAGTTTTCCCTTTTCTCGCAAGGAAGCCTATTCAGCATAAGGGAATTTCCCTTTAAAAAAGGGAGAACTTGGCAGCTATGTCCAGGTCATGTGGCCAGCATGACAAAGCTGCTTCTGGCGAACCAGAGCAGCACACGGAAATGCCATTTACTTTCCCACCAGAACGGTACCTATTTATCTACTTGCACTTTGATGTGCTTTCGAACTGCTAGGTTGGCAGGAACTGGGACCGAGCAACGGGAGCTCACCCCGTCACAGGGATTCGAAACGCCGACCTTCTGATCAGCAAGCCCTAGACTCTGTGGTTTAACCCACAGCGCCACATAGGTCCCAATATTCACCTTACCTCTGCAATAATAGTGGACTTGGTGAGTGTGTGTGTGTGTGTGCATGTGTCCGTTTGTTCGTTCACAGTCCATTTGGGGTTAGGAAGTCTTGCTGTGGAATAAATGAGGCCAGCACAATGAAACTGAATGCCATACTCACTGAATTTGAGTTTAGAAAAAAATAACACATTCAAAGGGACGCAAAACACTGATTGCCTTCAACTCATGTTTTCCAGATACACGTTTGATTAAAATTAGTATGCACTTCATTAAATCTCTCTGGTGTTTTCCCCTTCATCATTAGTTTAGCTGAATTCAAGCTTCCTACACTCATTAGCAGCTTTGCATAAACCATGTAACCAGATTTAAAAGTCTTGTATATGCCTACCCACTTTTTCTTTTGCAGAAAGATTAGTTTCCCACATAAATATACTGAAAATTAATCGTACATATAAGGATTCAGTTGAACAAACACTGCTGCCTTCCAGGTAAAATCAAATATTGCACTCAGCAGCTGTTTTACGTGCTCTTTGTTCTCAGACTCAGCTTCTATTTCACGCATAGCAAAGAGTTACAAACTATATAGGGCAATAGGGCTAGACTTGACTCTGCTGACGTCAATGAGAGAAGTCCATTTGTCTTCAACAGACGTCAAATCGGGCCAACAGTTTGCTATTGATCTTTTGCTGAGAACACAAGTGTCAACAATAGTTGCTTAGTTGACATGCCTCCTATCTAGAGCACAAGATGAGTCTGCTGAAATGGCTTAAGAGGATTCTTTGTTAACTTCTATAGCTTCTAGTGCATGGGTGGCAACGTGCTGTGACTGATTGTAGCACACCTTGAAGAAGAGGCATGCCTGGATGGTCTCTCCTGTGCTCTTTGGTTGCCTGCTTCTTCCTCGACAGAAGCAAAATCATCTGCATAAAGTGCATAGGAAGTGTTAATTGACTTACTTGCATGGACAACAATAAAAAGACTTGCCTGGGCCCCATGGAGACGGTGGGTCCGTGCAAGATCACAGCATCTCAAATTGAACTGTCAAATTAAAACTTGTCTGTCCAACTCATAGATCAGTAATTGTGGAGTGGCTAAATTCACTGTTATTGATATGTCCATTAGTAGCCTGGTAATCTCCATTCTAATCTCATGCAATCATTATGAGCCATGTAGTGGCTCACTGTGGAACATGAGAAGGACTAAAGTTCAAGGGTAATGATCATGCTTTGATTCAAAGTCAGTCTTCTGCTCCGAGCATTTCAGGAAAGCCTGAGGTCTTGAAGATGTTTTGCAAGCTGCAGTAGTAGAATGCAATGGTCTGGGTAATCGGTGATCTGACTTTTCAGATGTTGCTCCAACATGCGTAGGCACTACTGAAAACTTCAGATGGGGACAACAGCATGTATAAACATGGTCCCTCTCTGCACATTGTTCATATGTTCAGCAGCAAAATTGTGCTAGTATTTATTGGGGGGGGCGAGGGGGTTAAAGTGCAGATATTAAAGACAATTAAAATGCACACATGTTTTATTCCATGTATCTAGTTAGTTTCCACATCAGAGTGCAAGAGTGCACTTAGCTGCTCTCAAAAAGAGCTGAACAAATTTTGTACGGAATTATCGGGAGCCACAAAAAATTGACTTTGCTCATCATTACTCATATTCAGAAAGGACCTATTGAAATTTGGGGACTTGGGTAAGTTAAGTACATTGATTTCAGTGGGTCTGCTCTGAGTATGAATAACCATACAGTGTCATTAAGGAACATGACTAATGCAAGGAGATATGTCTTTCAAATGAAGCCAAAAGATCAGGATGAGCTTTGCAATGTTTAAAGAATGTTAGGCACAAAGTGGCTTCCTTTGAATACCTATGAATAAAAATGGGATTATTAATCAAGTGTGAATGAAACTGATAATAGTGCAATGAACCTCTTTGACTTCAGAGGCCAATCCCTTCTCATAACCATCAGCATCACTGCTGATCTGTTCTCAGCTTTTGCAGAAGTTGTTTTCAGCAAGGTGATATAAAGGAGTTACAATATACAGTAAGTAAGTTTATAAGAAAGGTCTAGTTTGCATGAGGAACACAATGTAAGGGGTTCAGCTTTAGAGTACCCCCCTCCCCAAGATTTTGCCTATCATAAGATTGATGTATTTGACAACTGTAATGAATGGTAATGAGTTATGCAGGAGCCAAGCTGTTGTTGTCGTTTTTAAAAAACTATATTGCTTTTTACAAATGTGAGTTATATCTTGCAATTTGAAAAATTAATTAGCCAATTTAATTACAGTGGAACCTCGGTTTATGAACACCTCGGTTTATGAATTTTCGGTTTATGAACACCGTGGACCCATCTGGAACGGATTAATTCATTTTCCATTACTTTCAATAGGAAAGTTCGCTTCAGTTTATGAATGCTTCAGTTTATGAACAGACTTCCGGAACCAATTACACCCATGCTTCAGTTTATGAACGCTTCAGTTTAAGTACTCCGCGGACCCGTCTGGAACGGATTAATCCACTTTCCATTACTTTCAATGGGAAAGTTCGCTTCAGTTTATGAACGCTTCAGTTTAAGTACTCTGCGGACCGTCTGGAACGGATTAATCCACTTTCCATTACTTTCAATGGAAAAGTTCGCTTCAGTTTATGAACGCTTCAGTTTATGAACAGACTTCCGGGACCAATTGTGTTCATAAACCGAGGTACCACTGTAAATATATTAGAGTACCTCAGTGTAGCTTGCAGTGTGTGTGTGTGTGTGTGTGTGTGTGTGTGTGTTTAGTAGGATTTATCTTAACATTGCCTTAGGTAACCTGTGGTCCCCCCCCTCCTTTTCTTTTTTCTCTCTCTGCAAATGTTCAGTGTAATGCTGAACTGAGCAACAGAATTATCTATCACCGGGATGTTTTTCTGGCAATCAGCTCCTGCTCAAGGATTAAAAAAACAAAACCCATTCTAAACTGTCATTGATGAAACAATTGCTTGATACTGATCACCATTGCATTGAGTGTTTATAGTTTCAATAAGTTAGGGCAGTGATGGCTATGTTATATAGAACTGTATATTGAGCAGTTTGTTGACCGTTTTGGAAAATTAGAAACTGGTGAGTTTCATTAATGGAAAATGGTCCCTTAAAACTATGTCCTGGGAATTATTTATTTATTTAAAGCATTTTCATAACAGCTAACAACCAAGATTTGTTCCAGCGTGATTTGAACAACCTATATATAAGTGGCCTGGTTTTGTTTTATTTTTAAAAAAGGTGCTCACCACCTGCAGGGTCTGACTTAAAGTTAAATAGGATTTGGAAAGTGTTTCTGAAATGCCAGCCACTTATATTTAAGTGCCTAGAAATGGACCAGACCAGACATTTAGGCTTCTAGGTTTAATAGTTTGGGCCATGAATGTCTTCTTGACGGGTCCCTTCAATGAGAAAAGATTTAGCCTCCATCCTCACTTCAAATATTAGAAAAATGTCATCACACATCCTTGGCTCAGATGTTATTTATTTACATGAGTTCTACCTGTTTCAGTCCTACCTGTTCACCTCTTTCTGACTGCTGCCCTATTTGAGGCTTTTAATAGGGGGAAGTGGCTGTGTGGAATGGGGTTAGCCATAGGACCAAGAACTACACATGGGCTGAAGTGGGTTTAAAATGACCAAAACTTTAATGGACACCACTCACAGTGTTTGGCATGGCATAGGGCCAGGGATTCAGGCATTAAGGAACCAGGCTGATGCCACCCCACCCCCACCGCCAGTTTGCATTCTAGGATAATGTTGGGGCAGGGTAGGAATGTCAGGCTTACCAGGCAGGGCTTTGGGTTCGGTGGCTCAACCACCAGTACACTTGCCTCTTCCACCCAGTAGGATTGCTCTGTTAGTAAGTTTTGTCATCCGCAAAATAGCTATATTACTTACTAGTCAAGTGAAGCTGTTGCTGGGCTGAACAAGATGAAGGCAGTGTGTGTGCATCTCTATTTTTTCTTCAGAAGGTAGGGTGTGGATACATTCAAGCTGCTTTCTCTTGAGCACTGAACACTGCGCTTTGGATAGAAATTTGAGGCAACCGCAATCGTACAACCAATAAATAATATTTGCATGTTGTCAAGCCCCTACCTAGCTATTGGCTTGGGGGGGACCTACACTGCGGTAGCATTACAGAAGCTTGACAGGAAACCCCAGCAACAATAGTATCAAATTCACAGGACAAACAATAACATTTGTAAAAAAAAATACTTTGAAATCATCAGTGATACATTTGATAACAGCAGAATGTTTTGCAGTTTTTGTTAAACAAAATGTGTTATAGAATTTAGTGCTTCTACTGCTTATTCTTCTGTGTTTAGGATCATGCCTCTGGTAACCATGTAGCAACTCAGCAAATTCTGACCGCACGGCACCCATATGAAGTTTGTGTCATTCCCAAATCGGAAATGGAGGACTGTGTGAATGGAGCATGCTGACATTTGCACCTGTGCATCCAGTTAATACTGGGAGAGATGGAAGTTTCCATTCAACCATACTTTTGTTACAGCAGGGAACTTGTGGTCTTCCAGATGTTGTTTCACCCCCCAGCCCGTATGGCTAATGGTCAGGGATGCTGGGGCTTGTAGTCTAACAACATCTGGAGGGTCGCAGCTTCCCCATCACTCCTTTAGTGCATACACAAAATACTTTCCAGGCCAATTTGTCTACCAAAGAAACTTCAAGTATTGTTAAAAAAGAAAAAATCTGAATGGTGGACATCATCAAGGCCTCTTGAGCTGCCTGGCTCTAGAGGATTTTCTTTATTTTCTTTTGATTAAATATGCTGCTAGACCCCGCTTCATCTGCCAAGATATCAGGGCAGCATGCAAAGCTAAAGGAAAATCGAAACAGATTCAGAGTGATCACTTCCCTTGACAAAGAGAGAACTCATCAAGTTGCACGGTTTGGGTCTCATTGTCATACAATTTCTAATTTTCTCTACAGATTTTCCACATGACATATGATCTTGCAAGCGCAGTAGTGAGAATCTTCAACCTGATTGGAATGATGCTCCTCCTCTGCCACTGGGACGGTTGTCTTCAGTTTTTGGTACCATTGCTCCAGGATTTCCCGCACGATTGCTGGGTGTCCCTAAATGGTATGGTTGTAAGTATTGTTCATTTTTCATTGTGTTTTTTCAAACGTCCTTTTAAGAGCTGTAATGAAGGAGACATATATTCAGAGCCTGTTATTTTTCAACAGTATGTTTGAGTTTGTTAGTAAGGTTTTGAAGGTTGTTCTTTAGCTGGTGTTGTTGTTGATAATGATGATGATGATGATGGGACCAGACATCAGCAATAGACAATCAAGTGGCAAGTGCAGTGAAATGTTGTGATGTGTCCCTGGGCACCCGTGCTGGGAATTTCCGTGTGTTTCCTCTGAGCCAAGAGGGAAGCAGGGGAATCTGCCAGACCTGTCAGTCAACCCACCATTTCTCTTTGTCCTGCCTCCTTTTCCTTACCTGCCACACCGGTTCTGACTCCCTCTTCCTGCTGAGCCTGCCATTCCACCCCTTTTCTTCTCCCTCCTTCTCTTTTCTCTGCTGCTTGTTCCGATTTCTGCCTTTCCCACCCACAATGCAACTGGAACAATGTTATGGCGCAATGCAGAGAGATTCTGACAATGCATTGTGGAAGAACATTGCTGTCCAGCTGTCTGCCGACTGCTGCTATTCCAGGGCACTTCAGTGGCTGCTGTTCCTAGGCAGGAAAAGTACTGTAAAAAAAGAAAGAGAGAGGGAGATAGAGAGATAACCTATTTAGAATAGAAGCAGCTGCCCTGGCCTCTCATAGCAACCAGGGATGCGGAATCTCAAGCTCAACTGTAGTTCTCCAGTCCATTCTGTCCATCCCTGCGGACTTTCTTTGGGCCATAACTCTCACTGACCTAACTATGCCCTCCTTGAGTGCTTTTGCCTGGCTGGGATGAGTCCTTGGAATCTGATAATGTCTCTATGCACCTAATACCTAGGTGGAGGGAGGATGGGTGTAGAGACTTCAGTTGTTGTGGCTGAAACGTACCTTACTGTGCACTATAAGCTGTAAGAGTCACATCTTTTGCTCTGCTCATGTCTGCTTCTGTCCCCACTCAATGCTGTTGCCCACGAGACAATGCAACTCTGTTTTGAACCATCACCTGCCTCCCATTAAAATGGAGATCTTTTGTCAGAAAGCTCCCCATCGTCACCACCAAAAACATAAAGGTGAAATGCTCTGGCATGTCTCTAAGAATCTGAAGCACCTGAGGATCTGATGAAAATGACATATAGTTCCCAGGAAATTGATGAAGAGAGATGCATGGGTGCTGGTTTGCAAGAGGCCAGCTGAGAATGACAGAGAAGCCCATAGGCTTGAGGAAACAATGGGTAGTGGAGAGATGCAATTGTAAAACTGACATAGCTGAAAGTAACCAGGAATGTCATAACCAGGCATTGGCGAGACCTGTCAGGAATAGGCATGGACCAATGGTACCAAGTAGTATGGGAAACAGCCTTACTAGAAAAACTAACCAACAAGCTGAAATTGGCACGGAGACAAATAGAAGAGGATGCCTTCACCCCTGTATGGTTCCCCTTTATCACACACAGAGCCCAACAAGATAATGACAAACATTTACCGCCAGCATACAAATCAGTATGGCTAACCTGACCCAAAACACCCACCCACCCCACTCACACATGAAAACAAAGACCATCATAGTCAATCACAAATGAACAACTACACCCTTGGCCAACCCAAATCTCTCTCACCACCAAAAGAACACAAGCGAATAAAGGAGTACCAACACAAACAAAGCTGACATCAAGCCCTACATATATTAAGCAAGACAGAAACATCGTCACCTACTCTCACCCCCATCCACCCATCCCATCCCCTATCTACCTCGTTTTCCTTCTTTCTTCTTAGTGTTTTAACAAATGAAACTGATTTGCAAAAATTATACATGAGAGACACTGCACACACCTTTGTAATTCAAGAAATCTTTAATAAGAAATATTTTTTTAAAAAACACCTGACTTATAGCACCTAAAGCAAAAAAAAAAAGAAGAAGAAGAAGAGAAAGAGAAGCTCTGCAGAAGGAGGTGGCTCAGGTATTTGGCTAACTGTGTTCTCACCCAAGGTAATTGATGGCTTGCCTGTAGGAACTGCTGACCACTGTGCCACATGGTGAGTCATGCAGCTGCAAGCTTTCAGGAAAGAGACTTCTGGGTTTGGTTTTGTTCCACCCACCCAGGCTGGCCAGTGAGGTTGGTTGTAGCAGCAGGGCAATTAATCAAGGACGGGCAGAGGTGAAGGGAGCCAGGGAAAGAAAGGAAGTTTGCAGCTGTGAGTGCAAATATATTGTCTGGATGTCAGGTTCATCAGCAGATGGCCTCAGGTCTACCCATTGAGAACCAATAGAGAGGTAGACCTGGAAGCTTCTCAGAGACGAGGCCCACCCAGTCATCAGATCTTCCAGAAATGGGAGATGGGTTCTCAGATGTTAGTTATGCATGTTTATGTATTTATTTGGAGTGTTCACCCACCCATCACAGCTCAGAAAATGTCCTGTTGGCACCCTTGTCAGATGCCCATATACAGGTACCTGTGTTATTTGTTTCGAGTGTTCTATGCAAGACACTAACAAAAGTTTTTACACAGCTTTTGAAAAACTTGGCTTCTCCCCCCCCCCAAAAAAAGGAAAAGGAAACACTGAGTGGTATATTGTTGTTGTTGTTTAGTCGTTTAGTCGTGTCTGACTCTTCGTGACCCCATGGACCAGAGCACGCCAGGCACTCCCGTCTTCCACTGCCTCCCGCAGTTTGGTCAAACTCATGTTCGTAGCTTCGAGAACACTGTCCAACCATCTCATCCTCTGTCATCCCCTTCTCCTTGTGCCCTCAATCTTTCCCAACATCAGGGTCTTTTCCAGGGAGTCTTCTCTTCTCATGAGGTGGCCAAAGTATTGGAGCCTCAGCTTCACGATCTGTCCTTCCAGTGAGCACTCAGGGCTGATTTCCTTCAGAATGGATAGGTTTGATCTTCTTGCAGTCCATGGGACTCTCAAGAGTCTCCTCCAGCACCATAATTCAAAAGCATCAATTCTTCAGCGATCAGCCTTCTTTATGGCCCAGCTCTCACTTCCATACATCATTACTTTTCTCCCAAGAAGCAGGCATCTTTTAATTTCGTGACTGCTGTCACCATCTGCAGTGATCAAGGAGCCCAGGAAAGTAAAATCTCTCACTGCCTCCATTTCACATCTGAATTTTTTTTCCGTATGTACTTCTGACACTTCGACATTTCTGAGAGATGACACCAAATAATGAAAGGCATGCATGTAAGGGGAAGATCCTTGAAGAATTCTAAGACTGGCTGTTCTCCAAGTAGAATGTCTAATAATCAGTTATGCTTATGTGCCCAGATTAAATGTGGAGTGATTCATGTTTTGGCAGAATGAGCCCTATTTTAAAAATGGGTTAAAAGAAAGTTCAGCATTTTTAAATAAGAAGTAATCTGGAAATGTTGTTTTCCATGGGCAGAGCAATGAACTCCTTGAACCTGTTATCTTTTGTCTGTAAGTGATGATCAGTGATGGATGATCAGTTCAGGAAAAGTGAAATTTCCATAACTCACCTGCCTCTGCAATATGCTACCAATGGACAACATGCCTTCTTAGCCTGGCATATGTGCTATGAACCATCAACATTTACGACCCTATCAGTTACATCTGATTGATGTTACTGTTCATGCCCTTCTTACACAAAGTAATTATTATTTTATACTTCTGCAAAAATAAAAATCATTTGCTTCCAAAATGTGCTAAATTGTTAATTTCTCTTTCATTGGGGCGTTCCCCACAATTATTATTTTTTGGACAACTGAAGATAATGTGAATGATCATCCTGATTCTGCCAATTGGTGCTTGTATTGCTATGAAAGTCTTGCATAGGAGAATGGGAGGCACATCTTGGGGTTTATTTTCAAGTAGATGAAAGAGAGTTGGGGAGAGGACCTATAAGCTTGCTGGGGGGAATTCTGTACTTGTTTCTTTGTAATGGTGTGAGAAAAGAAGGGATGCGGGTGGCGCTGTGGGTTAAACCACTGAGCCTAGGGCTTGCTGATCAGAAGGTCGGCAGTTCGAATCCCTTCGGCAGGAAGGTAAACAGTGTTTCCGTGCGCTACTCTGCTTCGCCAGAAGCGGCTTTGTCATGCTGGCCACATGACCTGGAAGCTGTATGCCGCCGGCTCCCTTGGCCAATAACACGAGATGAGCGCTGCAACTCCAGAGTCAACCGTGACTGGACCTAATGGTCAGGGGTCCCTTTACCTTTACCTTTAAGAAAAGAAGAAGAAAACAGTGGGATCGATTGTGAGACCAGATGCTTCTTTGCTCCCTGCCCCACTGCTGCTGCTGCTGCTGCTAGAATCATAGAATTGTAGAGTTGGAAGGGACCCCAAGGGTCATCTAGTCCAACCCCTGCAATGCAGGAATCTCAGCTAAAGCGTCCATGACAGATGGCCATTCAACCTCTGCTTAAAAACCTCCAAGGAAGGAGAGTCCACAACTTCCTGAAGGAGACCGTTCCACTGTCCCAACCATAGCTGCCAAGTTCTCCCTTTTTTAAAGGGAAATTCCCTTATGCTGAATAGGCTTCTTCGTGAGAAAAGGGAAAACTTGGCAGCTATGGTCCCAACAGCTCTCACTTTCAGAAAGGTTTTTCTTGATGTTTAGTCAGAATCTCCTTTCTTGTAACTTGAAGCCATCAGTTCAAGTCCTACCCCCCCAGAGCAGGGGAAAACAAGCTTGGTCCCTCTTCCATGTGACAGCCCTTGTGATTAGCCCATTTTATTTTAAGAATCTCCTTCCATGTGAGTCTTAAGGTGATGTACATAAAAACAGACAAAAATAGCTTTTAAGATAGTACAGAAAATGACAGCTAAGTCTCAAAACCATACAGAGTAAACACCTAAGGCAGAAACCATTGCAGCATGGTTTTTTGTATTTGTTTTTAAAAAATACATTAATTTATGACTCTCCTTCCACATGAGTATTAAGGTGTTTTACATAAAAACAAGTAAAAACTGCTTTATAAGCAAGCAACACAATAATGACAACTGAAGAGAAGTGTTTATGCTATATATATTGTTTTTAAACGTAACAGACTCCCCGCCCCCATCTAGAAAAGCTTTTGGAAACAAAAAGGCGTTCAATTGTTTCCAGAAACTACAAACAGTGGGTCCTTATAGTATCTCAACAGAGATGCTGTTCCACAGAACAGAGGCAGTTCCCACACTGGAAGTCCTCCTGTGAGCTACTGAGGAGTGGGCTTCTGACATAGAACGGCTTCGACCCAGTATGCCTGAAGGTCTCCACCCCCATCGCTGAGCCCAGACACTAAGGTCCTCCTCCTTCTAGTGGTTCCCTCACCGTGAGAAGTAAAGTTACATGGAACCAGGCAGAAGGCCTTCTCGGTAGTGGCACCCACCCTGTGGAACGCCCTCCCTTCAGGTGTCAAGGAGATAAAGAACTACACAACTTTTAGAAGACATCTGAATATGTATGTTGTACGTTGCCCAGAGTGGCTGGGGAAACCCAGCCAGGTGAACGGGGTATAAATAATAAAAATTAATTAATTAAAAGACTTTAAGAAGCAAATATCCTGTAGAACACAGTGGCCAACCAGTCATGTAAAGAGTAAGGTAGTCTCTCAAGTAACTTGATCCCAAGCTTGGATATTAGTACCAAAACCTTGAACTTGGCCCAGTAGCAGATCGGCAGGTACCACTGACAAGATGTTACATGCTTGCTGAGTTGCCACTTTTGACGCTAGCTACATCCTCCAGACCAACCTTACTGATAACCCCACATAGCATGTGTTGCAGTAATACAGCCTTGAGGTTACCAAGGGGCATGCACACTTGTTGATCAGTTCCGTTGGTACATTGTGACGTTTAAAAACAGAGCTGCGCAAAATGTCTGCTTGAAATTTTTTATCCTATTTGTGGGGAAAGAGACAGGCCCATTTTACCTTATTTGTCAAGGAGGAGAGGAGATTATCTGAAAGTTTCTGGTTAGGAGTGGTAGTAACGTAGTTAGGAGTTAGGAGTAACGAAGTTAGGAGTGGTAGTAACGTAGCCTCTTTATTCGTTTCAAAGTTGTAAGTACATGTGGCAGCCTAACCACCATTTTGTGTCCTCCACAATGCCTAGGACCAGCAGAATTGTTGTTTCCATGCACAAAAATGATGGGGAATATGTGGATAAAATTCTGTAAAGGGAGCTACTTTTTGTGGGGGGGGGGTTGATATATATATATATATATATATATATATATATATATATATATGTATGTATATATATGTATATATATATATATAAAACACCCTCGGGTGTTTTCTCTGGGGAAATGTCTCATGAGACTTTTTTCCCTTCACATTACATTTCCAACAGACTCTAGAGCTGAGCCCAACTAAATTATAGATTGGATATTTAATTGCATAATCAGCCCTCCTGATGATGGTGATCATTATAGCAACTACTACTACAACAACAACATATAAGGCACCTTTGTTCACAGACCTTTGTGAGTGGAATACATTACATTGTTAAATTGTATTGACCTGCATGTAACCCTCAGGGTGAAGGGCAGGCCATAAATGTCTATAAATCAATAACAGCTAAAAACTAGTTATATTATTAGTTTACCCAAATTGCCCCAAGCCATCTCATCCCTACACACACACACACACACACACACACACACACACAGTATATTTAAAAATAAGTGTTATAAGTAAAAATAGATAGATTTCTGCACCTGCATGTTTTCATCTGCTAGTTGTTGTTTTCTCCCTCTCTCTCTCTCTCTTTTGGAATATTGTTCCTGATGTCTCACTGTGACAATGCCAGTCTCACAACAGCCAAGTGACTGTAGACATCCAGAAACATCTTTAATGATAAATGGCATGTTTGCTGACGCTTCACAAGTGCAGCTTTCCTGACAAAATAGTGACATATCTTCAAAAATGTAATTACTCTAATAAAAAGTAGGTCACCGAGTTGCTGACTGGCACGTCTTGGCAATCTTTGTGCAGCTGCTTTTGTGGCTTCCGCTCCACATAGATTGGAAACTAAAAAGTGCATATTTCCTGCTGAACTGCTGAAGAAACCAAGTGCCTGAACCAAAGGAACAAAAGCACTGCCAAACCAGCTAGTCTGAATGAAAGGAGCAGATTTTGTATTGTGCTCAATAAAGAGCCACAGAAAAGACAGCAGAAGTAGGCACAGCTCAGCTACCTTTGAAACTGCGTGAGAACTAGGAGTCTAACCTTCAGTTTGCAACTCCAGGCAGACTTGTGTGGAAGGCCAAGGAAACAACTGGGACTTATTTCCATTGAATGGCCCTGTTTGCATGTAATGCTAAGTCAAACCATGGACTAGCACAAGTGAGAAAGCATGTGGACTCCTGGAAGGGAGAGTGCTGCTACTTTTCTCCTCCTCCAATCACTCTGGTGATGTGTTACACTTAGCTAAACCATGGTTTGGCTTAGTATGTCATCTGAACTCAGGCTTGTGATTTAGCTTGCCTCAGATAAACTAGGAGCTGCAACCATGGTTTGACTTCGTCAATGAGGACAATGTCCACAAGACAGAAAAATCTCCAGCATTCAAGCAAATATCTGCACTTGTGTGGCAAACTCAGCATGCCCAGTGCTCTTTGAGGCATTTGTTTCATTTCAGAAACAAAACCAGCTAATGTGGATCTCCAAAATGCAGGTGGAGATTTGAAGCAGGAGAATTTTAGAAGCAGCCCTATTTATCTTGCACATTTTAGGAGTTTGTGTTAAAGAAATATCTAATCTGTAACCTGGTTACAGATCATGTACATGTGATTCTGGAGGTCAACTATGACTTTGAAATGTATGTAATGGCAATAGCACCAATCAGTTCAGAGGACAAGGCTTCCATCAGCAGAACCTTTTATGTATATGGAAGTACTGTACCGTAGGTGGTTTTGGAGATGATGCTTATCCCAATGATTCTTGCACCGGAGTTAGGGTTAGCAAGATTGTTTTGCTTTGTGAAATAGAGTTGTGTGCAAATGGCCTCTCAAAATTTCCCTTTGTGTTCTAGGGGCATAGAAATTGGGACAACTTTGCTGAAATTCCCCAGAGGGAGCAGATATTTTCCAACAGTTTCTTAGGGTTGGGGCACTCACTTGCAGTAGCTTAGCTTCACCACACACAATCTCTTTTTTCTGTTGCTGTTGGCAGCCTGGCCCCACAAACATAAGGCCCATTGAATTTAATGGGCTTACTCCCAGGTAATGGCTATAGCACTGCACTCAATGAGAGGAAGTCAAATCCCTCGAATGCATTTTTCTCTTTCTCTGGGTAAAAGAGGCAGAATGATGGCTATAAAGAGAATAAACTGGCATTTTATGTACCTTCTTAGTTTCCATATATGCTCTGTTTTTCTTCTTTCTTTAGTGATGGCTAAATAGCTCCCGGTGGAGAAATGCACCAACATATGTATCTCAGAATCCTACTTTTGCAACAACTGTGGCTAGTTATCTGATGCATGGGACTGGGGTGTCAGAATTCATTTTGCAAAACTCTATTCCTGTGCAAGTCTCCTTGAAATGAAGGAACAGAAACAACATCATGATGAATTGTTCCTTAGATTGTAGGCCCGGGAGTTGTAGGTAGAACGCAGGTTTAGCAATTCCCCCAAGGCCTTGCAACAGCAGAATGCCATTTTAAATACAAAGAACACACAGTTCCTGAAATCGAAGAAAGCAACTTACTGGTCTTGTTTGCACGTAGCACTAAGCCAAATACAGTGGCTTACCAAGAGCAAGCACATATTTAGGTACTCAAAAAGAAATTTACAGCTGCTTTACTCCTCCTCCAGTCTTCCTGTTACCACTATCTGGAGCTAAACCATGGTTTGGCTTAGTATTCCATGCAAACCTGGGCTTGTGGTTTGTTTTCCCCAGACAAACCATGAGCAGTAAACCTGGCTTGTTGGGAGTGATACAAACCATGAGTCCAGGTTCACGCATAACACTAAGCCAAACCATGGCTTAGTTTTTGGTAGAACGATGACAGCAATACTGGAGGAGGAGGGAAGTGAGTTGTGATTTTCCTTGTCTGTACCCACATGCTTGCTTAATCTTACTAAACCATAGTTTGGCTTAGGATAGCGTGTGAACCAGGCCACTAACTGCAACTGAAATGACACATGAACACAGAAGCATAGGTACAACGGGTGCTTGCTTTAGGAATGAGATTGAATCATAGAATTGTGGAGTTGGAAGGCACCCTGAGGATAATCTAGTCCAGCCCCCTGCAATGCAGGAATAAGCAGCTGTCCATTATTGGGAACGAACCTGCAACCTTGGTGTTATCAGCCCCATTCTCTAACCAGCTGAGCTATCCAGGCTGTGTGAATTTTTCCTGGATATTTTCCAATCTATGATAGGGCATTCTATTTGTAGTCCCTAGAGATCTTTGCCTGGAATCCATTTTATTGTCCTTTTTTATTTTCCTGAGATTTTGAGGGGCAATTTTATTCATGCGGATTTTTATTTATTTATTTACCACTGCCTGTATAGTTTTTGTGGCTTTTACCTTTTCTTTTTTCTTTTTACTTATTTATTTACATGCTATCTGTTTTATTCTTTTTTTTAAAAAAACAAAAACAACTGCCATAGGAATATGCTTGAAGAGCGGTATCAAATACTTAGAATAAACATTCCCTACCTTGTTTTCTTGCCCCCCATTTTTGCTTCCTGTGAAATGGCTGAATTAAGCAACAACATTTACATCTTTACATTTTTAGAACTCCCAATGTAGTTTTCCTTTAAAGAAGACTAGCAGGTGGATTCTATATTTGCGCTGCAGAGTAATTTTGTAGATATCCTGTAATCAGAACACCGTGGCTTAGTGCTCAGATGTGCATAGATATGCTATGTTTCCGTTCAGAAAGGTGTTTGAAATGATTGCTAAGCATCTCTGCACTTTCTAGTGGCATTACCATTATGCTATTTACACTGTGACTGGGGACCCTTTTTCTACTGGGGGGGGGGGCACATTCCTTTCCAGGCAACCTTGTAAGGGCCACATGTTAGTAGTGAGCAGGGCCAGAGTCAAATGTGAGTGGAGCAACAAATGTAAATTTGCCTGTGTATAGTAGACTAGTTTCTACGCATCCCTCTCTGTCCTCCAACTGGGCAAGAAAGAGGCATTATCGGAATTCAAGGATGCAATCCAAGCTGGTGAAAAACATTTAGGGTGTAAAGCAGTGAAGGGTGTAGCCTGGAGAGAGTTTTAAGGGGGGGACTAGAGGGCTGCATTTGGCCCCCAGACCTGAGATTCCCTGAAGAGCATCTGTGCTATGTGTAATTATTGGAGAATTTCTTAAGGACTTGCTCTGATATATATAAATGATGCAAAGTGGATATTGGGCCAAGGTATCCTGTAGCCTATAATTTGAAGGGGGAAAGAGACGTGTATGGCACCCAGCTCAGGAGGGGATGGGAAACTACTTGGAAACAGTGGAGCAATGGTGTGCATCACCCATGGAAACACCCGCAAAGTCCACCATGCTGTCCACAGGCAGAAGTAACCAGTGAACTCGGGTCAACAAGGAGACAAACAACTGAATCAACATACGCACGCAGCGCACACAATGATTTCAGAAAATTGCCTTTCCATGAGTCCCAGTAGCACAGGCAGCCATGACCCCACTAATCTCCAGTCATCTCTGCAGGCAAGGGTACAGCAATTGCTCAGTGGTAGAGCACCTGCATTGCATTGCATTTTAATTCCTGGCATCTTGCCAGCACGGCTGGGAATGCCCCCTGCCTGAAACCCTGGTGAGCCACTGCCAGCCAGAGTAGATAATACTGAACGAGACGGACAAAGAGTCTGACTTGGTTTAAGGCAATTTCCTATGTCCCAAAGGTCCACCGCCTCTTAGTTGCTCTTAACTAGAGTAAAACACGCCAAGGAAAGGGAGTACCCACTGCACAGCACCCATGCATGACCAGATAGAGGACAGGTACACAGCCCTCCCTGAGAAAGTAGTTCAGGACCCACAGTCAGGACTTACAACAGTCAGGACTTAAAACAAGGTGAATGGCTACATTTAAATTGGAAAGAGAAGTTGCTGGAAAGATAAGTTGCTGAATTGCAACTCATTGCCAAGCTTAAAACCATGGAGAGACCTGGTCTGAATAAGGACACTGGATTCTTATCTCATTATGCATGATCAAGCTTTCTTTAGCACCTCAGCCCTTGCTTTTTCCTGCAAGACCAATTGCAGTCGTTAACAGTCGTTAACAGTCATCAACAGGTTTACTACTCCTATCAGCCAATCAATCACCCATTCCCACCACCCTTCTGAGTAATACCCCTCCCCACCCTCTGACTATACATAGGGTCTGGTGGCTTCTGTTTCAGTGTATCTGAAGAAGTGTGCATGCACACGAAAGCTCATACCTATGACAAACTTAGTTGGTCTCTAAGGTGCTACTGGAAGGATTTTTTTTTAACTGCATCAGACCAACACGGCTATCTACCTGTAACTAGTACATTTAAAACGTAAAGCAGATAGGATCACAGCATGCATAAAAATACCAAGGCTTGTGTTTAACATGCTTCCATCTTGGCCAATTTCAAAACACACACACACACACACACACACACACACACACACACAAAACCAATTTGAGAATATAAGATTGCCCCTGTGTTCCTCTGATCCACTGGCTTGAGCATCGATGTTCACATTCAGCATCTTACTGCTGTGAATTCCTGGGGCATGGAAATGTAAATTTCCATAAAGACTGTTTCTGCACAGGAGGTGCTTTATACTTGGTGGTTTCCACATTGTACACTGAGTATTTCTGCAAAATGTATTGTTTGCTGTGGAAAGTATGCATCAGCCGAGAGATGCCCACCCCCCACCCCCCGCCAACACACAGTTTTCTTGTAAACAGCTTCCATTGCCTTGGAGGTTCCATTTGCACTTCTTGGAGAGAGAACATGCCGTGGAATAGCTAGTCAGGTTTATATCACTTCACTCCTTCAACTGTCTGTCTCCAAGACTTGTTACTATATAAAACTTAGGAACCATCTGTTTTTATTTTCTTATCAGATCACCACTGTTACCAAGTCAAAACTTGGCTTGGCCATAATCTTTCAGCAGTAGTCTGTTGTATAATGTCTCGGTCACTAACGACGTTCTATTTTCAATATTTTAATTAACAAAAGAGGACAAGGAAAGAGAAGCAAGCTAACTTTCTAACAAGTCACAGAGACATTCCGAGAGAAGGATTTTAATTCCACGAGGGGAAAAAATTCTGCAGATTTCAGGGACTTCATTTTCTTAATTTCCCAAAGAGAAAAATTCTAGACTGAGGCCATGCATGTTACCATTTGTGCTAAATCCAGAGCACTCCCACTACTGTTTCTTTTAAAGCTGTGAACACACGTTAGCCACCATCCATAACTATTCTGTACTTTCCTGAGAAATACTACTGCCGAACCAGCTTCAGTTCAAAGGAAAACCCAATATTCCTTAAAATGTTGCTTTGCTAATGAATATTGCAAATCCTTCTGTGAGAAAAGAATGAGGCGGCAGGGTCCAGAGCAAAAAACAAAATTCAAAGCATTTGTGCTCAAAATATCACTGGAAACAGCCAATAATTTATTTTCCCTTTTTGCTGCAAAGCAGAAGCATCTGCTTTGGGGCAATAATTCTGCAAACCCGCACCACCAGGCTGTGACAGCTGGAACTAGCCTGCCGTAACAAGAGAAGGAAAGCCCCATTTAGGCAATAACCTTCAAGCTTCAAAATTTCTGAATCAATTTATATCTGAATGCGGGTGTATGGATGAGTGATGATAAGCCTTGCCTAAGGGAGGAAGCTGCTGTGTGGCAACAGAGCTGATTTGCTTGACGAGAGAAAATCTCCCAGGAATAACTTCATCAAAACTTGAAAACACCATTAAACAACAGGTGGTTACCTGGGATGGTGGCTGCCTTGTAGTTTTGAGGGTGGCGAAGGCACATTTCTACCTGTGACGATGAATCAATCATCCATCCTCAAACTAGAAAGAGTGCATGCCTTGCCATCTGTCCTGGTTTTTAAAAAAGAGGTGAGGCTGTGGATTAAAGAACAATTTAAGAACAGCATCAGAGGTCACCAAACATTGTAGGCCAGTGGACACATTTGGGGTTTTAAGAAGGTGTTGTGGGCACCAGTCCCAAATGCCTGCCTACCTGCCTCTCTCTCTCTCTCTGTAAGATCAGAAAATGGTTGCTGTGGGGTGTCACAATGGTTTCCACATGAAATAGGACTTACAAAATGGTACAGGAATATCCTATCCACTCCCTAGTCAGCCCATCTGTTCAGAACAGCTGAGTGGCCAGGCTTGGCATCCAATGAAATGGGAGCATGTTTAGGGAATGCTGGAAAGGTGAAGCCACTGGAAACAGGAACTGAGCAGGAAGAGCAAGCCGTCTCTTCCGTATTGTGGATTGTTGAGGACGGAGCATTTACAGAGATCTTTCACGGGCAGCATATCAGGTAGTGGCGGTCACATGGGCACCTGCGGGCGCCACATTAGTGGCCCTTAATCTATGTGAAAGATGTGCATTGCCTTTGGAGATGAAAGACATGGCCAAAGAGGTGCTTTTCAGCCATTCCGGTCCTCCAGCCCTCCACTTCCTCTTCTGTCTCCCCTGTTTAACCATGTCCCTTTGCATGGTGGGATGGGAAAGGGCACTTACTTTAGTCCATTGCACAAGGTGCCATACACATCATACACCAATGTTTATGTTGAATACTGAAGGGGGATAATAATAATAATAATAATAATAATAATAATGATGATGATGATGATGATGATGTCCTGAGCTGCCTTGTTTCCTTGCAAGGAGGGTTGGAGGAAGCCCACTTCCCTGAACTTAGAAACCTAGCATGCCAGGAAGAATCGTTCTGTTTATTCTTCTCAGTGACATACCCAGTGACTTTTTTTCAAACAGGATAATTTTGTTCCAGGAAAGCATTCACACATGCCTGCCTGCAGCCTTGAAGTGGCACAGTATAAGAAAATGATGGTGTCGCTTTAGTTGATTATATACTGCTTATTGGAAAAAGAACGTACATGTATTTTCAATAGAACAAGTCAGTTACAACTGAATCGTACTGCTTGCTCTGCTAGTTGTTGAAATCTTCTGCATGCCTTTTCAGAAGTAAGCTCCATTGAGTTAGTGGATATTGGATTGCAGCTTAGCTTCATCCTGGTTATCTTTTGCTGTGTGGGACCTCTGTGTGGGAGGGAGTATTCCTTGACTAAGCAGCATAGAAAAGACCCTTAAACACAGGAGATGCACTGTATTTAAACACTGATTACTAAGGAAGACCTATGAATTAAGGCTTAGAGTTGGTAGACTAATTGCAAATAATCAGCAATTGGTGCTTTTTACAAACGTGAAGATTTCCTGACATCCTCAAGCTTTATTACATAATCAATCCTTGGATAAACAGCTTTTGTATTTGCCACAATTACTGTCTTTAATAGTTTATTTCCCCCCTCAAATTAATGTTATTCTATTTATATCAGTTAAAATGGATTACTACTAAGCTGAAGCCAGTGATAAACTCGATGTCAAATAAGAAATTAAATGCTCCCTTTCCAAGGTAGATGGCATGCTTCCTCCAGCATAGCCCTGTTTTAAAAGTCGACGTGGAAATAAAAGATTTACAGTTTGAATTACGTGTTTCTAAAAACCATCTGGTTTGGACCAAAGTGTACAGGGGCTGTGTGTGTGTGTGTGTGTGTGTGTGTGTGTGTGTGTGTTCACCTGAATCATAGAAAACCCACACTTACCTAAACCTCAGTCCATACATCCTTTGCACACCATGGTGGAAATCCATGCATGATCTCTGACTGAGTAAATAACAAGAAGGTCAGATCCTACCCTGTGCTTCAGCAGTCGGAGGCATGGGGGGCTCTGGGTTACTGCGTTTAGACTCTACACACAGTGCTAAACAGATATTGTCTGCTATCTGCTTTTGCAGCCAATTCCCTGTTCAGAGGAGGAAGATGGAAGGGCTGGGGAGTCAGTTCACCCCTCCCTCTTTAGCCATGTAATCAGCACTGTCAGAGGTTTGCAATATATTACTTATTGCCAGCCTTCCCCATCCTGGTGCCCTCCAGATGTTTTTGAGTGCAGCTTCCATCATCCCCAGCCGGCATGGGAAATGGTGAGGGAGGATGGAAATTGTAGTTGTCAACATCCAAAGAGCATCAGGTTTGGGGAGGCTGGCTAATGTGGAGCTCAGTTGGTAGAGCTCCGCATTGGGGTTCAAGCCCCAGGTTGGGCAAAAGATTCCTGCATTGCAGGGGGTTGGACTAAATGACTCTTGTGGTCCCTTCCAGCTCTACAGTCCTATCATTCTATGAAGGGTAAAGCTATATTTCTAGTTTTCAAAATACAGTCATACCTCGGTTTAAGTATGCTTTGGTTTGAGTACTTTCAGTTTAAGTACTCCATGGACCCGTCTAGAACGGATTAATCCACTTTCCATTACTTTCAATGGGAAAGTTCGCTTCAGGTTAAGTCCAGACTTCCAGAACCAATTGTGTACTTAAACTGAGGTACCACTGTATTACCTTTTTTAAAAAAAATAATACATTGATCCCAAGGCCTTGAATGTCTTCTTTTCTTTCCCTTTCACCCAGTGAGCTTAAGAATACAATATTGGTAAGGAAATCCAATGTGAAACAGTTTTCTATGCAATTGTATCGATATCTGATATTCTCGAAGGCATTATTGTGACGATGTACAGATAATGAATATCCCTTTTAACATTTCTGCGTTATGTATTACAAGGATGCTCCTTCAAGATAAGTTATCTTCTTCTGACATAGGCTCAGATTCCTTTGTTGCCCTAGCTGACTCAAGCCCTTTTTCTGTTACCTTTCTCTGTTGCAGAATGATTCCTGGGGGAAACAATACTCATATGCTCTCTTCAAAGCCATGAGCCACATGCTTTGCATTGGTTACGGAGCCAGAGCCCCTGTCAGCATGTCGGATCTCTGGATAACCATGCTGAGTATGATTGTAGGGGCCACCTGCTATGCCATGTTTGTGGGTCATGCAACAGCCCTGATTCAGTCTTTGGATTCATCACGGCGTCAGTACCAAGAGAAGGTAATTTGCTCAGAAATACAACTTTTATTTTCAAGGCCTCTAGTTATCAAGTTGTGTTAAATCTTGGGGGGAAAGAGTTTTCACAGAATCTGTTCAGACAATAAAAAGAGAGAGAAATGATAGATAATTGCCTGGTTCACGTGTAACACTAATCCATGGTCTGTTGACCAAACCATGAGCTAACCACAAGTAGACCGTGGTTTATTTCTCCAAAGTTTGGCTTATTTTCTAGCTGCTGTCACCTCCCATGTTTGTAGCTTGGGGAACTGCTGAGGTGAAATAGCCAAACAAACTATGGTTAAGAAAATTTGCAGCAAGCCATAGTTAAAACAAACTAAGGTTCATAAGCCAATGACAAATCATGGCTTCAGATCATGGCTTGTTGACAGAAAACAAAATATAGTTAAACCAGTGGGTATGGTTTCGATGATCAAACAGCCGTAGCTGAATAAACCATGGCTAAAAGTTATGTGCAAACCAAGAAGATAAAGCGACTGAGAATATTCTGGGGCAGGAAGAATAATACTGCCTGTGAGAATTTCTTTGTGTTGATAATCAAGTATTGTACATTACAAATGATTATTAAACCCACGCTGTGACACTTAAGAAGAAGTTCTTGAACTTCATGTGCAGCTTCCTACTGAAACTCCCTGTGTGATTTGATCCTGTTGTCCTGTCATATACCACTGTGTGACAAACAGCGTATTGTCTGCGGGGTGGGGATTGAGGCAACAGTGTATAAGTATCAGGAAAATGTCATTTCCTTCCTTAAGAATGTCACACTCTGTAGATTAGAAGGAGCAAAACAGCCACCAACAATTATACCTGCAATTTATTTTGCTTCGGTGCCAGGTATACAGTAGAAAATACTTATAAACAGAGGGAATAAATGTGGGCAAAACACCAGCTTTAAAGAATAAAGTGCATAATGCATTGCAAGGAGATTCTGCAGGGTGGGGATTGAGGCAACAGATATTGTTCAATCAACAAGGCTGCAGGAAATTCAATGAGGGGATGAGCTGAAAATAGGAAGGTAATATAAAACTTTCTGTTAACAAAAGGCTCCGTTGATCTAAATGGGGAGGGAACAGAAGAACCTAAAGCAGTAGGCATTTTGATCAGCAGTAGATGAAACCTGATCATAGTATCTTCATTGGGAGAGGGATGAAGTAATGAGGGTTTGTAAAGACAGAGGGTTGATGTAGAATTGTCAATGGCAGGTAGTTGAGTTGGATGTTGGCATTCCAAGTAAATATCTGAAGAAAGGAGAAGATGCTAGAGCTGAATCAAGCTTGGAGACCAGTTTCATGCTTTGTTATATTACATTTAGACTGCTGCATTGTTCTCCACAGAGCCCGCCCGCCCCGTGAAGAGTGTCTAGATCCATGGTTCCCAACGTGGGGCACACGCCCCACAGGGGGGGGGGCAATTCGATTTTTAAGAGGGGAAATTTGATAATGAGTTAGATCAAGTTAATGACCTTTTAGGCTTCCTCCTAAAAGGAGTTCACTTTTTGAATAATAAGAATTATATGTCATGGGGGGAATCAGGATTTTAGAGATGCTTAGGTGGGGCATGGCCAAAAAAAGGTTGGGCACCACTGGTTTAGATGCTTCATTTGGTACAAAATGCAGCTGCCAGACTGCTAGGCAGCCTCAGGATTATATTCCTCCAATATTGAAAGATTGTGCTAGTTGCCAATGTTTCCCAGACTCCGTTTGAGATGTTAGTTTAGGATACTGCTACTGTAAGACATCCTCTTGATGGTGTGCATGAGAGGACGTCCTCCTGTGTGCCTCCCAGATTGTGGAATATCCTCCCTTCAGAGCTATCTTTGGTCCCCGCCCTCTCTGTTTTAGAAAAGTTAACAAGACACGTTCTTATTGGGCCTTTTAAATGTTTTTAGTGGTGTTGCTGTTTGAAACGTTTTCTATTGCTTGCAATGTTTATATTATGTTTTTTGTTTTTGATTTGATACTTTTCAGAAATGTGATTTTTCTATAAACACTATAGTACACATGATTTTTGGCTTGAGAAAATCATGGATTTTAGAATGCTAGTATTGGGTGATTCTTTAAATTTTAATACTCACCAGCTGTTACTTAAAAGATTACGACTTGACAATATAGATATGAGTTCATAGTGTAGTGGAAGAGAAAATGTAAATTTGTAGAAACATTTATTTAGAGTAAACTGTATTAAATACTGGCTTTCCCGTCTTTGTATGGAAGCTGAATTAATACCCATATGTTCAAACTCAGGTAGCATTTAACAATTGCATTTTTTTTGTACAAGAGCAAGTAAACCATTAAATTAGATTTTCGTTGACCCGTTTCACTCACATAAACAAAGGAAACACTGAATTAAATGGTTATTTATTTTTCTTTGTTGTGAATAAGTATTCCCCCTCCACCCCAGAATTTTGAAAATCCTGTAATATTTAGATTTCCACAAGTCAACCCTTGGTGGCCACTTGTTGATGGAAGCTTATCATATATAAATTAATACAAATGCCAATCATTAGGCAATTAAGATTTATGTTTGAAATCACCCCTATGCTTTTTGAAGGTCTTTGAGTGCCAGGAGTTCGTATTAGGTTTCTCGTACATTCTCTCTGCGGTATCTGGCACTGAGAAATGGAAGACTCTTGCTATTAAGATTTGATAGGGCAGACTACCTCTACCATGCCCATAGATTGCAAATCCAGAATTACATAATGCAAACTCTGCCTGCAGAAGATGTCCTTTTATTTGTGTGTATTTTGGCTGGGTTATCTTAAGACATTATCTATTTCAAGTCTCTTGGGCTCTACCGTTCAGATAGAAAAACTAAATATTAAAAGTTTAAATGATAGACAGAAGCCATCATCTGTTTCTTTGGCTCTAGTACTACTCTTTTTGTTTCACCCTGTGTCCCTCGCGGGGCTGAAAACTGAATGCACTGAATGATGCTGAATGAGTATCATGCAAGCCTCTGATAAGGATTATTCTCTTTTGCTTGCAAAGAGGATAAATGGCTGTTTCAAAGACTATGTTTCTTCGCTTCCTGTTCTGTCACCACATTTCTGCATGTTAAAAATAGGCTTATTTTCCTGTAAACATTTATTTGACTAAAGGAGGATATAAAATCATCAGGCGAATTATCAGTATTTCTATGATAAAAGGGTGCTGGGATTCTTTTATAGCTGGATCCATTTTTCTTGGTCTTGAAATCCAGATAATTTCAAAACGTACTAAGGAAGAGCGCTGCTGTTATTTTTCTGGTCTTGTTTCTGTCATTATTTTTTAGCGTTTGTATTTCATGCCGCATAATAGATTTCGACTTTGACAGATACTTGAGCAAAACTGATAGTAATAATCACTTTGGTGCCACCTGCTTTAGGGAAATAATCCATCAGATCCATTTAGTATTCAATTTATGTAGGCTAGCTTGCATTATGCAAATGTTAGAATTGCTGAACAGCTTCAACCAACAAAATCCACCTACCCGAGATTTTGATGGCTGTTTTCGGGACCCTTTGGTAGCAGGTGGCCCTAACAGAGGTCTTCTGTTCCCAACCTCCGATATTTCAGTGATTTAAAATCATTGAACAGTCTGCTTGAACTTTTCGAAATTAGATGGTTTCAAATAGTTTGCAGAATGGACAAAAAGGCTGGAAGCTGTTCGGAATTGGCAGGAGACGAAAGCAGATTAAAGGACAATGGCTGACAACTCAAATGGCCGCTGGACTACAGCATGCTGAACAAAGGAGCTGTGGGCCACAGAAACATGCCTGCACACACACACACACACACACACACACACACACACACACCATGCAGAGTGCTCAGCCCTTTTCCACCAACATTCCTCCATACCATCTCCCTTCCCCTAGTTTTTCAGACTCTTTTCATAGACAGCTCTGAACAGCCAGAATTTCTTGGCAGACTCATGATAGCCTTAGTTCGTTGGAATGAACAAGTGACTTCTGCTATGCTTGTGGTATTCTTGTAGAAGATCATTGGTTCTTTTTTCATCCCCAATATTCCCTGTATATTCGTTGCAATTCTCCAAATAACACTCCCAAAATATGGTACATTTAATACAAATAAAATACACATGTCATGTATAAATACAGTTTGTTTTTCTCCTGGATTCCACTGGCTCTGGAGATGACAAATGACACAATCCTTCCCCCCCACACACACACCCCATTTCCTTTGTCATGGGAATTTACCTGTAAAATGTCCTTTCATCTTGAGTTATGCAGTGGTTTTCTCACAGTATTGCACAGGAAAATGTGCAGTAAGCTCATTGCGAAGACAGCAGATTTTTCATAGCAAAATTAAATCAGTTCTGTGGGAAAGATGTTAGATGGGGAATCTAACTTTGCAGGCATCTTTTTGTGTCTGTGCTCGAACCTGTGCTGCCTTTTACTGAGATATTCCTAATGAAAGAAGCCCAAGGTTGCAATCCTGCCAATCTATGTGTGCACAGCCTGTTCTAGTACACATTACAAACTTTTAAAAACCATGTTTCAGACTGCTGAGATTGGAGATGTTTGTGACAAGGATGGCCTATCATCTCAACCTGATAGCTCAGTTGGTAGAGCATGAGACTCATAATCTTAGGGTTGTGTGTTCGAACCCCACATTGGGGGAAAGAGTCCTGCATTGCAAGGGGTTGGACTAGATGACTCTTCTGGTCCCTTCAGCTCTATAATTCTATGATGTTGGCCCAAGAAAAAGTCAGGGGAGAGCAATACAAAGTGAATAAGAGTTTAGAACCAATTTTCCGCTCTTATGGGGGGGAGCAATTGGGGGTATATCTTTGGTCATTTATCTATAATGGAAAGTTTATTATTCTTATTCTTATTATATTCCACCTTTCCTCCAAGGAGCTCAAGGTGGCATACATGGCTCTCCCTGTTCCCGATTTTATTCTCACAACAACCCTGTAAGGTAGGTTACACTGAGAGGCAGTGACAGGCCCAAGGTCACAAAGTTAGCTACATGGTTGAGTGTGGATTTGAACCATGGTCTTGGTCCAGTCCTCTAACCACTACACCACGCTGTCTCAAAGTTCCCCCGAAATCAGTTAGATTACCTACTGAAAACTTGGTAGCCCAGTCTGTGAGCTCTCTATATAATTCTCTGATGTACTGCTGAATATTTACATACAAATCATCATGCTTTAGCAAAACCTGTCCTGAAACTCTTCAGCCAGAAAAGAAATAGAAGAACTGAGTGCTCAGATATCAAACATTTGCTAAGACTGGAACCAGGGGTTCTGTGTACAGACCAGGAGTAGCTAACATGGTGCCTTTCAGATGTTGCTGCACTATAAACCTTATTCTTCCCAATGATCGGGGATGATGGGAGTTGTAGTCCCATACTTCTGGAGGGTCCCAGGTCGAAGAAGTCTGGAATTAAATGGTATCTGAGGCAACCTGAACATTGATAGTGCAATACTGAGAAATAAAGGAGCGCTTAGAGTCCTTCATCTCTAACCCATACATAGCATGCCTATCATTTGATTGCTCTATGCTAGAGAACTGTATACTTCATGATTCACAACTGCATACTGTATGTGGAACAATGAGAGTCAAGGTACTGGAAAGAAAACATTTGTGATAACATTGATGAAGGCTTGATCCATATGTGCAGGTCATCACCATGCAATTATCAAGCGATAAACATGTGTGTGTTTACCAGCCCTCTGTGGGTTCCCTGCTGTCATTAGACAGGCTGAGAGATTGGTAGCAAATCCTGTGTTTCCCCTACCCCTTTCCGCACAGTGTGCATGCACATGTAAAGCAACACTGTGATCCATATCGCTGGGTTCACTGAAGTGTTCATTTGTTTTTTCCACTTCTGTATTTCAAAGCATTAGTTTGATTCTTGGTGTGCTTTGCTGGCTCTTGTTGACTGCTGAGAGCACATAGTTAATATTTCCGGTAGAAGTGTTCCTTGGATAACACCTTTAGCCTGTGCCTTCTGTCCTACAAAGCGGAATCAAAGCTTTCCGATGCTATTGAAGCTGCATGATGAAACAAAATATAATATTGCATGATCGATATTTGTGGCAGTTTAAGGGGTGAGAAACATAGCAAAAGAAATCTGCTGAAAGCTTAGTAGAAAAAGTACAGTGTGTAAAAAATGATCTCTATGATAGTCTAAAGATTTTTGCCAGGGAAGTGTTTTGATGTGTCTATTTTTATTTTTGTGCTGTGTGTGTGTGTGTGTGTGTGTGTGTGTGTGTGGAAAACACACAGTGAGCAAAGTAACATGACCCATTTCTGGAGGTCATGTCCCATTGACGTCATTAGGAAGAGTGAATCAGGTGTTTGATGTTGTCTGGACCAAACCTTATGCTAATTCTGAGACACTTGCATGAGATATTGTAAAATAATAACAGTTATTGGTGGGATTTGCCCATTGATGTGTAATGGACAAAATCTGGGTGACCGTAAAACACCCAGAAACAAAGGAAGCCCTAAAGTCTTTCCGCCAGTGGGAAGTTTGACCATTGAGCCACATGACAATGTCAGTGGGAAGCAATCTGTTACTTAAGTACGGCTGCATAATACTTTATAATTAACATGAAATGCAAGGAGAGAATACAAGGAAGGTGAGCAAGTGAAAGGCAAATGAGTTTGTTGTGTCAGCTTAGTTATGATAAATTACCTGAGGCAGTTTCCCTTATGCAAAAGCCCTACTGTAAGGAGAGTGTCTCATTAATAAGTAGGAGAAAGTGACAAGATGAGTTATAGTGGAGCAATCCACACTTAATATGGTACACACGTGTGATTATAAAGAATGCTATCAAATATCCCTGGAAGAGAAAAAGTTGCTTTAAAGACATATACTATCTTAAACCAACTCTTGAAAGCGTGTAGGAAGAATATTCATAACTGAAATATTCATAACTGAAAAACAGGTAAAATGGGCGAAGGCTGCAGCAAGAAAGTGCTGTCAACAAATCAGCCGCAATAATCTAGCTAGCACCAATCGCACAAAATGCCTTCTCATGCTAGTGGTCTGTTTCCATTAGCAGTGTGATGTCGGAGCAACTTAATTCACACTAGATTGCCCTTTCTTTTCCATGAACCAGAAAATCACAAGTCTCAATTTTCCAGTTCACAGAAGAAGAGCTGAGATCTATTGTGAGTTAGTCACCGTAGTGTTTACAGTATTCCCACAAGAAGGCAATCATTTGTAAGAGTGAGCTTGAAGTAGAATATCTGAAGTCATTCGCTCTACGAGTCTGCCATTCCTTATGTTGGTCTGGGCTGAGCGATGTCTGATTTTCAACGTCATGATAAGCCAGCTAAATGTCCTGGGCAACAGCTACTACTAAAACTGACACATTTTTACTTTACTTTTAACTCATCATTACAACTGTTATTTTATAGTACAAAGCCACAAGGGCTGCAGGAATCACAATGACCCGCTTCACATCCCTGTCCCCCGTCCCCCATTTTTACTTGGCACAAGGACACATCATGATTCACGATATATCGTCATGTTGAATATTGTGAAGTCATTACCACAATGTGGACTTCAAACCAATTTTTGATTCTGTATATTGATGCATTGTCCTCTAGCATTGCTAGGTGAAGTTAGTCTGCAATGCTAGAGGACAAAGCTTAGAAACACAGGAACCTACTTCATCCCTAATCTTTCCAATGGTCCATGTAGCTCAGTGTCTCCACACAAAACGGCAATAGTCTTCTGGTTTTCAGACAGAAAAGGTTCCCAGCCCTACCTGGAGATTTTGGGGATTGGAGCTCAGACATTGTTAAGATTGTAATATAAGTGGGTTTAGATCCCAGGCCATTGCTTTGCCTAGCTCTGTATTTAAAGAACATAGAAAGTCACAGTTAAATGGCATAACTATACCATTTGGCCAATAACAGTCCTCCTCCAATCAGTTCTTCATATAAAATGATTTTACTGATTCAGCCTAAGAAATAGCTGAAATTATAGTACATGCCACTCTGGGTGAAATAATGTGAGTAATCAAAACCATTTCATGGTGTGGCTGGGGCATGATCAATGTCAAGAAACCTCAGTATGATTTTAAAAGTTTGGGTTTTTTAGTCATTTGGGTTTAATGGGTGTTCTCTTTCAGTGCTATTTAGATACAGTTATTTAGCTTGTGCCTTGGGATTCTTAATTGTACCATCTGTTGAACAGTAAGGAAAATAAGAAGGTTGCTTGTATTTATTTACCTTGGTGATTGCTAGTAGTAGTAGTAGTAGTAGCAAAAGCTTTCCCCCCCTCAAAAGTTTTTGAGCTATTTTAAAAGAATGTTTTTAGAAATTTCACCAAAAAACCAAAACTTCTAATAAGAGCTGCCATACACCCAGATTTTCCTGCACATTTTAACCAATTTCTGAAAATTCCACCTGGGCGGTATTTTCAGCAGATGAATCCCGGATATGTCCTGGAAATTCCGGACATATGTCGGCCCTATGTTTAGCGCAGGAGGGGTCATTTTCTTTAAATTGTGGGATATTTGTCAAGTATAGCCAAAACACCTTCTACTTGGTTTGATTAACAGCTTGTTCATGACTGACTGAATGTGAAATGAGGTATGTTTTCCCCCACCCCACTAGATGACTTCATGCCATCCGATACACAGACATATCAGGCAAACAGTTAGGCTATCACAGAAAGGCATGGTTCTCACATAACACTAAACTATGGCTTAGCATTATGCACAAACCCATCACAGCAGCTTTACTATAGCTTATATAATAACTATGGCCAAAAACCACTTGTCGACCAAGGTTTATAGCTGCTTTATAAAGCTTAGTTAATGTGAACTATAGTTTAGCATTATGTGCAAATCCAGACCTACTCCTTAACCATGGTGAAGGACTGTCACTGCCCCGAAGCTTCAAAGCTGCGAGTGAAGAATGGCAAAAGAATTAAACTGCTCTAAGGCTCAGCTGCTCTCATTGGTACTATTAACTATTCTGTGATGAGAACCAAGGTTTAAGTGCTTATCTTCCAAGTGTCTCGGTTTAACTGTGGTTTATTAACGATGGTCGACATTTTAGTTAGCCATGGTTTAGCATTATGTGTGAACCTATACCATGCGCTCCAAGTACTCCCCCCCCCAAAAAAAATTAACCTTCACTTCCCATCCCTTCCCTTAGCAAAAGGGGTTCATCTTACTTGGTTTATTTTCTGCCAAGAAGGCTATACACATACTTAGAGCTATCAAGCTAATAATAATTGTAACTGTTTGTTAAAGGTGGTATGATGGCCTCACTGCCTTTTTCCCCTCAACAAAGAAATGCAGTTATTTTTAACATTCTGAGCAGTCTTCTGCTTGCCATGTCTGTCTGCTCATTTCCTCATCCAGGACCCCTTACTAATTACCTTCCCAGAATTTTTATAATACCATTTAACTTCCGCTCAGTAATTAAACATTTCATCTCAATAACCAGTTTATACAATGTCTTACTATTGTTCATTTCAGTTACAATGATTGAGAAATTAATTAAGTTTGAGTGAATTTTTTGAAGAAGATACATGTTCTTGGTTTGTTCCCATGGAATCAGAATATAGAACACAATGATCATAACTTAATTTACTTTGATGTAATAATAATTGGGGGGGGAAAAACCTCACGCTGAAATTTCATGGAAGCGGGGTAATATCTTCAGATATCATCCTCATCAGCTCTCCCACCTTCCATAATGGCTTACCTGGGGCCATTCAACAAAGCTGAAATTCAGGGTTTGGCCTCTTTTTGGGTAGCCTTGAAAGAGGATCAGACTTTTTTTTATAAAAAAATAAGACTATCATTTGCTGTTATTCATTATAGCTAGGTATAGGCCTTTGAGCACCAGTTGCTGGGGATCACAAATGGAAGAGTGCTGTTGTGCTCATGTCTTGCTTGCAGGATTTTTATAGGTATCTGGTGGGCCACTGTAGGAACAGGATTTTGGACTAGATAGACCCAACAGCGTCCCGTACAGTCTTGTAACCCATAACCAAGCAAATAGATGTTGTAGGGTCTATTCCGATACACCCGCCATTTAACAACTTTGGTGCTGAGAGCCTTCTGGAAAAGTGCTTAACTGGATTATCTCCGATGAAGAGTTGGCTGATTAAGAAAATGGAGCCACAGTTTAACATTCAATTCTCTTCAAGTAGGAACCATAGCTGCCAAGTTTTCCCTTTTCTCGCGAGGAAGCCTATTCAGCATAAAGGAATTTCCCTTAAAAAAAAGGGAGAACTTGGCAGCTATGGTAGGAACACCTGCAAATTATGTGCAGCCAACACATAAAATCAAAGCATCCCACTTAGGCCCAACTCTGTACAGATCTCCTTACTCCTGAATTGGGAGAAAAACTGAACATATATAACATCAAATAAACCTAGCAATCAAGGGTTTGGGGGTTGTTGTTGTTGTTTTACCAAACAGCATACAAATTTGATCCTTACCAGGTAAGCAAACGAGGATTTGTGTCATTCAGTAATCAGGGTGAACATACTGGGTTTCAAATGCTGTTCATTACATTAGCAGTGAACATTGCATTGCATTGCTAGCTAGCTCCTGGCCATAACAGGGTTGGTGATAGCTTGAGCAGCCACAACCTCACAGACAAGAATGTACAAGCTTGCCATCAAATCAAACTGGTCTTCCAAAAGAAGACAACATCAAGTAGCTGAGCCATTTACAGTGTAATCCTGTAGATGCCAACTCAGAAGTGCATTCCATTGAGTCCAGTGGGACTCTTCCTGTATAGGATATAATTGAATATAAATATAATTTTATTTATACCCAGTTACTCACAAGCTTGGACAAGCAGTGAGAGTGAACTTGCAAACACCACCTCACAAACATCCATGCTGGATAAGGTGCGGGGAGGATCAAAAATCAGTCCTACCAGTCTGCAAAACATATCTGCAAAAGAGACTTTGCTTGGTAGGGGACTTACTCAAAGTCTCTTCCTCTCTTTTTCTCACAACTCGCTGCTTTGCCAATTTCCTCTTCACCTAATGTAGATTAAATTGCCTATTTGTGTCCAGATAAAGTCGCTCAGATTCGGGAAGAGGTAGACTCCACCGTGGGAGCAGGGCCGGGGCGGGGGAGTGCTAGAGTCCTGTCTAGTCAAGTTTTGTGGGATCAATTTCAATCTGTTACCTCCGAGGATGTGGACAGGCTGCTTAGACGAATGAAACCAACCACCTGTCTCCTTGATCCTTGCCCATCCTGGCTTATAAAAGCTAGCTAGGAAGGGCTGGGCGATGGGCTTCGCGGGTTGGTAAATGCTTCTCTCCATGAGGGAGCCTTCCCAGACCCGCTGAAAGAGGCGGTTATTAAACCGCTTCTTAAAAAACCATCTTTAGGTCCGGCCAATATGGCCAACTATCGCCCAGTCTCAAATCTTCCATTCTTGGGCAAGGTGATTGAGCGAGTGGTTGCGGAACAACTCCAGGCACGCCTGGAAGAAGCGGACCATTTGGATCCCTTCCAGTCAGGATTCAGGCCTCATCATGGGACTGAAACTGCCTTGGTCGCACTGGTCGATGATCTCCGGCGGGCTAGGGACAAAGGTAAGAGCTGTTTCCTTGTTCTGCTGGATCTCTCGGCGGCTTTTGACACCATCGACCATAACATCCTTCTGGACCGTCTAGAGGGTTTGGGAGCTGGGGGCACTGTCATGCAGTGGTTCCGCTCCTTCCTCCTGGGCCGTGTTCAGAAAGTGGTGGGGGGGGATGAGTGTTCAGACCCCTGGGCTCTCACTTGTGGGGTGCCTCAGGGTTCTGTCCTCTCCCCCATGCTTTTTAACATCTATATGCAGCCGCTGGGAGAGATCATCAGGGGGTTTGGGCTGGGTGTCCATCAGTATGCTGATGATACCCAGCTCTACCTCTCTTTTAAATCAGAACCAGTGAAGGCGGTGAAGGTCCTGTGTGAGTGCTTGGAGGCGGTTGGAGGATGGATGGCGGCTAACGGATTCAGATTGAATCCTGACAAGACAGAAGTACTGTTTGTAGGGGACAGGAGGCGGGCGGGTGTGGAGGACTCTCTGGTCCTGAATGGGGTAACTGTGCCCCTGAAAGACCAGGTGCGCAGCCTGGGAGTCATTTTAGACTCACAGCTGTCCATGGAGGCACAGGTCAACTCTGTGTCCAGGGCAGCTGTTTATCAGCTCCATCTGGTACGCAGGCTGAGTCCCTACCTGCCCACTGACTGTCTCTCCAGAGTGGTGCATGCTCTAGTTATCTCTCGCTTGGACTACTGCAATGCACTCTACGTGGGGCTACCTTTGAAGGTGACCCGGAAACTACAACTAATCCAGAATGCGGCAGCTAGACTGGTGACTGGGAGCGGCCGCCGAGATCACATAACACCGGTCCTAAAAGACCTACATTGGCTCCCAGTACGTTTCCGAGCACAATTCAAAGTGTTGGTGTTGACCTTTAAAGCCCTAAACGGCCTCGGTCCGGTATACATGAAGGAGTGTCTCCACCCCCATCGTTCTGCCCGGACACTGAGGTCCAGCTCCGAGGGCCTTCTGGCGGTTCCCTCATTACGAGAAGCCAAGTTACAGGGAACCAGGCAGAGGGCCTTCTCGGTAGTGGCACCCACCCTGTGGAATGCCCTCCCACTAGAGGTCAAAGAGAACAATTACCAGACCTTTAGAAGGCATCTCAAGGCAGCCCTGTTTAGGGAAGCTTTTAATGTTTGATGGATTTCTGTATTTTAGAATTTCTGTTTTTTTGGAAGCCGCCCAGAGTGGCTGGGGGAACCCAGCCAGATGGGCGGGGTATAAATAATAAATTATTTATTATTATTATTATTATTATTATTATTATTATTATTATTATTATCATCATTAGGCAAATAGGCAACTCCCACAAAAGGAAAACAAGTGAGGCTTCTTCCCTAATGTTAGGGCCCAACCCACTGCCATCTGGACACCTTATCTCCTGAGAGGGCCTAGTATCCCCTATAATCTGACTTCGTGAAATAATAGAGCATTTGCACAGCAACAACAGCACCTGGCCTCACATCTGATGCTAATCATGTGTGACATGTCCTACTTTCAGTGCAGGATATTATCTTCATTCCCCACCTAACTGATACCTGGGGTAAGTGTTCACCTCTTAAACAGAACAATAGGGATATTAATTGGGCATTAAAATATCTGACTTGTTAGCCAGTTGAAAGCCATATACGGAGCTCTCACTGGGAGCTGGTTAAAGTCCTAACTATTCTCCCCAGTGAACAGAATGCGGGTTGTAAATTCTGTGAACACTAGACTTGTTAAAGCACAAATTAGCCAGTGAGATGCAGCTGCATATGTAGGGCATATACACCCAAGAATGCATTCACATTTTTATCCTGTATCTTCCAAGAGCAGGGAAAAAGTAGAGTTATGATCTTTAAAAAGTGTTCTGCAAAAACGCATTGACTGAAGTCTGGAAAACTCCTCCTAAATCCTGCTGTTAACATACCTTGGTATTAAGTAATGAAAGCACCATCATCGTGAACCAGGGAAGCAACTACAGTCATTAGCCATCAATACATTCAGGTCATATTGGCAGGATGCATAACTGCCAAGTTCTCCCTTTTTTAAAGGGAAATTCCCTTATGCTGAATAGGCTTCCTCGCAAGAAAAGGGAAGACTTGGCAGCTATGGCAGGATGTGACCTGGACTTATTGATGTGATTGTGTAGCCCCTTTGTTGTTGACTTGTCTCTGTGAACCTAGTGATCCATTTAAAGTAGAAGTGGCAAACCTGTGGCTTTCCATATGTTGTTGGAGTCCAACTCCCTTCAACCCTAGTCTTCAGCAGATTTTTTGGGGGGGGGGACATAACCAATTGTTCTTTTAAAACCACCAAAAACAATAAAAGCTTATTGGGAGATTCAGGTCATATGTAGCACTTCTGAACAACGGATAGTATGGTAAAAAAAGTGTGTGTGTGTGTGTGTGTGTGTGTGTGTATTCACGCACACACTCACAATGGAACTTCCACCCCTCTCCTCTCCCCCCAGAACAGATTTAGGGAGGACTGCAAGGTAGGAGGGGGGTGGGTTCCATTCATAGCTGCCAAGTTTTCCCTTTTCTCGCGAGGAAGCCTATTCAGCATAAGGGAAAATCCCTTAAAAAAAGGGATAACTTGGCAGCTATGGTTCCATTGCTCAAGTGGAAATTGTTGCACTGATGGAACAAGTTAGCTAGATAGTGCCCTTAGTTTTCCTAGCAATTTACCCAAAAGACTTTGAACAGATAGCTGAAACTGGTGTCATTAAATCTCAGGTTAATGTTTGAGGCTGATCAAAAGATTTTTAGGTTGGCCAACAAAGTAGTAAATGAGGTATAATACCTACAAATGTCTTTTGAGACCTGGCTCCGGCAAGTCGAATCGCTAGGTTCCAAGCTTTGTTACCTTTATTGTTTATCTTTCACCTAAGAATGTGGGTCGAAGGCTATTCAGTTGCAAAGCAGAGTGCAGTCAAAGAAACAAGCAACAGAGGAGGATTTGAACAGGTGACAGAAGATCACAGATCAATCCACAGGGGACTGGCTATCCGACTCATGCAAAGGATAAGGAAAAGAAATGGGTCAAAGCTAGGATTGGAACTTGTTAAAGTGTATTAATTCAAATCTCTTAGGTCAGTAATCTGCCAAGAGGCAGAAATGTGGATAAGAGTACAAAAGGCATGGCTTAAGCAGAAGCAATTAATTGGACTGTCATGTACTAGAATGCTACCAGTGCAGCTGAAAAAAGGCGTACATTGCCTTGTAAAGGTCAAATGCTGGGGAACCAAGCAGGGAAAGAAAAGTTACAAACACTAACTCTGTGGTCAAAGCTTGAATGTCATGGTGATTAGACCAGACATTACCTCCACCAACAGATACAGGCTTTTCCTGGTCCTGTCCTATATGTTCTCATGCTGTGGTTCACCTGCTCAGTAGACTAATTGAATAATTTTCTTCAACATACCATGTGTTTGAAGTGTTCACATGTGTTGAAATATCAATTAATTGTTACTTTAAGCAGGTATAACCAAACTATGAACTTTGGGGTGGCATTTTGCTCGACCTTTTCTACCTGGGTATTGATACTGAGATATAAAAGACATGCGCACACCAATACGGGACACTTAAACAGAAGCAAGAAGGAACAGGTAGAAGGAGCCAGGCATGAGTAGCTGGGTTCCAGCAGCAAGATGATTTTGACTAAAATTAGCTGGGTTGTTAAATGGGTAGGGTAATGTGCACTACAACCAGTGACAAGGTCTGAAGTACCTGGGATAGTTCCTTGCAGGGGATCTGTGAATAAGAGTGGCGTTCTTGGTGTGAAGGCCAGCGTTAAACTCTGCACAGTTAAGCTGGAATTCGTTGTCAGAGGTTATAGTGATGGCCACTAACTTGGGTAGCTTCAAAAGCATTTTAGGCATGTTCATGAAGGACAAGACTATTGATGGCTGCTAGTTATGATGCCAACGTACTAGCTCCAGCAGCAGAGGTGGCATGTGTCTGAATGGCTGTTGCTGAGAAACACAAGCGAGGAGAGTGCTGTTGCATACACGTCTTTGGTCTGATCCAGCATTGCTCTTGCTATGTAGTATCCAAAAGAGCCTTTAAACCTGGAGCCCCAACTCCCTAAGATTATAAGGCAGGGATGGGGAAACTTGTGCCCCTCCTGTTCTGGGGGTCTGATTCTGACTCCTCAGTTGGAAACATAGAAGTAAGGTGAGCTGATGTATCGGGGATATTTAACCAGTCTGGTGCTCACTGCTGACAATCCATTCTTACTCTGACAGATTGCACCAAGTTCTCTGCCTTGGACTCAGTTTTGGGTGGATTTGAGAATTTATTTTATTTCATAAAAATTTATATTGTTTTTTTTTAAAAAAAACACCAAAAACCTCAAAGTACTTTATAAAAAGAGAAGTCTCTGGGGCAGGTTTTTCCAGCTGGAGATCATCTCAGAAGGATCCAGGGGTTAGGCTGTTGTAGGACCCAATCCTTTCAGCTGGGAACTTTTCAAGGAAAATATTTCCAGACATTCTCTGTTTGCATAGATGAAGAGCTTTTAGGATCATATGGACATACTCAACTGATTCATACAGGAAATGTTTGTACTTCTGTAGTGTAAAAGTATTCAGTTAAAGGTATTTGACAGAAGGGCTTGTAGCTGAAAATCTTACACCTTTGGTTATTTCACCTTCCCTTATATAACCTTGGTAGTAGGTCTCATGTGTTTTGCAAAAGGACTAGGTTCCTCTTTCTGAATTAGCTACACACACCAAACAAAAAACAAACACAAAAAAACCCTTTACCACAAAACATGGCTCATATGTACAAATTAAAAGCAGCCAGCTTTCCATCCCCAGTAATTAGTGCAATATCAGCCACAATGTCCTGACAGCAAATATACTGCTTTTATAACATCTGGTGCTGAGGACGAAACAGTGACCTTCCTCATAATGACCTTTCGGTTTAATCCCTTTTGAAAATAAATCTTATTATGGATGAGTCAGCAAACAGCTCTACGGTGTTTGCTGTTTACAGCTTGCATTTTTCAGGCAGCAGAAAATGCAGATCTTAATATATATGTTTTAGCCTTTTCCTTTCTACAGCATCCCTCTGTGAGGTTAGTAATTTTTTTAGTCATCATTTTAGTGAGTACTCTACATGATCTGCTTGTGATCTTCCCCTGATGCTCTAAAATCTATAATGTTTGGACTAAAGCAGGATTGCTCCTTGAAATGCCATACCTCCTATGGTTGTTTTGGCATTAGGAATCTCAGATGTTGGGGGGCGGGTAGGCCAGGGGTTGGGAACTGAATGCAACAGGCAGATAATCCTCCTCAGTCCTCACAGACTTAATGATGAACATTACACCTGCAACCAGCATTTAATTCCAGCTACCGCTGGGCGAAGTTAAGAATGGATGGATCAGTCTCTTTCCATTCCATAGAAATATGTCCATTCACAAATCCATGTAATCCTATTTCTACATTAAATTTAAATATGTATTTTTAAAGGATTAAATATGTAATTTCAGCATTTTTGTCTCGATATACACATTTCTAACCATAGTTTATCCCAAATATATACTTTTATGTTATATAATTATTATAATAGATGCATTTATGAGAATGCAACTATCCTTTTTATACAGATCTGGTATAACTTAGTGGCTAATGTAGTATGTGCTGAAAGGCACAGCTCAGTAGTAGAGTCGATATGTGGCATGGAAAAGTCCCAAATTCAGTCTGCAGTTGGGAAAGATCCCTATCTGAAACCCTAGAAGAGATACTGTCAGCCAGTGGAGACAATACTGTGCTTGATCTGACTTCCTTCCTATATTCTTATGAGTCAGGACACCCCAAATTCAAGTATCACATCAGCCACGATCACTGACATAGAGTTGGAAGGAACCCCGAGGCTCATCTAGCCCAACCCCATTCAATGCAGGAGTCCTACCTGCAGTTGTCCCTGGGTGGCCTCGAACCACCAACCTTCTGGTTAACAGCCAGGCACATGGACCCATTGAGCCACAGGTCTCACAGAAGATACGTTTGCTTGAAGAACACATTATCCATCACCGCCAGTGTTCTCCTGTAGTGGTTTCAGCTGGTGGAAAAGACAACATGTGTTCCAGGTCATTTCTAGACTTCTAGTTAGGCCCAGCAGTTGTGGCTGGGATCCCATGTGAACTGTGTGGCTGCTCTAAAACATGAACATGACTCATGTGAAGAGTGCTGGCACTCAATGGCCAATATTCAAATGGCCATGGGTCCAATGCAGGAGGCCATTGTTTCCCCCATGGGAAAAAGTTCAAAAGCCAGGCTATATAGAAAGAAGTTTTTGACCACACGGTGCGCTAACAAAAAGTCTTTCCTGATTTATCCCCTCAAAACTTTGTGCAGTGTCAAAGCGAGGGAGAAACCACGGTTCTTATTATCCTTTCACTCCCTCTGCTAATAGCCACACATTTGCCTTTTTCTTTTATGATGTTAGTAATTCACTCATTATGGCTTTACCCCATTATTTTTTAAAAGCCTATTGCATTAATATACTCTTTTTTTTCTTTACATTTCCTCTTTTTCTAGTACAAGCAAGTGGAACAGTACATGTCGTTTCATAAACTACCTGCCGATATGCGTCAGAAGATCCATGATTATTATGAACACCGTTACCAGGGAAAGATCTTCGATGAAGATAGCATTCTCAATGAACTCAACGACCCACTTAGGGAGGTAAGGACGTCAACAACATTGCAAGAGGGTTTCTCCCACATTCTGAGCTTGAGAACAATTCGGGTGCATGAAAAGTACACCCTTCATTTGAGGTGGACTTTAATGAGCCCCTGAAGTTTTTCTGAATGTGGCTTGGGTTGGGAGAACTTTGCTAGTTTGTCTCCAATTAGACCTAACAGGCAAACTTAAAAGGTATTGCAATGATATGTTTGTTTAAAATATGGTTTACTGTTCCTGTTTTGCTTCTAAACAACTCAGTTATGGAATTTCAATTATTATGTAATGCATTGCTAAAAATCACCCTTCTTAAGAAGAGGATTGAAAAACCACCAACCTGGGAAAATTCAGCAAACTTATCTTCCCAGTTCCTCCACTCCACCCTAGTACCCAGGAAAACAATATTAAGACCAGATTTCTTTTTTAAAAAATAGGCCAGGTTCACAAATCACTTTACAACGGTGGTTTAAAAGTGAACATACAGTGTGCTAGTGCAGAGGGAGAGAAAAAAATCTTAGCTGCTTTGCTCTTTGCTATGTGCTGCGCTACTGGGAACTAAGCCATGGTTTGGCTCAGCGTTACATCCACATTATGGTTTATCTCTCTGCAAACACCACAAGCTGTTTTTTCTTGGCCTACTACTTGTGGTTTGTTTGATAGAGACAAACCATGAACCTGAGTTTGGACAGAGTGTTAAGCCAAATCATGGCTTAGCTCCCAGTAGTGCTGCAGCAACAGGAGCGGAAGGAAAGTGAAGCAGCTATTCTTTCCTCCCTGTACATTTGCCTTTAAGCTACAGTTAAGCACAGCTGTGGTGGTTATAAGTGATGTATTAAAGAGGCTGGGGAATCTCAGCCCTTGCTGAAGAAGAATCAGCATAGCTTCTCTAAAAGAAAGTCTCACCTTACTGTAGCAGGGTTGGTCAATAGACTCTGAAGTCACAAAGTACTGAGAACCAAGTGGAACTGGGTCATCTCAACTTATCCAGCAAATAATGCACTTTGCAGCTTCGACAAGCTCAATATGTTTGCATTTTATCCAACTAATGGTGACTGCAGCATAAATTCCTTCTTTGTTTATAAGCATGAATTTGCTATTAGCATTATCAAAATGTCATGCTCATTAATTGTTAAGCTCTGATATAGAATGGCAAATGCTAAAACTTCCATGCCTGATAATGCTTAATGCCAACATTTTTTAACCTTTCCAAACTACGCTTTCCATGTACTGGATAACAAATTGCATTTCTCTTGCACACGAGGCGCAACAATTCACATTCCCCCCCCCCCCAAGTTGAACCTAGGTAAAAAATATACGAGTGAGCTAACAAAAACACATGAAAATGCTTTACTCAAGAGGTGAACTTCTGAAAATATGAGCAAGAGAACTGAAATGATTATGCAGCACTAACTACAGTAGGTCATTGCTGTTCCTGTTGTAATTGCATTGTGATTTCAGTTGTTCTAAAAAAATTCACTGCATAAAAACTTTCAACAGCAATCATTTGATGACAATGCATAATTATCTGATGGGAGATTTTAATTATGTTTGTGGAAACTTGACAAAGCCGACTGTAGGAGCACGCTATGAACAGGCATGGCATTGATCAATTTACTTAAGAACAGGATCACAGAGAAGCTGATCTCCAATTAAGCCCTAGTTCTCACAAATAGCAGGTGAGGAGTGTGGTATCCACCTCTTACGCCCCCGAGGCCCCATTGCCATCTGAGGGAAGGGTGTTCCTGGCCAACACAGAGGCTCTGCTCAACCTAGTCTCCCGCTTTAAAGAACAGCTCCCACCAAACAAGGCTGTTCTTTATCAATCAGCCTGGGGTCCCCCTAAAGCTTCTTTAGTGTGGTATTATAGTATTAAGAGTTTGGGTGGGTAGGCTGTATGCCTGGGCCCCCCTTCTAATTCCTAAAATAGCAAGGCTAGCTTCCTGGTGGTGTAATAGCCTAGGTAATGGGCCATTAAAGGAACAAAGGAGGAGGTTTGGTGCCAGAGGACAAATGAGTGGGTCCCTCTCCCTCTCCTGGCTGGTAGTTAGAGAGACAAAGGCCTGAGTTGAGAATTCGTTGTTTTGAGCTAGAAGTAGGAAGAAAAGCTACATCCTGGGAAGTTTGAGAGTCAGAGAGATGCTTGATCTCAGAATCCAAGGCTGCAGCTATGCAGGAAAGAAACGCCCTCTCAGGTTGTTAATGCTGTGATCCCCCCCATCTTGGCTCAGGTTGTATATATGGGTAAATAAACCATATATCACAAAGACACCACAGTCTCTGCTGGTTAACCACCTGAAACCTTGAAATCTCACACCTCAACTCTCAGAAGCATTTTTCTCTCAAGGAGCACCCTTGCCTATCTCCCAGGCTTACCAAGATTTTCCTTCTCATGTTGAGTTCCACCTTGAACTGCCTGCTTTCCCGGTTATCCACCTGTTTATATAGATTCCCTTTGTCAGTTTCCTACTGACAGTCACCTCCCAGCCACCCTGGGGAATGCCTGCGTTCACGTCAGCTTGTAGAGCCATGCTATATGAAATGTAATGGCCCATATTTGTCTTAGCTCTCTTTGCTGCTCTTCATAAAACAGAATGTAGCGCTTTGCAGAACTACACGAGTAAGCGGAATAAACGGTTGAGTCTGGATCCAGGCTTTCCTAGCCATTGACGGAATGATTATCGTTGAAAACAATTAGATAGGTCCAGGTGCTAAGCAGGCATATCGAAAACACAGGTGACTTTGCTTTAAAAAAAGTCTGTCCTGTAGAATTGCTGGCATCCATCTGTCTTGGGAGACGATGGAGGAGTGCGTCTTTGCGGCTGAGGTCAAGCTATTGGAAGGTTGCAACACCTGCTGTGGCTTTAGAGACTGATGCAGGACAGACATGTTTTGTTGCAGCTGGGGCAGAGGAAGGCGTCCAGTTGTGCTGCTGCAGATGCACTGTGGCATTTCTTCTCTCTGCGTTCCTCCCAGCAGCCATTTCTCCTCTGGTCAGTGCTATGGATACATGACTTGGCTGTCTGTCTCCAGGCACTTCAGTTGTCTGCAGTGGATTCCCACATGGCACGGTTGACAATTACTACGAACTTCTTCGAAAACAGGTCCTGCTGTTGGGCTTTCCATAGGCATCTGATTGGCCACTTTAAGAACAGGATGCTGCTATTAAGAACTTTAAGAAGTGGCTATTGGCCACTTTAAGAACTAGATGAGCTATTAGCAAGATCCAGAGGCTGTTCTTGTGCTCTTAACTGTTGAAAACAATAGAGCAAATGGTCTTCTCCAAATTAAACTTGTATGCATCCAAATATACACTTGCTGAATCCCATTAACATCTATTTTATAACTTCCGAAATGTTTATTGGTTACAGATGCAACTCATAGAAATAGGCTTCTCTTCTGGGTGGCCATACATTAAGTATTTCCTCATAATTTTTTTTTTAAATGAAAAAGTTCGCGTAGACCCCCAAAACCAGTTGCCTTCAGTTATCTGTGAAATCATTGGGACTTGAACTGACTTTAGAATAGTTTGTTTAAAACTGTTTAAATACTGCATTTTACATCACTGTGACCTGCCCTGGAATTTTTGGGTGAAGGGTGGGGGTAATATTTCATCCTACAAACGTTGGCACAAACGTCTCCCTAAATTAAAAATTTCTATGTGACATCAATGATGTTTAACAGAATGGGGATGAAAAAAAAATCTGTTTTCTATTCCAAAATGAGGAAAACTGCACAATATGTTGGAGAAAAACAAAAAAGGATGTTTGAGACACCCAGGTTATTACCGGTATTTGAGCCCAGGAACAACCGTGTTGGTCATGCTGACAAGTTGGAAGCAGTTGAATGAACTGCGGGTGGCTCAGTACCAGCAGATGTGTGGAGCCAAACATTGACTGAAAATGCCATACCAAGAATTGCAGCTAAATAAATGCTAATGCTAATGAAAGGATTGATGGACAAAAATAAATAAATTAAAATCTAGGCATGAATCTGCAAAAGTAGATTTTTATTTCATACATTCCCTTCTGGGCTGGCGATGTTGGGAGCAGATGTGAATGTTCCCTTTGACACACAGAGAAAGACCAATCTCCATCTTTTGTGCCACCAAGAGGCATTCAAAGGATTCATTCCAGCCAGGCAAAAGATGGGCGTGAAGTGAAGCCCATGGGGGATGTAGTCCGGGCAGGATGTGAAGTCTTGGGAGATTACTTGAGGGCCATGGCTGGTCCTGAAATTCCTCACTCCCTTCCAAAAGAAGAAACCCAAACGCAGATGTGATTAGCAGTGGCACATTTAGCATCATGCACAGCTAATCCCATAGGTTTGTGTGTGTTGTTGTTTTTAATTAAGGGGGAAAGCCTAGGAGGAGGAGGAGGAAGCAACTGAGTTTTGAGGGACATGAAAAATAACACTGGGACAATAAGAGACTAGTGCCCCGTTGCTGAGTGATAAGATTTCCAGACTCATGAATGCTAGGATAAAAAATGCCAGGGACTCTCTCCGGTGATGTGCCTTATTGTTAAACCGTCTGGAGAATAGCATTCCACTAGCTGACCTTGCTCACAGGGGTTTCTAGGGCATCATTACTTGCTTCTTGCAGATAATAACAAGTAATGCAGTGGGATGGCATCGGTCAGAGAAGTGTTCTTTGCAGTTCCTTAAAGCAGCTCCAAGTTCGTGTAAAAAAATATATGAAAAGAAAGTCTTGGCACTTTGAATATGATGAAAGATATTTGCGCCTGACTATTACCCAGGCTATAATTGGTTCCATTAGTTTGTTTCATGGGGGTGAAGAAGAAACTTCAAAGCTGTGCAGGGAATCGTGTTTGCCACTGATCCTATGGATAGTAAGATAGTTATTGCATAGTACACAACACTACAGTATAATCCATTAAATTATAGTCAATTTATAGCAACAGAAAATTTATTTATTTCCTCATTTCTATATGGCTCTCCATAACAAAATCTCAGAGTGGCTTACAAAAATATATAAAATAACATTCGAAATACAGAAAACGGAAACCTACAGCAGGAAGAAAATACTCCTTACAGACTGTTGACCAAATCAAGCTGTTCCTATAGCTTGAGTGAAAGGGTGTCTCTTAAGCAGCCTATAGACCCGACATGAGGAAGAAGCCCAATGCACCTTCAGAATCAGGGAGTTCCATAAAGAGGGTGCTACGTCTGAGAAGGTGCCACGCTGGGTCCCTACCCCCTGCACACTTCTCAGGTGCGCAATTATAAGGAGGGCCTCCTCCATAGATCCTTTCTGCCAGGCTGACACATATTAAGAGAGGCACTCAGTTGGGTCCTTGGATCCCAAACCATTTAGGGCTGTATAAGACCAAATATAGTGGGACCCAGGTGGCGCTGTGGTTAAATCACTGAGCCTAGGGCTTGCTGATCAGAAGGTCGGCGGTTCGAATCCCTGTGACGGGGTGAGCTCCCGTTGCTTGGTCCCAGCTCCTGCCAACCTAGCAGTTCGAAAGCACGTCAAAATGCAAGTAGATAAATAGGAACCGCTACAGCGGTAAGGTAAACGGCGTTCCATGTGCTGCTCTGGTTTGCCAGAAGCGGCTTTGTCATGCTGGCCACATGACCTGGAAGCTATACGCCGGCTCCCTCGGCCAATAATGCGAGATGAGCGCGCAACTCCAGAGTCGGTCACGACTGGACCTAATGGTCAGGGGTCCCTTTACCTTTAAGACCAAATAAGTATCTTAAAGTAGACTCCATAGCAAGTAGGCACCCAGATCATGCGAAATAACTCACTCAGTAACTGTGCAGAGTCATTCTGCACCAGCTGCAGCCTCCAAACCATCTTCAAGGGAAATGGGTTGAGGGCTGGATGCACTTGAGTCTGAGATCCAGCAGAGTTCTGTTTTCTAAGCAGTACTTGGATTCTCTGCATGTCCAAGTAATAGGAAAAATGATCAAAATCCAGTCTGCCTTATCAGCAGTTAGATGTGACTACAGAAGGTTAAATTGGTCAATTTTGGTTTCTCAATTTCAGGCATCCCCAAACTTTGGCCCTCCAGATGTTTTGGACTATAATTCCCATCTTCCCTGACCACTGGTCCTGTTAGCTAGGGATCATGGGAGTTGTAGGCCAAAACATCTGGAGGGCCGCAGTTTGGGGATGCCTGCTCAATTTTATAACCTTCAGTTCTCCACATTTCCAAGTCAGCTGTGATTTTTTTTTGAAGTCCTCATGAGAAGTCATCAGAATTTTAGTGTAGTGTAGCTTTATCTTTTAAATGTATGCATGCCATTTTGCCAAAACTGCACATTTTTTGCAAAGCAGTTCCCCCAGAAATAATGCATTTATGTATTTAATTTTCAATTGTATATGTGTGTTTATGAGCGCTTTACCCCAATGTATGCATTTATGTACTCATTACTTGGCTGGAGAATTACACTGCAGAATTCAAATAAGAAAGGATTTCAAAAGATGGCTGTGTTTCATTCCCGCTTTGTTTTGGAAAGTGCAAATCAAATGTGAACTGAATCAAATTTCTCCCCATCCTTGAGAAGTGACACACTAGAAGTTGGATGGTATTATTTCTGCATCACCATGACAAAGCCTTAATACATAGCATTGTAGGGGAGACCTATTCTGAACACCTTACATTGGATACTTCAGCATCTCTCATTGCATGCCATTGCATGCTCCATTGTAGCTCTGCAGATCAGATCAGATCAGATCAGCCCCAGAAAATTATAGCCTGGTTGCTTTTTCAAGGTAGGAGACAGCTGCCGTTCTACAATGCAAGTTGCGACAGAGCTATAGCAGCACAGCAAACCCAACTTGTGAGAAAGAGGTTAATACCCTTTCTGAGCCATTATTTAAAGTTCAGAGCCGGCCTATTTTTAGATCGTAGTGTGAGAAGACGTTGGCTGAAAATAGATACAGATCACGTCTCCTTGTAGAATATAGAACATTGGGACACTTCATTTTCAGAGAACATAATTGGTATTTGGGATATAACCTCCCTGCTTTCAACCTTTCGTGCACTGTAAAAAGAGATTTGTTATAAAAACCTCTCATCTTATGTGAGTATTCCTAAGAACACAGAGCACAGCAAAGGGTGGGGGGGGGCTTTAGTTAAGATTCGGTTTTGCTAGCCCATTTTGGGTGTGGCTAAGGTCAAGTTGTCCCCAAGTTTCCTTTGTCTTGGTATTGTTTTGGCAGAACTAACGTTTAGCCATACCTGCCAAGTCCCTGCCTGAGAAATAAGGGACTGGACCGGAAGTAGCAGACCGGAAGTAGCGCTGCCGCCATTTTGGAACTGGACAGAGCATGCTCAGAAGCGACTTTTGATGCTGCTCTGCCCTGTTCCAAAATGGCCGCCGCGTCAGAATAAACCGGGGAAAAACAAAAATTTTGGCTGGGAACAGCTGGAAAAATGGGGGTTTCCCGGGGAATACGGGAGACTTGGCAGCTATGATTTAGCTCTCAAGCAGTACACTCTGTAGCAGCAGAATAGGTTATCCATTGCAAAAGTAGAAAAATGAAAAATGCACAATCCCCCACCGTTGTCTTCTCCAATGCCCTGTGGTACTCCCATCATGCTCAGAAGTTCTTACTTAATGGTGATTTCACTTATTCATGTATTGGATGCCAGCTGTACCCAGCAAGAGCAACTCTCCCAGTTGCTCATATACGGTATTTTATTCATTGATTGACAAGAGGATTTCTAGGTTGTCGTCCATTACACGATCCCAGGGCAGATTGTGCGGCAATAAAAGGGCAACAACAACAAAGAGACCAGTATGAAACCAGATTCAGCACAGCTTTATAAAAGCAATTTAAAAAACAAACAAACAAACAGCATCATTAAAAATACCCAGGAAGCACAACCTGGGCTTCTGATCTGCAGCAGCAAAATAATTCCTAATGTTTTTTTTTTAAAAAAAGAAAAGCCTGGCCAAATGAGGGATTTGTCACCTAGTGTTGAAAGTCTTGGCACTACCGTAGTTGTGCCTCAAGGGCAGGGCTACACAACCTTTCTCAGACCAAGAGCTGAACTTTTTTTCTTGACAATGTTCCAGGGGCTGCATCCCAGCAGCAGGCAAGGCCAAATGCAAAAGTGGGTGTGAAATTGATTGAATTTATATACCGCCCTATAACTGCAGGTCTCAGGGTGGTTCGCAGAACAAAATCAAAACATAAAACTGCAAAATACATAATCAAAATAAATACAGCACAATGACCCCCCCCCCAAAAAAAACCCTACATTTTTAAAGGGTATAGGATGTCAATCAAATCAACCAGAGGCCTGATTAAAAAGCAACGTTTTTGCCTGGTGCCAAAAAGTGTATAATGAAGGTGCCAGGCAAACGTCCTTGGGGAGAGCATTGCACAGATGGGGAGCCACTGCAGAGAAGGCCTGTTCTCGTGTTGCCACCCTCCGGACCTCTCGAGGACGAAGCCCACGAAGGAGGGTTTTACACAGTTCAACTTTACACAGCTGGTTAGTTTCTACCTGGACTCCCCCCCCCCATCCTCCTTCAAGGCAAGAAAAGGGCACTATCAGCATCACAGAATTAGAAGTGTTCACGGACACATCCCAGCCAGACAAAAACTGGGGGTGTGAATCAGGGCTAGTGACAGATGTGGCTGGGGAGAAGGGAGAGGCTAGAGAGAAAGTGGGGCATTGGGAGAACACTGAGGACCAGAGAGAGAAGCTTGGAGGGCCACCTTTGCCCCCTAGGCCTGATGTTCCCCGCATCTACTGTAAGGGAAGGCTTTTCCATAGTCAGGGGGACACTATGCACATGAGGAAGGCTGACCCAAAAGCTTTTAGAGGATTCAGAGTGTGTCACCTGACTTACACTGGCCTGCTTTCTTGCCATTCCTTCCTTTGGCCAGAACTGGACAGTCCTGCCAGGAATTTCCAGATTTCCAGGTCAAGACTCCCTGTGTGTTGATACTGCTCTAGTGAACACATTTTAACAATTTGATTGGTGAAGGAAATAATACCAGAATGGACTTCCACTGTGCACAGAAGAGCTCAGGATGGCAGCCTCAATCATTTTGTAAAACTCTATTAGAACACAGTGTTTATCTGTCTAGCTCCAAAGTGTTACGTGCACTGTGCCTTGACACTTACAACATTTTTTGCATTGCCCCCTTGGGCAGTAAGTTCGCAAGGTTTGCCATCATTCCACCTTGGCTGACACTAGGAGACCTGGTGTCCCCCCTTCCACAGCCAGGTGGTGGCACTTTCTCATTCTGGCGGATATGCCAGCATCCGAGTCACTGGCTTGAAGAGATTAGACCTCGTGTCCGGCACCCGGAGACTGCTCAGGCACTATAAAAATCAACTTCGGTGGAATCGCAGAGGTGGTGATTAACATGCAGGCGTGTTTCAAAATAATTTGAACCACTTCTTGGCAAAGGGAGAGGAGTCTTATTTCTTACAGAAATGATCTTCGGTTCATAATTAATTTATAAGGTAGGTGAGATAAACGTAATTGAAATGTTCTTCACCACAAGAGACATGTCAGGCTGTAATAGGCCCGTAAATTAGCCAGTCTTGGCTTTGAGTCATTTGAATGTTCTTTTTAAGATTCCCTGGCCACATGAGTTACTTAAGGAGATAGAGCCAGGCCACATTGCCTCTTAAGCAAACTTCCAGGGCCACACACCAGTGGTGGTGGTGGTGGGGGGGAAACAAAGGCCAAAGTGAGCAGATCCATGGATCTGAATTGGTTAGACTGCAGGCTTCCTCAAATTCAGCCCTCCAGATGTTTTTGGCCTACAACTCCCATGATCCCTAGCTAGCAGAACCAGTGATCAGGGATGATGGGAATTGTAGTCTCAAAACATCTGGAGGGCCAAATTTGAGGAAGCCTGGGTTAGAGTGTGGTGCTGAAAATGCCAAGGTTGCAAGTTGCCCCTGTATGGGACAGCTGCATAGTCCTGCATTGCAGGGGGTTGGACTAGAATATCAGGGTCCCTTCCAACTCTACAATTCTATGATTCTATTACTCTTACCTTTGTGGTAGGCTACATTCCATTCATACAGAAGTCAGAGGCTTCTACCGTCCATGTATACACACCTCTCCACCCACAACCCAAGCAAACAAGAGACATTCATAAGGCTGAAGGACACAGGCAAAATCTCCTGAAGGACAGGAGCAGGGCTGGTGAGGGCTGTGGTCTTGGGAGAGTTCCGAGGACAGAAGAACACAAGAAGAAACTGTTGGATCAGGTCAAAGGCCCCTCCAGTGTAGCATCCTGTTCTCACAGTGGCCAACCAGATGCTATGGGAAACCTGCAAGTAGGATTTGAGCACAAGAACACTCCCTTCCTGTGGTTTCCAGCAAGTGGCATTCAGAAGCATTGTTGCCTCTCACTGTGGAGGCAGGACATAGTCATCATGGCTAGTAGCCATCATTTCAATCTGATTTGTTAGCAGTATACAACACTTTGCATGGGGATTTTTTAATCATCCACAGATTTCATATTTTTGGGTGTACTTCTCTATCACCTTCCTACCTGCAAAAAAAAAGTCTGTTCCCCCCCCCTTCTTCTCTTTTAATGTGGATTTGTTGTCATTGGGCAGCAGATTGCATTAATTCACTTCAATTCCACAAACTTTGATTTCTGGGTATGTGCTTGAATCACTCCCACAAAAAACTGGCAGTCTGGAAGTGCCCCAAAATGGAATGAAGGAATGAAGATTCCCAACCTGAAACTATACGAAATCTACACATTCACCAGTTTCTGGTTTCTGTGCCGTCACCAGGAATTCCATGTACCTTTTATAGCATGTCCCTTTCTTTAAAAATGAAATCTGAGAGTCGCGGGAAACTGGCACCCAGTGCCACATCCTGTGGTTTGCAGAATCATGACAAACACATTGTCCATGACCTTCCTTATCCAAGTGGCAGGGTTGTGAAAGAAGCATTGTTCAGAACAATTTGTTTTGTCTTCATTTCCCACATTAGATGTCCTCAGGATGAGTGGCATGCCTCAACCCTTGTTGGCAACCCCATGTCCTCAACTCCATGCAATTTGGGCTTAGAACGACTTAACTCCTGTTCTTCTTTTCCCTTTCATACCGCCGTGCCTTTTTAGCTCTGTTCTGTAGGCAAAAGGACTAAATTGACTGAAGTCCCACTGCTCCCACTTAACCAGCTTGTGGGATGCAGCCATCATCATAATTTAATCACTCCCCAGACTGCTTCTATCTTCTATCCACACACTGGTAATTGCTAAGGTAATATTTGCTGCTTGTTTGATGTGGGTTTTTAAAAAGAGAGAGAGAGAGAGAGAAAGAGTTTGCAGAGGTGACAAAATCCTGTTGGTCCTCCTGGCTTTTTTCTAGGCAACTTGCTTGTTTGGATCACCAATTATTTTTTTGAAAATATTTTCATTGATTTGCATTGAAATAAGTGCGCCTGCGCATACACAGTCCAGGAAGTACTTCTGGGCAAATCTGAATCAACAAGGCATCCACGAAAGCACATATTTGCTCCTAACACAGCTGCCACTCGTTTCTGTTGGGTGTATACACAGAAGACATTCCTAATGAATCATTGTGTTTCTAGCTTCAACTTCTTCCTCGCCAGTCGACTAGCTGTGTGTATATAGTTTTGTGGTGCTAGATGTCTGAACTAGATTGCCTCTTGATCTTGCCGCATGATTCTGTGTCTTTCTCACTTTTCCATTTAATTTCCTTCCATCTGAACATGCCTTTGTGATGACCCCAATTATTTTTCTCCCCTTTTTAGGAGATTGTCAACTTTAACTGCCGGAAGCTTGTTGCCACAATGCCTCTCTTTGCAAATGCTGACCCAAATTTTGTAACGGCTATGCTGAGCAAGCTGCGGTTTGAGGTGTTCCAGCCTGGAGATTACATTATCCGAGAAGGGGCTGTGGGGAAAAAGATGTATTTCATTCAACATGGGGTTGCCGGTGTTATCACTAAATCCAGTAAAGAGATGAAGTTGACAGATGGCTCTTACTTTGGAGGTGAGTACAAAGGAAATGCATGCTATGAGGTTTATATATAGAGGGAGTGAATGAAGATTAAACCCTTTGAATTCAGGAAGGTTATGAAGACAACATAGCACATCTGTTGGGTATATTTTCTCTTTCTTCCTAGAGGATTGTGGCAACAGGATACACTAACTCCTCCAAAAGCTTTCGACAGCACTGACTGCTACATTGCCAAGAAGGATGGCCTGTGTCCTGATTTGCTAGTTTACTCACACTTCTACAGCATTTTGATTGTTCATTGGTTAATGGTTCGCAGAAAAATGTTTAAGCTAATGCTTGTGTTTTGGGGTGACAGTGGTTGATACGAAATGACTGATGCTGCAGTCATTGCCAAATGCATGCGTGAACTCATTATTATGCTGTTTCTATGCAGTCACAGAGCGCATGGATGTCTATTTGGCACACAAAAGAAACATGGTAGGACCTACATTGGGATATTTCCAACTGTATTTTATGTGCCACTGGAACATGCACAATGGTACTTCTTCTCCTTCCCCAGGAAGCTCTCCATGTCCTCTGATCTGCTCTGTAGTGTTGGAGGGTCTCTCTGGAGCAGATTTGGGAACTGAAGGGGCTGCAGGGGGAAGAGAAGAAAGGGAAGTTCCATTGCACAAGTATAATACTGCCCATGTGATGTTCAGTACAACCAAATGGCTTCTTCGTGATTGTTTGTATGCAGTGACCATACTTAATATTGCATATGCTGGTGCATGGCAGCAAGGAAAGCGGATCTGAAAGCTCCCCAGAGCAGTAGGGAAAGATGTCATACAGGTATTGATGTTCTTGAGATAGTACTTTTGGCAGCCTCCTACATCAACATGATAATAACTTCTTCTTGGGGGGGGGGCAATCTTGCAGCAACTTCTCTTTCGGTTTGATTATACTTAGGATTAATGACAAATAAATGTTTTCCATGCCTTAGGAGAGACTAGGTGCACAAAGATTCAATTAGCATAATATTATTTTGCATGGTAATAGCTTTAATCTTTGAATGCCTTCATTTTTATTAAACCTCAGAGATAGGCTCGCCATTTCCTGTCAAGTCTCCTATCCATTTGTGTTTATGAGTTTCAATAGCTTCTAAATAAGAGAATGGAGCAATATAACTTATCTAGCACATGCACACACCAAACCGCCCAATTTTGATAATGAATCTGATAAGTGTATGTTTAATTTTTAACTCGCACAGTATTAGCCTTCCTTAGAGCATAATATCCTACACGGTGCCCATTCTAGTTTTGACCCCATCATCTTCCCTGCTGAATTCTACAAGGGCAACACTGAGGCTGCGGGGGGAAGAAACTGATAGGCAGTCAAGGAAAGGCGAATACAAGTCATCCATGGAGCAGGAAAGAACTTGAGACATGGAATGCAATTAGCTTTGATTCACAGAAAGTAAACAACACAGCAGAGTCCGTGTGGCTCATCTCACCTAGCTGAAGACATTGCTGGAACTGACCACTGACCTTCCGCCTCCAGTCTCTCACTCCTGATCCCTCCCAAGCAGATGTAGACTGTGGCGAGGGGGTGGACTTCTTCTCTGTGCCTGTCCTGCTTGGCCCGTTGCTCAGCAACATGCAGGACTCTCCTTGAGCGGGGGTGTCAGAGGCGGAAGAGAGCCAGCAGGACTGGGACTGTCCAACTCCTGAGCAGCAGGGGCAACCTCTGACTCCTCCCTGTCTGAGTCTGCACTCACACTGAGACTCTCTGCCTCCAAACCTGCCCTGGAAGGGCCTCCTTCTTCTGATGCCCCCTCCCTCCCTCCCTGATCGCTCAGCTCTCCTGCATCTGGCATCCCCCAGCTTGTCCCTTCTGCAAACTGGTCCCCTGTGTCCCACCATCACTGTCCTGGGTCTAGGTCGTCTTCTTCTGTGTCATCCCTGGGGGGCTCTTGGGCCGGCAGTGCCCACTACTTTTCCTCATGCAGCCAGTCCCTGACAGCCACCCTCTGAGCTGGTTGTAAGGAAGAAGGCAGATAGGTGAGGCCAGCTACGTTTAGTGGGACAGCACCCCATTTGCTCTAATAGACCAGCTTCTCCTGCCCAGGATTCTGAGTGTCTTCACCACTAGAGATGTCAAATTAGCATAGTGCAGGTAGTACAATAAGCACAGCTTGTCTTGGTCACCATAGTGACTGTTTAGGAATGGATTGATCTGTTTTTACCTTGTATGCATTTGGACTCTGCATAGTAATGTCAGACATTGGTTTTTTAGCCCATTTACAAATTTCACTGTGCTTCCTTCTCTCAATTTGTGTGTTTATTCGTACAGCGCCATCTATGAAGATGGCACTTTGCAAATAATAGCAATGACAGGTCGCTACCCTGAGGGGATTACAATCTAAAAATAGGCACAAAGGAAACCTGAGGGAAAGGAGAGGGCCATAGAGGCCGGAATAAACAAAGGGAGGATAAGCCATTATTTCAGTTACATATACTTCAGTTAGTTATACCTAAAGTATTGAAATATACATGTACATGGGGGGAGTGTCTTCCTTTGACAGCTTTGTATCTGACAGAAGTGCATTCTAGTGCATGGGCTACAATATATGCTGCAATATATTTGTTTGCTTTGTAAGTCTTTTTTTAATGGTGTTTTGGTTTTTTTTGCGATAAAGAGCCATTTCATTTACTTCCTGCTAGTTGAAATGCCCAGCGTAAGTATACGACCCTATGCTTCTGCATTTATTAACTAAAAGACACGTTACTATAGCAATGTTGATTTGGAATTCAGCAGAACAGCAAACTTGCCAGCAGGTCAACCCTATTTCCCCCCCACCCACAAGTATAGAGTGCTTTCGGATAAATACTGCAATTGTTTCATTTTGTTCCCCGCTGTGACATTTGCTGCTGAATCCCCACATCATTGCTTCTAGATGTGACATGCAATATGTATTCTTCACCTATTTTTTTAAAAAACCCAAAGCAGCCTTGGGGAGGGTGGTTGCTAATCCTTTCCCCATAGCTATTTTTCTGTTGAAAATCACCCCACTTTCTCTCTCTCCCTCTCCCCCCCCCCCCCGTCAGCTTCTCCCCATATAGGGGGAAGCAGACGAAGAAATAGACTCTTATAGCAGATAATCCAACAAAGCAGGTTTTATGTTCTACAGTCTGCATACACGACTACAGTCTGCATGCAGCGTAGGTCGATCTTTCCCATATCCTGGACCCAAACCGTTTGGGGCTTTGAAACATAGGAAGGGACCTAGGAAGCTGCCTCAAACCAAGCCAGACCGTTTCCTTGCTTGCTTGCTTTTTTATTTTTTAAATAACTTCTTCATTGATACTTATTCGTAGCTATACAAAAAGACAAACCCATTACAAAATATCCCTTTTATAATAGACTAAGATAACCAGCTACTTAGTCGGAAAAAGAACAAAGTCAGAAAGAAGAAAAAGGCAAGAAAAGGAGGAACCCATCCCCCACACACACACACACAAAAAAGAGAGAAAGCGGGAGAGAAAAGGGAGAGAAAGGAAAAAACTAAAGAAAAACCAAAATGAGTAAAAGGGCCATTTGTTGATCTAGCTTCATATTGCCCACATGGACTGGCAGCAGCTCTCCAGAGTTTCTGGCAGGGGACATTTCCAGCTGTAGTTGGAGATGCTGGGGATTGAATCGGGGACCTCCCACATACAGAGCAGGTTTTCTGCCACTGCTCTACAGCCCTTCTCCGTTATCGGCAGGATAACTACCACCTTGGACTGGACTTGTAAGCAGGTGGAAAGCCAGTGCAATTGTTAAAATACTGGTGCCATGAAGTCAGAATATGGGGCTGTTGCATTCAGTACCAAGGAATTCAGACACTTTCAAAGAGCAGTGCCATGTAATGTGTGTTGGAGTAAGCTAATCTCGAAACGACAAGCCCTTATCTACTCAAGAGCAAAGCCGGGCCAAAGAGCCTTACAAGAGAGCAAACCTGTTCCTTCAGGAGAAGGACAATATTTTGAGCATCCCCACCCAGTTGGGCCTTCCTTTTTACCACCAGTATTTCCATCTCGCATAAAACGCTTGTTGGATGTTGCGGATTGCAGGTGTTTTTTAAAATCTGAATACATCTGCATGCACCTTTCCAATCTAGCAAAGATGTCTGGTTTCTGTGTACATGATTCCATTGCAGGATCAAGGGCCAGTGTATTGTAAAAGTCCACAGTGTTTCCTTATCCATACAGAAATACATAGATAAAGGAAGAATTAGCTATGTCTTTTAATCCATGAATGTAGCCAGCCCCCAGCCACAAGTCCCAATAGGCATCTCCTCTTCTCTAATCTTGGACCATGCTATAAAAGGAACAAACCTCTTGTGCTGTACACTTTCATTTTTATTTTAAAGGGATTATACAGTTGTTCAAGCCTTTACTATAAGTGACTTGCTAGTTGATGGTAACCCTTCTCCTATCCAGACTTGCTAATTGATGATCATCCGATCTTTTCAAAGTTCAATGTATGTCTGTACAAAGGCTACCTAATTGCAGCTGCTTACACTAGACAGGGTGGTATGTATTGAGTTTCCCAACAACAACGGCTAATTTCTGGTTAGCTTAAAATGAATGCTAATCTATCGCAATGTTTACTAAGTTACATCCTATTGCAGGAAGCAACCTGTTGGCAAAACTACCAGGTGAAATGTCAGACTTGGCTGGCAATTAGGCATGGCATTAATGTCTTTCTTGAATCCCATGATTCAGAACTGCATCAAATCCTCCACTTTGGATTTTTTTAAAGCCTGGTCGGTGCAGGAAAATAGAAAACCGAATCAGACCACATTAAGCCCCTGATGCTGTTGAGGTCACTGCGGGAACTTGCTTCCCCTGTGAAATGCCTGCCTTCCTCCAAACAAATGTGAGCACTGCCATGAAAATGATATTTTCCATTGTACCTGGAACTTCTCACAGTCTTCACTGCATGCAGTACACTAGAGCAGGGGTGGCGAACCTCTGCTCAGAAGTCAAATGTGGCCTTCCATTCCTCTCACCTGTCCTTGGCACATTCCCACATGGCACTCTACCTTTCTTCGTTTGAGAGATGTAGGTATGTGGAAACCTCTGGCCTTTGCATGGCTAGAATGCAGCCTGCTGTTCAAAGCTAAGCTTCACACCCATTGCTCTGCCTGCCTTGGCCTCTGGCCTCACTCTCCACTGGCACGCAGCCCCCGGAAAAGTTGCCTGCGAGGAAATGCAACAACCTCAGGCTGAAAAAGTTCCCCATCCCAGTGTTAGAGGCAGAGAGCAGGAGACAGACAGAATCGCCGTCTAAGTGTTAGGATTTTGTGTACCCGCTGCTGGCTAGTGTGAAGCTAGTGTGATTAGTATAAATCACATGAGATGTCTGAGAAGAGTGTGGGAATGGAAGACTTCTTCATGTCTTATCTCTTCCGTCTGAGCGTGGTATTGTACTTTACTTTCACTTTTGTTGTATGCAACTGGCTTGTTCTGCCAGAGTTTGGCGAACACAGACGTGATTGTGGATTCTCTGTATAGACTGTAAATAAAACGTAGCTTAGACCTACGGATGTTTCTTTCTTCTTGCTGCGTGATGCCAGAAGACTTGTGTGCACTTTCCATAAGAGAAGTGTCGCAGAAAGGCATACCCCTGGAGTGAAGGGGCATGCCATTCCAGAGACGTGCCTATTAGGAGACGCTCGGAGGATCTGGGGGTCTGCCGTCCCCCCAGGAGCATTTTCTAACACTAAGTAGCAAGAAAGATACATGGGTGGGAGAGGGAATTTGGAGGTGTGTGTGTTGATAGCAGCGGTGGTGGACCTTGGGGTTTAAAATTTCAGCAGTGCCCTGTGCAATGCCAAAATTCAGTGTGCCCCCACCTCTTGTGCTCCATTCTAAATAACAGTTGTGGCATCCCCAAGGCTCTACACCCTCCCCTAAATCCACCTCTGATAGCAGAGGGGCAGGAGTTCTCAATTTCCATTAAAAATCTGAGCCAGAGCAGAACTTTTAGAGCCTCAGTTCTCATCTCATATTTAAGGCAAGTATTCCAAGCCACAAACATTCTTATTTACACAATAAGAAAAATGAAACCGTGCAACATCTGTAATTTCAGAAGCCACCCTGGACACAGACCACTATTCATTGTCCAGTAACTTGATTTGCAACCCAACTATTGTTAATTGTATTTAGGATGTTATCCTCTGTGATATTTTAAAGGATCCTTACACACAAGTTTGAGGAACACTTTTTTTTTTTTACAGTGCAGTTGAGGTAGACACATTAAGCAGATAAGAATTCCTTTTGGATAAATAATGGAGTTAAGAAGTAAAAGAGCAGAAGTACAACGTTTGAAGGACCCTTTGCACCAGTGATACCTTCCGTCTTAATAGACATCATAATGACTTTCCATTAAATATTTCCCTTTACATCCCATCTTGATGCATGGATGGCTCACTGAGAAGGCTGTGTGATTAATTTTAAACAACGATGCATGTAAATTGCTTCCCCTTCTTTATAGCTAATTTAAATGGTGTGCTGTTTTAGAGTTCATTCATTATGAGCTTTCAATTTCAGCTGCATCCCCTCACGCTAGTGCACACACACTACTCTGGATAACGCAAGTATTTAAGAAGAACTTGTTCCTGGTCAGTTCCTAACCTTCTACTTTCTATGGGTGGGCAAATGGATACTTGGGGTCATTAATCCTACATCTGTACTTAATGAAGTTTAGCTCCTGCTGCTTGTTCAATTCCTAATGACAGTTCCATATGAGGGGTATACTTAAATTAACACCAGAGCAGTGAGTAGTTTGGTGTTGTTGTTTTTAAAAAGAGCCAAAATGCTACACAGTAGTTTCAAGTACTTTTTTTGTACATACACATCAGGGGCAAGAATGTTCACACAAGCTGTGTGCACCCATCACATCAGATTTCAACTTTACCAACAGTGCAATCCTATACAAGCAGTGGTCAGGCTTAAGCAGGTCTAAAAAAATAAATAAAAAGTAGTAAGCCTATTTTGCAAGATTTAGGGATTTGGGGAGAAGAGGAGATGAATTGACATTGACAAAGCTAAACTAGTGTAAAATCTAGTGTAGATTGCTGAAATTGTATACTGTGATTTTGGAACATTTTCCATACAAAAAGACAATGGAGGCTGGTGCATCTGCATGAATGGGCACTGTCCTACCAGCAAAATAATTCCCTCTCCCTTCAAAGGATTGGTTTGTGAATTATTACAGTTTTGCTTTTGTGGGTTGCTGACTAGGCAAAAGAGCCAACTTTAAGCATTTTGCTGTTGCTTGCAGTATATCAGGGCACCAGCACTCCTCTTTTTGTATTATCTTTAATGTTTTTATTGTGTTTGGATGATTTCTGACAGTAATGTAGCCATACCGGTACAGGATATTGCCTTTCAGTCTGTTTAGGTTGCTAAAGACTTTGACCTATCTTCTGGAGTTCTTCCCTAGTTTAGAGGAGCAGCTGTCCGTGTTTTCTAGATCAGTACTGGAAAATTATGAACTGGGAAGCAGTGTTACATTGCATTACGTACAAGAAAATCTCTTTTAATTAGGCTCTGTGTACTCTGAAGTCACCACATCATAATGCATAAGATTAGTGAAAACAAATTCAGCATTGGCTTGTTCTTTGTAATGCAATCCGCCATTCTGTGCTTCCTTTGCATACTTATGTATTTTTACACTTTGCCATACTGCAAAAATGGATTTGACGAAAGCTGTGACCCACCATGTTAACTTTAAGCACATTGTATTTTGGCTGTGTGTTTCATTTTGTTTTTAAACCACTGCTCGGTCATATGAAACACATTGGACATCTTTGCTGCCTTTTCATGACCCCCCCAAATCTGCTGCCTGAGGTGGCCAGCTTACTCTGCCTAATGGTAGGGTTGGCCCTGGTGGCTCACCTCCATGAGGATAAAACAAGGACACCTTATGTACTACCATGGGCAATACAAACAATATACAGTAAAGCTGTTGCGCTTAAGTCCTGCTTGCTGGCTTCTCATGGGCATCTGCTTGAGAACAGGAAGCTGGGCTACATGGGCTTTTGGCCTGATTCGGCAGGACTGTTTTTTATATATATATTTACTGTGGGAAACAGAATTATAGACTAGACGGAGCATTGGTCTGCTCCATCTGGGCTCTTGCTCTCCCTTTCTAATGTTGGTGGGTACAAATCTTAAGATTTATGAGCAAACAGAGCTGAGAACTGTGACAGATGCTGAAGTCTGAAGCTTCATTTCTTTGAAAGGGAGAAGGGATGTGCGTATTAGAAAAGTGATTGACTGAATCCTCCAGCCATTTACTTAGTGCGAGGGGAAATCCGTTTGCTTGGAGTTCTCGAGAAGTCTTTAATCCATAATGAAATGGAGGGTCGTAAGAATTATCGACAAATGATTTCAACATCAGTAGAATTTAATAGTTTCTTAGATTTCCCTCCTCCCACCACAAAGAACTTATAGCTTGGCCAATGAACCCCACAGCCAATGGGAAGCAAGACTGGGCTGTTTGATAGATAGACCTGGCTGAGTCCTCTTCTTCCTTTGCCTGCTGAAAACTACCATATGGCCTAGATAAACAGCTTGCCCATTTAGACAGCAACATAATATGCCTGGTACATGATGAAACACCCACTCCCTGCTGAGAAATTAAAGCTGAAGTCAGCTTTCCTCAGCTGGAAGGATATAATTCATTACAGCCTATAATTTGAATTCTGCACCAGATGACAGAAAAGGCCTGGGTTCGTTTGGAGGACGCAGGGCAATAAATACATACCTTCCTGCAGAAAAATGTATAGCAGTCTGCCCAATCCATATAGAATCATAGAGTTGTAAGGGAACCCAAGGGTCATCTAATTCAACCCCCTGCAATGCAGGAATCTTGGATAAAATACAAACATACCCCATGTTTCATTTATATCCTGCCTTTCTTCTAATGGGATCAGAGCAGTCTACATGGTCTTTACTCTACTTTGATCTTACAGCAACCCTGTTAGGTAGGTAACACCATGAGTTTAATGGCTGAGGGGGATTGTAAACTGGATCTTTCCAGTCCTAGTCCAGCCACCACACCACGGCAGCTCTGTAACTCCGAAGAGTAGCCATTTTTTATCTTGGGGGGGGGGGCAAAAAAGAATTGTCCGTGCCATTATTTATTGGTGAACTTTGCAATGATCTGTGGCAGACAGATTTTAGGGCTCATGTGTTCCTTAAATATCATTATGGAGTATGCTTAAATTAAGTGTGTTTCTGTTAGAGTGACACCAGTCTTAAAGCTATTTCCTCTTTGGCTGATATGACCACTAGGACCAGGGCTGATGGACGTTCAATATGTTTCTCCTTATACAAAGCTTTAAAATTAATAGATCCATGCACCCTTATAGTTCTTCATTTGCGCTTGTACCATAACTGTGGTCTTTTGACAAAGGGCAGCATATAAATTTTATAATAAAGAAATAAACGGAATTACGGGTTTTGTAAGGGTGGTGTCTGTTGGCTTAGCAGTGGAGGCTGGTCCATAAAGGCAAATGGGGGCCTGCCCTACCAACCCCAGCCTGTCCTCAGATAGCCCCCATTGGCCTGCCTTCTTACTTGGAACTAGTCTAAGGGGTGGTGCTCCTTCTCATTAGTTTCAGTATTGCCCTTGTCAAACTCAATACAGTGGTACCAGTATCTCTGGTTAAGAACTTAATTCGTTCCGGAGGTCCATACTTAACCTGAAACTGTTCTTAAACTGAAGCACCACTTTAGCTAATGGGGCCTCCTGCTGCCGCTGCTCTGCCACCGCACAATTTCCGTTCTCATCCTGAGGTAAAGTTCTCAGGTACTAAACCCAAGGTACTATTTCTGGGTTAGCGGAGTCTGTAACCTGAAGTGTCTGTAACCCGAGGTGTCTGTAACCCAAAGTACTACTGTATAGAGGAAGATGGGGACATAACTTGAATTAGATTCTGCACCTCTGATTTCCATTCATGATTTGTAGATGCCTCTCTTGAAGTGCTGGCCCTCTTGCTGAAAGCCTTGACACAGGCATAGCTAATGTAGAATGTAGAATGCAGAATGCTAATTCTACATTCCAAAGGCATTATGACTGAATTTGCTTTGGAGATATGTGATGTCATCAGTTTTAGGGGCAGCACAAATCATGACTTTTTTTCCTTTTAATTAAACCTCTAATTGTCATTATACAGTTTGGCCTGAGGAAATAAACTGATGCTTTTTAGCATTGCCTTGCCGCCTTCAGATGGTTCTCTTCCCATTAGGAAAGTGATCAGCCTTCTTGTTTTTTAAAAGCAGTTTTCATGGGAGGAGTTGTTCATAAAGACCAAGTAATTTATTTATTTATTTATTTTTAAAAAGCTGCCATTGAGTGATGCTGGTGCATAATTTTTAATTGGAGCTTAGCTAAATTTTTGTGTCTTTCAGTTTTAGTGTCAGGTGTTGCATGTTCAGCAAAGGAGAATCTTGAATGAAACAGCTAAGTAAATCACACGAACACGAAAATCAGAGTGGTGAAAATGCAGAGAGAGAGGGAGAGAGAGCAAGAGACTGAATTCCTAAGGTAGTTCACAGCTAACAGGAGCCACTGAACCTTTTGAGGCAGGCCGCTGTGCAGTCCCTGCAATTTGTAAGACCAATGTCATCAAGCTCTCTCCCACCCAACTGAAATGAAATGCAAGCTAAAATGTATCCCATCCATATACTGTACTCTGAATCTTTCTCCCCCATCCCAGTCCGTGTTATCTGTAAGCCAGGTGGTGGACCAGTCAGATAGCCATGTGCCCTACTTTACAGTCCTCTGCTTGGAGAGCTGTCAGAGAGCTCTGTTTGAAGGAATCTCCTATATAAAGACTCATAAGAAGGGTGAATAGAGAATCATAGAATTGTAGAGTTGGAAGGGACCACGAGGGTCATCGAGTCCAACCCCCTGGAATGCAGGAATCTTTTGCCCACCAGGGGGCTCGAACCCACGACCCTGTAATTAAGAGCCTCATGCTCCACCAACTGAGCTACCTGGGCCCTTGAAGTTGCCTATCAACAACTAGCAGGCTGAGCAGCCACAAGTATCACCGGATCACAGCCTCCGCCCACTGCAGTGAGATGTATTTCTATTTAACTTACAGCCACCATTTCTAAATTTGCATTTATCCATGTAATTTAACATATGTACACGTTGGGTTTTAAAAAAATAAATCTGTGTCCTCATTTGTCCTCTCTTTTGGTGATGTGTCAGTGGCCATCCTATTTGCCAGTTGCATGGACTGAGCTGGTGTTTGTAGAGAGTCTAGCAGGGCTGTGTCTCGGCTTTAGCTCAGTTGGGAAGCTCTGTTAAGGATTGTGTGACACCCTCCTTTCCAGGCCTCAAGAGCTTCTCTGAGCTGCATCTTCTGGGCTGGCTCAGGAACATTCAGTTTTCTGGAACCTTTAAAAATAGAAACTACCCTTGGTGCTTTCCTCCTGCTTCCTTCTGGCAAACAGGACTTGGATGAGAAATAGACAAAGTGCCAGGTGGGCAACTGAGATCACAACACACACAAACAGAAGTGTGTTCCCACAATAGCAAAAAAAAAAAAAAAAGCAGCAAAAGCTTGGCTCAAATTTTAATGAGAGTTGCATAGTTGATCTTTTAATTGGGCCAGGAAAGAAAGAAAGAAAGAAAGAAAGAAAGAAAGAAAGAAAGAAAGAAAGAAAGAAAGAAAGAAAGAAAGCTGGAAATAGAATCGCATAATACAGACCTAGAGGTCTAGGTAACCTAGTCATTCTCCTGGCTAGTCCTCTTCACTCAGGATGTCCCCAACTTTGTGTGAACACAGGATCTGTGTTTTGAACATAAAACACAGGAATCTGCCTTATACTAAGTCTATCTAGCCTAGTTTGGTTTGCACAGACTGGCAGTGGCAGGATTCCCAGGGATTGAACCTGGGAGCTTCTACATGCAAGCAGATGCTCTGCCAGTGAGCTATGATCCTCCTCCTTTAATTCTGCAGACCTTTAATTCTAAAGTAGCTATAAAAAAGCAGGTGAGGCACGAAATGCAACACAAGACTCAAAAACCAATCCGTCAGGCATGAATCACTGTAGTAAATTGCAGTTCTCTGTGCAGCACAATAAGCACCCGTTGGCTAAAAGTCAGATATGCTTCAGTTTAACATGGAGAATTCCAAGACATCTCTCTTTAAAAGATCCCCCCTTCCAAACGAAAGAATGAACTCAGAATGCAGAGATGAGGGCAAAAGAAGAGAGTGAAAAGGAAACATTTTACATACCTTCTGAGAACTTTCCGCTAGCATGCTAAAATAGCATTGTAAAATTGTCCTAACTGGGATAATGATTAGTAGGCAAAACTGAAATGAAAATGAAATGAAGGCAACTCAGAGAAGGTGTGTGATTAAATAGCAGCAATATTTATTAGTTACACAGCATATTTTAAAAATTGGGTGTTCTAACTAAATTTTAAACAAAAGACTCTTGCTCTCCAGTCTTGTAAGGGAAAAAAAAGACATTTAAAAAGTGGTGCAACAGAATTGAAAGAATGACCTCTTTAGATGGTAATGTGAAATGCCATCAGCCCCTGCCAGCACAGCCATTGGTCAGGAATCCTGGAAGAATATCTGGTGGACCATAGGCTCCTGATACTTTCATTAGACCTAAAATGTAACATAATGGGTCATTTAAATATTTAACATAATTTTATATTCCTCATTTGAATCTTCTGTCTCATCTAGCATTCACACTCATTGCTTACTTTTATTTATTTATAAGTATTTCTAAGTATTTCTATACCATGAAATCGTAAAATATCTAGTTGGGGTACAACATTTAAACATTAAACACCATTGAAAACAATATGGACAATCATTAAGGCTAATCAAAAATACACACAAATGTCCTGCTATCAGAATGCTCGTTATCCACAAATTCAGGTATCCAAACATGAAGAATAATCCCCGCATCTCACTACACGAACGGCTGACTCACATATCCAAACAGCCAGAGTTGGCCCACTTCCTTATTTGTTTATGTTTTGCTGGACAGCGTCAGCCATTTTGGGGGCAGAAACCATGCAGGGAGAGAGGAAAGGAGAGAGATGGGACAAATCACAGATTAGAAATATTCACATAGGAAATAATGGAAATTGTCAGCTCTCCTAATGAATGATTTCCTGGGAACTCACTGTGTTCGGAAAGCAGGACTAGTCTGCAAACCTTGAATAGCTGCAAAGGCCTGTCGGCAAAAGAAACCCAAAAGCAACAACAACCACACCTCTTCAAGAGGCACCTGAAAGTGAAAAGCAAGGGGGCCTGCTCAATCTCTTGTGGAATAGTGTTCCACAGCATAGAACCAGCAAGTCTAAATGTCCTGCTTTTAGTTGAGTGCAGTCAGACCTCTGTAATGTGGGGGGGGGGCAGCTCAAAGGGCTCCTCCTGATGTTCTCTCTGAGCTGGCTGATATATGAGGACCCAGGTGGTCCTTAAGGATTTCTGGACCCGTTATCCAGGGTTTGGTGTATCAACACAAGACCCTAGGCCAGTCACATGTGAGTAGCCAGTGAAGATGTGTGTAAAGAAGTAGCCCTTGGCAGCATCCAGTGCATTGCTAAAGGACTGAATCTGTTTCACCCCTCTTCCGCCTTTTTTTTTTCTGGGCAGCAAGTTCCACTGATGAATGAGAGAGAGAGAGAGAGAGAGAGAGAGAGAGAGAGAGAGAGAGAGAGAGAGAGAGAGATTCACCCCTAATTGGTTTTTTGGGGTTTTTTAAGAACCATGCAATGCCTTTTACTAAGCTGTCAGATAAGATTGATGAGAGCTCCTCCTCATTTAAATCTCTCCTGTGATACGCTTGAATTTTCCGCTAAGATTTATAAATGAAGCCAATCAGATTCTGCCTCTGGGTGGTTTAAAGGTCAATTGTGCTACACCAGAGGGAATGCTGACATGACATAGTCATGGTCCTATGCTCAACCATCAGCAGAATCAACAGCATTACAGTAGCTTCATAAGCAGTAATGTGGTTGCAACAGCAGTGGTTGGCACTGTTGGGGAGATGGCAAGGCCTACACGCCAGCAAGGAGCTCACTGCCAACCCGTGGCCATGCTCTCCTTGCTTTCACTGCCTGCTCACTTGTCCCCTGTGAGCAAGGAGGAGGAGGAGCAAGCTGTGGTTGCTCTATGTGGTTATATGGATTGGGCCCAAAGGAAGAGGGCAAGCAAATGAGGAATTGGTGAGCCCTCTGAATGCCACCAAGGTCCCACAAAAACCTGGAGCTGGCACTGATGCCAACAGACACACCCAAGGAATCTCTGGAATTCTTTCAACCACCCACTAATCACAACTCCAGCCACAGATTATGTTCCTGGAGTAACCAATCCCAGAAGGTAACAACCCGCAAGTGTAGATAGTCAAATGGGCTCCTTACACCATGCAACCCTGTGCACATGTCTCCCACTAACACACACAGGGCACGACCAGGTGCCTTCATGGAACTATGGGTAGGAAGTCTACAAAGTGAACTCTGAGGCTTCTGAATTTGACACTTGGGAACAACACCTCCACACAGGAGGGAAAAAGTAAAAATAAATTAAACCATGAACTCTTGTATTGATATCTCTTTGAAGGGAGCCAGCACTTTTGCATGTGAAAGTGGTGTGAGCCAATGACTAAGGACGAATGAATGTTACAACGTTACAGCTCGGAAAATTCAATGAGGGCAGATGTCCAGTGTTCTCTGTTGACTCTATTGACTTAGTGTTGTAACACTATCTATTTTGCAGGTATAATGTCACTCTGTTGTCAGGGGCAAGATCAACTCCTGAGTGATCACAGAATTTTGGCCAGTTTATCATCTTGCTTGACAAGAGTCCCACCAACATTATTTCGACTGAGTGTGTGTGTTTCAAGCATTGTGTGTTACACCTGGACAAAGGGGTTTAGAAGCAATTGTATCCTTCTATCAGGAACACAGCTCAAGGATATAGGATTGCTCTATTAGCCATATAGCTATTTTAGCTAGTTAACTTCCAGGATATCAATTGCTTCCTATTTAACGTTTTTTTGGGATCGAACTTTTAAGAGGTTCCATAGGAAAATGGAAAGATTTCTATATGAATTCCAGAAGTTTCCTTCCTCTCTTGCAATGCCCCCCTCCAGAACCAGAGGGTGGCCATTAATATCACACAGAATTATATTGGTCCCATGGGATCAAGTTTCCTGCAAGAAATGGCACAGGGTTCATGAGCCAATGGTTCTTCACAGCACTGTTTCAGTTGCAGGGATTCCCAAAGTGATAGTAAATGATAACCTCAAGTTATTTTAGTGTGATCCTCATATTAACGATTCACAAAATGATATATATCCTCTTTCACTCTGTTGATGAAGCTGTGTGCACAGGGTTTGCCTCTACCAGAGTGGTATTCAAATCTGGCAGCGCGGTTCCAATTTTGAAAATTTCCTTTGGGTGTCATCTCTAGCTAATAATGCGATTGCTAGCATTTGGGAATGTCTCTGTATTGCTAACCGAATCCTTATTTTTAATATACAGTAAGTGTGCTAATCACAAGTGGGTCCAGATTTGCAAATACTGGAAATGTGTGTCCTTTGGAGGTAGATGTGGTGGGTGTCCATCTTCGGAACACAGTGGCTCCTAATTTTCCTCCTGCAAATGGAATGGAGCTCAAGTTCATGGAAGAGGGCTTCCCCTCCTGCCTTGCAGTCATGCTGCAACCTTGAAATCTGCCGCTGGGGGTTGGGGAAACCTTGAGAATAGTGTCGGATATGGTGCTAGGACTTCAGCAGGAAAAGGGAGCTAGAGGAAATAAACCTCCCTTCAATGAGTTAAGTTCCAAGACAATAGAATCACAAAGGCAACACACAGGGCTTTCTTAAGCATATGCAGCGCCGGGGTGCAAAGATCCGCCCCCCCGGTTGCCCAGTCCCCAGGCGCGCAGGAGGGCGGAGCCGGCCAGCGACCTCAGCATCTTGCTGGCTTGGTTGCCCCCGAACTCGTGGCGCAGAGCCGCCCGCAGCAGAAGAGCCTCCTCCAACCGACAGGCAGGCTCTTCCCCGGACTCAACTCTCAGGCCCCGGACTCTCGGCCTGGCGCTCCTGAGAGCCCGGCGCCCGGGTGCCCCGCACCCCTAGCGCCTATGTGTAAGGCGGCCCTGGCAACACATGAGGGAGAGGCACATTTCTACATTCCCCCACCCCAGAGCAATGAAGGCTGGGGCAAAAAGCACCGGTGTCCCATCTCCCAACGCATTGTTCATATGTATGGAGCACATGAAGAGGTGTGTGACTGGTGGGGCAGACCCTTGAGGGAGGGAGCATGTTAGCTTCCTTTATGACAATGCAAGGAGGGCAGTGACAAAAGGAACATCCACCTAGAGCAGCAAAATGGGCTAAGCACAGTATGGGGTCTGCATCTACTGAGAGAGGTTGGTAAGAAAAAAAACTTGGAGCCTTCTGATTTAGTGCAGGTACTAAATATCATAATTTCCATGCAGGCATTTTATTTTATCAAAAAGTTGCACTTTGCTGTATCTGTACAAGGGTATGGATAGGGAAGATGTTGCTCGACTACAACTCCCATCATCCCTGGGGTTTGGGCCTGGCTGGTTGGGGCTGGTGGGAACTGGAGTCCAACAACGTCTGAAGGGCCACACGTTCCTAGCCCTGTTCTGGGGTAAAAATATATAATTTCTTTATACAGGCAACATCGGTTGCCTTCTGGTTCATCATGCATGACGGCCCATTCCACCTGCTATTCCAGCCACTTCCAGGTAGTCACGATGCATGTGTGCATGATTGTGCACCAACTGGACATGCGTAAATTGGCCGTTGCCTAAATTGAAATGGCAGGAAGTAAACCTAACGAAATGAGCCTCAGTGAAGAGGCACAAGGTGCTTACAAAACTGCAGGAAATATTGGAGCTGGGTTTGAATTGCTGCTGTCCCCACCACCACCACCACCACTCACTCATCAGTTACCTTTTTAAACCATTTCATCTCTTTTCCTTCCTGTGTTTTGTTCTTTCCCTTATCCCAGAAATCTGCCTTTTGACCAAGGGCCGCCGCACCGCCAGCGTGAGAGCCGACACATACTGCCGCCTGTATTCTCTCTCTGTGGACAACTTCAACGAGGTTCTGGAGGAATACCCCATGATGAGAAGAGCCTTTGAAACAGTAGCCATTGACAGGCTGGATAGGATAGGTATGTTTTTTGGGGGGTTTCCCCCCGCCTTTTCTGTTCATAAAGCACCAGCCACAGAAGTATTTGTCTTTGAGGTCAAGAAAACTAAAACATTGTGCTCAACTAATGTAGTGGTATCTTACAAGGTATGGAGGGATAAATAACTACAAAAAATAATAATGCAAAAATAAGGGCCACCCCAAGACATTTTGCTGCCTGAGGACAAGATGGCTTCCCCATACACTGCACCTGAGGGGAGCAGAAGTTAGTTTGCTTAGTGGGGTAAAGGCAGACTGTGTGTCCTCTTTGCACTTCGTTAAAGGTAAAGGTAAACGGACTCCTGACCATTAGGTCCAGTCGTGACCGACTCTGGGGTTGAGGCGCTCATCTCACGTTATTGGCCGAGGGAGCCGGCGTACAGCTTCCAGGTCATGTGGCCAGCAAACCAGAGCAGCACACAGAAACGCCGTTTACCTTCCCGCTGTAGCGGTACCTATTTATCTACTTGCACTTTGACGTGCTTTCAAACTGCTAGGTTAGCAGGAGCTGGGACCGAGCAACGGGAGCTCACCCCGTCGCGGGGATTCGAACCGCCGACCTTCTGATCGGCAAGCCCTAGGCTCTGTGGTTTAACCCACAGCGCCACCCGCGTCCCATGCACTTCGCTACCTCTCCCCAATTTCCCAGCATGTCCTATCTGAGGCGGATGCCCCTCTCTGCCAAATAATAGGGCCAGTCCAATAATGATAACCCTTTGAAGAGGACTAGGCATGACAACATGTGTATATATGTGTAACGAGGAGGGAAGGAATGAAAGCCACACTTTTATGCATGTTAAAAGCTCCCCAACCCCAGGACTATTTTGGCTGCCACACCCTGGAACAGAGCTTCTAAAGCTCCAAGGTAGGGTTAGAAGAGGAATCAACCAAACTCAGATTTCCAAGCAGGCACAACTGATTCAAGCTGGGCAGATCATGACTCAAATCAGATCATGGGTTCACTTCAGAACCCACAGTCCTGAGGGCCCCTCTATGAAGCAGTCCAAGAGGCTGCAGTGTGGTCTCCATTCCTCCAAAATTGATTTCTTTCCACACAGTCTGGAGTGGCTAGCATTTGCTGCTGCTTGTTGCTGTATACCGTGAATACAATACAGGAAGTCCCCTGGGGAGCAATGAGACCTAATGACATTCTGTTGCTTTCAGAAGGAATTATAAGGACGTTTGCATTGCTGCCACCATGTAAACGCGAAAGGTTGTGGATTACCTGTTTTTAAAAGTTTAAAAGAAAGAAGTATATTTTAGATCAATGGAGCACCCGTGGAAGTACTTAAAAAAAACACCTTTGTGTTTCCATGTGGATTTTTAATGTGGATGTTTAAGGAAGCTTTTAATGTTTGATTTCTGTATTTTAATTTTTTGTTGGAAGCCGCCCAGAGTGGCTGGGGGAACCCGGCCAGATGGGCGGGGTATAAATAATAAATTATTATTATTATTATTATTATTATTATTATTAATTTTCCCTATAAAAATCCACATGGAAATGAGATGGACTTAGTTCTGTCCCCATGGAGAACTGGGGTGGACCAGACTTTAATGGGTCCATCCACCCCTACTCCAGGGGGACATGAATTACTACTTTGTTCAACACTGCTTAGTTTGCCTACTTCAGTTTGCACAAATGAGTCATCCGTTGTAATGGGTGAAATAGGAGAACCCTGCAGCTCTCTGCATCTGCAGGACCTTCACCCCCTAGTCCTGTGGCACATGACTCTCCCCACATGTTTGCATGTTGCAGTGGAAACATGAAAACAAGGAAGGACAGCTCACTTGCTTTCAGATCTTCTTGTAACATATAAAAGAGTCTTGCTGAATCTTAACCATGTGAGTTTTTGCAGAATCTCTAAAACATTTTGCAAGGGCAAGAGTAGCATGCAAGACGCATTGGAGACACTAGGAGAGGTAAGGGTAAGAATAAGGAAGGTACAATCTTTTGCATGACTCCAGATATATGCAGAGTTGGTGCCAGGCCCACAGCAAAATGTAGCAAGTACCAAAGTCTGGGGGCCACACCATTGTCCCACAGAGCCGTTCAGGCGTTTTAGACCCAATTAATTTAAGGCTTTATATGTCAAAACTAAGACCTTGAATTGGTCCCAGAAGCAAATAGGTACCCAATGCCATTCTCTCAATATGAGTTCCGTTGGCCCTTCCAGTCTGGTTGCTGCATTCTGTACAAGCTGCAGTTTCCGAGTCTCTCTCCTCCACACCCCCGTGCATTGCAATAGTCCAGTCTGGAGGTTACCAGAGCTTGGGTCACTGTTGCCGAGTCATTTCTCTCCAGGAAAGGTCGTAGCTGGCGAACTAGCTGTAGCTGGAAGTTGGTGCTCCGAGGCCACCTCGAATGACAATGCTGGATCCAGGAGCACCCCCAAACTATGAACCTGCCCTTTCCCAGGGGAGAGCAACCCTAGGACAGGACACCTCTCCACTTCCCGGACTCAAGAACTCGGCACACAATACCTCCATCTTGGCTGGATTCAATTTCCATTTATGGGCGCCCATCCACACCATAACCACCTCTAGGCTCTGGTCCAGAACTCAACAGCTTCTGATTCAGATGGAACAGAGAGATAGAGCTGGGTGCCATCAGCATACTGATGACATCTCACTTCAAATCCCCTGATGAAATCTCCCAGGAGCTTCATATAGATGTCAGACAACATGGGTGACAAGATGGAGCCCTGTAGGACACCACAGGTCAATTCCCATGGCGCCGAACAGTGGCTCCCAATTGTCACCGCTGGACCCAGCCCCATAGGTAGGAGCAGAATCACTGCAATGCAGTGCAGCGCATGCTAAGTTTTATGAGAGTGTCATTATTATTCTGCTGTCTTTTGCCATTCTCATTGTTTTTCCGTTCCTTTTATACACCACTTGGATTCCTTTTAATAGTAAGGTGGCTTATAAATGTTTTAAATAAAGAGCCACGGATACTGCAGAGAAGTGGCCGAAATCAAATATTAATACTTTTAAAACCAAAATAAAATAAATAAATGCAGCCCACTATCCCATTCCATTCCATTAAATGGCCGTGTTGATTTATGAATAAGAGATGTGTTGCTATAAAAGAGAAAGTGTAAGTGAAATTTAAGTAATCCGAGGCTCTCACATATCCCCTGAGAATCTAAGTTTGGAAGTCATGCTTATTATTGTTTATTAATCATGTATAAAGGCTGCCAGCAGCATTCTTAGGAAGGTCATTATTGCACAGATAGTGAATTGGGGGGGGGGGTCTCTGAGCCTGTGAGCCAAAATGATAGGACCATATTTGTGTATGGCTTGGATTTAGTGAATTATGGCTGAGCCTAGTGAACACAGTATCAAGGCTGTTTTTACGTTGGCAAACGTGGCAGACCTGTGCAGAACGTCACCTACAGAGATTTGTCAGAAATATTCTTCAAACCACCACAGGCCAGCAGCATGGAGACAACTGGCCAGGCCAAATGATGAGCTGGAAAATTCACCATTTCGCTATCCTCAAATTATCCAGATGACCATCGAGGTTCATAGGCATGTACCAACCAACACACAAACCTGTAGGAATTATTATTAGTATTATCATTTCCTGCAATTGGTGGGTTCATTCCATTTTTTTATAACAAAAAGTAACCCAAATCGACTTACAAAAATAGCACAAAGGTTGAAATGCATATAAAATCCAAAAAAGAAAAAAGAAAACCCCAAAACACGGCATTCTTGGCAATGGTGCTCTCCCTGTGGAATGCCCTCCCATCCCATGTTAAGGAGATAAAGAACTTTTAGAAGACATCTGAAGGCAGCCCTTTATAGGGAAGTTTTTAATGTTTGATGTTTTATTAGGTTTTATATGTGCTGGAAGCCGCCCAGAGTGGCTGGGGCAACCCAGCCAGATGGGCAGGGTATAAATAATAAAATTATTATTAATTATCATTACCAAAAGGCAGGTCCAACACATCCCAGCTGCTGAAAGGAGGCCACAAAAATCTGAAACCCTCCAGTTTAAGGGGTGAAAGCCTAGGTAAAAAGAAAGGTTTTTGCCAGCTGATAGTGGTGGCGCCAGGCATGCCTCCCTGGGGAGAGCATTTCATAAGCAGGGCTCATTCTCATGTTTCCAGCCTCCGCACCACCCTTGGAGGGGCCATGAAGAGAAAGGGCCTCAGGTGCTGAATGTATCTTCAGTTTCCAAAGCAGTGCTGTTTATTCAAACTGCAGGTTAATTCAGGCGATTGCTGCAAATGCATTCAAACGTAGGAGATTTTGCTCTGCTGTTTAGACTGAAGCTGTAAGGCGTTGTTTCAAGAGTCATGCAAGTTGTTTTTGAGGCCTGTAGACTTACTTTGGGGGCAGTGGATGATCTAGATCTTGTGTCCCGCAGCACCCAAACCAAGTATTCACTTTGCATGCAGTGACTTGTGTTACACAACCAGGTACTACATAATATCCCCTGAGTTCATATTAGTTCACAGCCATTTGGGAAGATTACTACTCTCAATCTGGTGGTCACTACTTAAGCAATGTTTAATAATTAGTTCCAGGAAATGTGTTAAATGGACACATGTATTTATAACTTACATAACACATTGGGCATTTCAAAAATTAGGGCAGCTCAACAAGGAGAGGGAGAGGGAGAGAGACTCTTTTAACACAACCTACTTACTTCATTTCCCTTCCTTTCCACTGCTGGCAACCTGTCATGATTGGATTGCAAAGTATATTTGCACGTTAAGAGTCAAACCAGTCCCTACAATAATAGGAGTAAAATGCTGAAGTATTAACAGGCATCAGCCTTATATCATTAGCAAATAGTAAAATGCTCGCCACGATGGTGGTCAGTGTGTTAAGTGGTTTTCTGGGGACGGGATTGCTAACCACGGTTCATAGGATGCTGCAAATTCATGCAAACATTTCATAGGATGCAGAGCAAATCAGACGCTGGCATCGTTTGGATTCTGGCGCACCATTTTTATTTCAGCAAGCATTCGTGGAACATTCTTTTTTATCTGGTCACTTTTAATACTCTGCTTTATTTTATGACGTATGTTGTTTCGTATTTTATTTTGTTGCAAGTTTCTTAGAGATCTATGGTTATAGGTGATTCATAAGTAAGTGTCTGCTCACCCTGTGCAAAATTGGCTGTGCATTCATGCTCACTTGTGCACACACACACAAACACAAACACACACACACAAACACACATTTTATGTGCATCATGCCTGTGAGTAGTAGTATTGTGAACAGCATTGTTGATTTATTAATTTCCTTGTAAACAGCTGTCTCAAGGTGATTTACACATAGGATAATTAAAAGCAGTTAACATAGTGTCTTCATATGCACTATGGGACACTATGGGGCATGGCGCTGTCATCACAGCAGTGGCCCATGTTCCTTAAAAGTGGGGATTAATGACTATTAGACATGAACATCTATGTTAGGAGGCAGCACGCCACTGAATAATAGTTGCTGGGAAGGAAAGGCAAGAGGAGTCTATTGCCTTCATGCTGTGTTTGTGGGTTTCCCAGGAACCTGGACTATAGAAGTGAATGGTTGCAGTTGTATTTCCTATGGTGGAAAGTGAAAGGATGTAATGGAAAACACAAGTGGGGAGGGGACTAAACCTGCCCTGTAGTGATGGTCCCAGTTACTCTAGCATCTGAGAATTGTGTTTATTCCCATTTTGGCTAGCCTCATCTATCTGCCTGATCATCCCCCTATGTTATTTTTCATATAGTGTGACGTACTCTGAGGAATATAAAAAAGAATGTGGCTGATGTTAAGTCTCTTGGCTATTTTAACCATTTCCCTTATTGCCTTAATGCAAGAGACAGACAGACCGCTAGATAGGTATGTTATGATCTGCCAGGTGGCCAGAGAGATGCTAACTTTCCATGCTATGTTGTGTCCGTTTCGCCCACAAAGGAAAGAAAAATTCGCTTCTGCTGCAAAAATTCCAAAAAGATCTCAATACTGGTGTCTTCAACAACCAGGAGAGCGAAATTTTGAAACAGATAGTGAAACACGACCGAGAGATGGTGCAGGCAGTCGGGTCGGCAAATTTGCAGCAAATGCCGGCACTGAATTCGAGTCCTTTGACCACTGCCCCCTCGATGCAGATAAGGACTCAATCCCTGCCTGTGTATTCTGTGATGAGCCTGAATTCTCCGACGCCGAGCGCACAGACGCCTCAGCAAGCTGCCGTTTTCTCCCCCTGCTCCTACCCTTCCGCAGTCTGCAGCCCACCGGTACAAAGCCCTCTAGCCGGCCGAACTTTTCAGTATGCAACACCTACAGCTTCGCAGTTGTCGCTGCTGCAGCAGCAGCAGCAACAGCAACAACAACAACAACAGCAGCAGCAGCAGCAGCAGCAAATGCCTAGTGGGTCACAGAAGAGTGACATCCATAAGAGTACGCAAGCTCTTCACAATGCTAGTCTGACAAGAGAGGTGAGACCCCTTTCTGCTTCACAGCCTTCATTACCCCACGAGCTTTCCACTATGATTTCTAGACCTCACCCGACAGTGGGAGAATCTTTAGCCTCCATTCCACAGCCCGTCTCCGGTTTCCAAAGCACAGGCATCCAGGCTGGGAGCAAAGGCACTGTCCCCCAAAGGGTGGCCCTCTTCCGCCAGATGTCTTCAGGAGCAATTCCACCTACGCGAGGGCCCACGCCACCAGCTGCCGCGCTGCAAAGGGATTCTTCCGCAGTCTTAAGCACGGAACTAGAGGGCGATAAACCGCGGTTTGCTTCAAACTTATGATTCGTGCAGGCTTCAGATAAGCGGAGACTGACATAAAACTGACATCACTCCCAGGATTTCCAATAGATCCCAGCTTGTCTGCAAAGAAAAGGAGCACTTTGGACAAATTGAACCCTTGAATGTATGGAGAGAGACAGAGAGACAGATGGACATCAGAGAGAGAGAGAGAGAGAGAGAGAGAAAGAGAGAAAGAGAAAGAGAGAGAGAAGAGAAATCCAAAATGGCCTCTCATGTCTTCCTTTCTTAGAAATTGTTAAAATGAGTCTAAAAACAGTGGTTGTAATGTTATTTATTTTTAACCTGGTTAGAAATATGAAGAGATTTCCTGTTTTTATTCTACATTAAAAGGCAGTATTAATAATTCCAGGAACTAAGCCACACAGAAATAATAATAACAATAATACTAATAAAAATCCATACATAATGCACCCATTAGCTTGGAATTCGCAAACAGTAGTTTTTCACTTTTCTTTAAAAAAAATAATTGAGACACATTTCCCATTTTAGAGGTCCAGATTACTTTTTGGTGCTTTTACATTCAGGTTTCGATTGAAGGATCAATGGAATTCTTCCTGTCTACAGACAAAGGTCTAGCAGTACTGCTTGTTTTGGATGAAATCTAACCTCAGAATCATTCTCCTCTTTCTGAAAGCTGGGTGGACTTCTATCTTCATATGGGGGGGGGGGTAAAATTAGTGGAGACTCATTAATCTTACTGTAAATAACTTTTTAGACCCAAATAACAACAACAACAACAACAACAACAACAACAACAACAGCTCCTGTGTGGTGTACCATTGCAAAGTATTTGTTTAGAAATTTAGTTTGCAACTCTTCACGCCAAAATATAAAAAAAATAAATTTTACGAAATATAAAATGCAACACAACTGTAATGCAATGGCTTGAAACCTACAATGCTCCTTTTACATGCAGTGTTTTTATGCAAAATTGTATGCTTGATCCTGCTCTGTGTACTTCACCAATATCATCACCTATTTCTTCATTGCCCTAGGTGATGTCTGAAAATATTCCATGCATGCTTGGATTCTTATTTTTTTAGCAGAAAACAAACCAAAAAAAAATAAACAACAAAAGCACCCTGCACCCCGGTACAACTCTTCGCTTCAGTCAGCCGTTTTAGGGAAAAGCCTAAATGTGTCTTTTTAAAACTTGGGAAATGATAAATGTGAATGGATGGTTTTTTCATTTCATTTCCTATAATGCTGACTTTGAATCTGTAGTTAATAACTAAAAGCGAATTTGTTTTGTTTTTTTGAATGAATTATTTTGTCAATCACTGCTTCGGTTAGGCTTTCAGGTGTGTTCTCTGTCCTCACTGTAGTTCTGTAGTTGACTGTGACGATATTTTACAAACAAGAAATAAGTATAGTATAGCATCCTGTTTGTTTGGGAATGCACGACTTGCTCAGTGTGTACTATAATAATTTGGACAGCATATTCTACTATGGCATGTATTGTCAACCGTAGAAATGAGGTTAATTTTTTTCTTCTTCTAATGTCTGCACAAAAGGGACGGAGTCTTGAACAGAAGGCAGGGTTAAAGCATACGGTTTTGTAAACCTTTTCTTTCCTTTGCTTCAGTTAACATATGACTACAATTGCTTCCAGAGGGAGGATTTTCCAACAAACAAGTGTTCTGATTCAGGCCCCAGTCAAACGTTGCCTACCATGCTCCCAGTGCTTGTCACATTGGGGGCGGGTTTGCTAGCATGAAACATAACAGTACAGTTTTCTCTTATTGTGTGGAACAGAAGCTGCAGACATTCCTGCAACTGTACCTGAGTGGTTCAGCATCTTCTGCCTGGGCAGAAAGTTCTCGATCCCTGGCATCTGCAGACAGGAGCAGGATTGTCCCACATCTGAAATGAAGATTAGAAAGCTGCTGCCAGCCATACTCGGCTAAATAGACCAAGTGTCTGATTCACAATAAGATGAAGCCTGTGTTCCTGCTGGGAGCAGCTGTCCCGGCATGGTGTATAAACCAGTAATGTATAAACCAGGGCTTGATGTGTTGCTGCCTCCCCACATAAGCTAGGCTAGAAAACTCTGTCGATCCTTTCTGATCCAGGTAGTAGACTGGGAGCTACAAAGTTCAGTGTGTATAAGAATCTGAAAGAGCACCTGTTGCAAGAAAACCCCTTGATCCTTTCCCCCGGGACATTCTTTCCTTCTGATGTGATCCTCCATCTCAGAAGCAGGCATGGAGGAACTTGTACAAGACCTGTGTCACCCTCCCCACAAAGGAAGCCCCTTAGCAAATCGATAGTGCCTGGGGAGGGCCACGGCTAAGCGGAATATGCCGTAACTGAACTGCATTCTGAACTGCCCAAAATGGGTAACACCCGGTAAGAGAACATGCCCTTTAGTACTGACATCACTGAGCAGTGGAAGAACGAAATGGCACCTCGCAACTATGTACGTTGTGGTGCTTTCGTATACACTTGAAGGTTAAGCGTGTCCTAATTACAGTGAGAAACCACAACCCACCAGGAATGTTTTCCCTGTGCAAGACGCATCCATTCCAATGGGATTTATTCTGAAGACACCCCCAACGGATGGTGTTCAAAGTTGGTGGTCTTTGAAGTGTACAGAGTCTTTTCTCTACAGGAGCCTGTTTGTCCCCAATGAGGCCACTGTAGAAGGAAGGGTAGCTTCGAGAGCGCCGCCCAAAGTCATTCTGCCTGTTATGCCTTTTCTCTGATGCTATTTCAAATGCCTACATGGATAAACCACACTTAAAGGTTTTAGCGAATCCCCGTTCCCAACTGAAATAAAGTTATTGACGTAATTTATTCCGTGAATATGATGGTGGTGGTTAAATGGGAGTGGTCATGAATCACATACAAGGAATGTAACGCTATGGGTAAACTGCAAGACCATTTATTTTTTGGTACAATAGAACCCTGACTTTATTTTAATACTGATAATAAATTTTATCCAATTTATGACGATCATATTCTTGTCCTTAAAACTATTCAAGGTTTACATTTGATAGGAGTATAATGGAGTTGGTAGTGAACTATTTTTATACATATGTTTATTTTATTTTAAGTACTATAAAGAAACATTAACATACATGGTCTTTCAGTGAAACCATTAAAAAAACCTTTTTAATGACTTTGTAATAGAGTGGGCAAAATCTCAAGATTTGTAAGTTAACTAAAAATGGTACAGGGTATAAAATGATATACATATATGTATGTATGAATGTGTATATATATATATATATATATTTAGGTTACGAATCAAATGACTCTCATTTCTGTAATACTGTATAAAGAATATCCATTGCTATTTTGAGAATCAACCTATTTTTCTCTGTATATAACTAAGCCCTTAAATATGGAACCTTGCATCTGTATAGGATGAAATGTATTTATGATGAGGTTGGATCATGTTGCTGCTGAAAAGACAAATATACATCAAACTGATTCTTACAATGACTGTGTGATCAGGGATGAGTTAGACTTTTTTCTTTTGTCTTTGCTCAAAGCCATAAATATATATATAAATATAAAGATTATTAATAAATTGAACAAAAATATAAAACAATAAAAACATGAATATTTTATTTGATCTGTGGTGTTTCCACACAGGTATGTCATGTTATTTCAGTGTGAACCTAAATGTTTTCTTACATTGACAAATGAATGTGTAGCAAATTTTGTAAAACACATTCTGTATTATAGAATTCCTGAGATAGATTTTCCCCACCCCTGGAAAAACATGTTTTTTGGTGGCCTAAGGTGGGGAAATATAACTGTTTCAATTATGGAGAGTCATGTTACAATGATAAAGGTCTGGGTAATTTGTATACTCTAGTTGTGTGCATACTTAACAAGATATATACAGTGTTGCCTCGGGTTACGAACTTAATTCATTCCAGAGGTCCATTATTAACCTGAAACCGTTCTTAACCTGAGACATGCTTTCGCTAATGGGGCACCCCACTTCCGCCGCGCCACCAGCGTGCGATTTCCCTTCTCATCCTGGGGCAAAGTTCTCAACCCAAGGTACTGCTTCTGGGTTAGCAGAGTTTGTAACCCAAAGTATTTGTAACCAGAAGCATTTGTAACCCGAGGTACCAGTGTATTGGTTTCAAATCATAAACTTAGAAAGTTTGAACAACCAAGCGTCTTGTAGCATGGGAAGTCGAGGAAATATATTATGGCATAAGCCTGTGTAGACTACCGTTGCTGCCACACACTAACATGGCTTTTTGCTCTGAAAGTTGAGTCAAATACTTCCTGTTCTAAAACAGTCACATCTGATTGTGAATTAAGAAAGTATCACTTGGCTCATCTAAATGTGCCCACAAACAGTTCCAGAATCATAAAAGTAATTACTCAGTCCACTGACTTGCAGCAGGTGCTTTGAAAATCACACCATGGAATATATCCATTCACTTCAATGGGTGGGACTGGTCTGCACACAAATCCTTTTGAACACGTGGGTATAGCTTCATTGAAACAAGGAGATAAGCTTACATGGTCCTATCTTTCACGTATCCTGTATATTTTCCCAGAGTGCACACCACCCTGCTTTCAAAGAACTCCCAGTGAAACATTTTATGCTAAAACGTGAATTAGGCTGAGTTACTTGCAAGATGCCCCCTAATATATTTCACAGTTGACTGAGAATCGGACCTGCAAGTCTACCAAGCTAAAACTTGGCCAGGTAGTAGCTGACAGGGTAACTACTATTTACATTTACATTGAATTACAGGGTAACTACTATTTACATTAACAAAAGACTGCAGTTTGAGCTCCAGGGAAATGAAGCTCTAGCATAAGCTCTACTTTATGGCTCCACCATATGACTCACTTATGTATTTGTCAAATGATGGACTGACCCTCTAAGAAGACTCCAAAAAGCTCTGAGAAGACCCAGTGAAATAAACCTTGGTATCAATAGGATTGCTCTCTGTAGACCTTAGTTGAAAACAAACCTAACATGCCATTCTCGCATATCTGGAGACTTTGGGCCCAACCTACCTATAAATGTGAAACTTCCATATACTGAGTCAGAGCATGGGTCCCTCTAGATCAGCTCTGTGTACTTGGACTAGAAGCAGCTCTCCAATCCCTGAGGCATAGATCACCCCCAGTCTTGCTACCTGTCAGGCTTTGGGGAATCGGCTTCCTTCCCCTGTGGCACTAGATAAGAAGATCAAATGAAAGGAACGTCTTACCAGTTGGAATCTTTAATAATCACAGCAAGAGAACAAAGAACACATCTCCTAGAAATGGTGGTGCTCCCAATTAAGGGTCACTCCTATGTCTTCTAATCTGAGTTTGTAGCCTCTCCACTTTCTGTTCTGACACTTTCTGAGCTCTCCATGACTTTGGAGACGGGGGAGGGGGGTTGAATGCTGTCCAGAGACTGTGAATCTGTTAACTCTCTCTCTTCTATTGTTTCTTCTCCTAGCTGTTCCCCATCCATTATTTCCTAGCTTCTGCCTTCTGAACTATGCCCCTCTGCAAACCACTGTTCCAAATCTATACTGTCCTCCTGCTCCTGGGAAGATTCAGGAGCAAAGAGAGGGGGTGGCTCCCACCATTCTTCCTCAGTGCAGCCCTCCTCAGCACAGTCCCTGACATTACCTGAGATCATTGATCTATAATTGCCTGGGATCTGAGACCGTCTGCTTACAAACCATGTTCTCTACTGACCTAGGGCTCAGGTACAAGTAGGTCATGAACAAGAAGATGTGTCCTCCTCCACAGCAAAAGATGCCAACAGCCAGTTTAGTAGACCCAGCTAAGCATTGCACATCTCTATTGCTTACCTCTGGCTCGTACTTTCTGAATTCAAGTGTTTGGTTGTAACTTTGTGTACAATTTCACTGCTTACATCTCATTGTAACCAATATTTCACATAACCATTGTGGGGAAACTGTTGACTTCCAACACCCATCACCCTGTCCATTTGTACACTGACTAGAGCTTATGGGAGTTAAAATTCAACAACAATTGGAAGCCTACAATTTCCCCAACACTGCAATAAAATGGGAGAGAAAAATAATAACTTGGCATAGCATATCTGGAATTTGAGATAGGTTATTTAGATAGGCCATTTTCATGTATTTTTGTGGTGCACCCAGCCTACGAATGTAAAAACTAACAACAACAATAACAACCACCACCACCACCACCCTAAGGTTTAGTTTGGGGGAATCTTTGGGAAAAACTCTAATGTTTCAATATGAAATGTTTCCACCCTTTCTTGATAGGAATAGCTCACATTGTCATTTTCCAATACACCAGTTATATTATATCCAAATATCTGAAAAGTTGTTTAAAGGATATGCAGCCTTTTTGTGGTCCATTCAAAAGATGCATTGGTGAGATTCCCATACTGACCTGAAGCGAATGGCCTTCAATATTTCATTAAAATGATCAGCCTGTAGCATCAATGGAATATGTGTATACTTGGTAGTTAATGGAAATGAAATGTTATAATTTTTAATGGGTTGGCCATAACATTTATTAATGAATTCCCATAACTCAACTTATACCTTAAAACACAAAAAAATGGAAACAAACTCCTGCAAATGCCAAGGAACCATATTTAGGTAGACTTTTCTGGCGAATGATTCAGTGACTGGCAGTTGAAATGCAAAGGAATAGAGAATCTCCTGCAGCTAGAATAGTTATTTCATGCACCACTCCCCTTTTTTAATTAAAAAAACCCATTTTAGGGCAATATATTGTTACATGGGGGTTATTTTTCTGAAGCTAAAGCAGTGGGAGTAACTACCACGAATCAAAGAGAATAGGTTAATGTCTGAGTATACCCCCAAAAGGCTCTGTGTGTGTGTGTGTGTGTGTGTGTGTGAGAGAGAGAGAGAGAGAGAGAGAGAGAGAGAGAGAGAGAGGATTCCTGCTTCTTTTTCGAAGATCTACTCCTGAAAGTACACCTGGAATCAGAGTAAATCTACTACATCAGGGATGGCCAACTTCCAGGAGACTGCAATCAAAGTTGTTGAGCTTTTTTTAGAGAGAGGGGGGAAAGCCCCGTTTTATTGGGGTTCTGGGAGGAAAGCTCCAGCAAAAACTCCGTCTTCCGTTCCAGAGATCAGGAGAAAATGCAGGGAGGGGAGACGGAGCAGGGCCAGGTGCTCTTAGGCAAAAGCAAAGGAAAAGGAGCCCGCGATAGACAGCGACCGACTGGAACCACCCAGGGATCGACCTGTTGGACATGTACTATATCATCATTGAAAACAAATGAACCGGAGCTATGACAATGCAGGATTTTAGCTCTATTCTTTTCACTGATGCACAAATGGAGCTCCTGCTTGCTCAGCTGATATGTTAAAATACCTGATCGCATTTACATATTTTTAATTTTCTGAAGTTTGCCTTCTGTGGCAAAGAACAAGAAAATGAGCTCAATGAAAGGTTTAACTACTCTGTGAGTTGCAGGGAAGGGAGGGCTGCGGGTGTTGAATCGATATTTCCTATTCAAACAATTCTATATTCAAATATGATCGCATATTTAATGGACTGTCTAATTTGACTCTCAAGGGCAGAATAAATTGTGAATTCCAGCCAGGCACAAGGATTTGACATCACAGCTAGCCTCCTACACCCCCAGGCTCTTGTCTGCCAATCACTCTTCTAGCACAGGCTCCTTGGATAGTGCTTTCTTGAGTGCCAATTGGGCATGCCCCATTAAACTAGATTGCAACTGCACAGCAGAGGTGGGGCAAGTTCTCATAATATCCATGTACTCTAGAATGACTAAAACATGCAGCAGTGCCACATTTCCTCATCCATGGACTTACGCATGTGCCCCATGTAAAACTGAAAGTTCATACGTGGAGGAAAAGGATTGCTGCAATTTCTGCCATTTCAATGGCTTTTTAGGCAGCTGAAGACTGGAAGAATGTTGGTACAGGTACATATAGGTAAGACTTTGGCTGTGGGCCAAAGAATTCTGGAGACGGTAGTTTCACCCTCACAGAGTTACAATTCCCAGAAAGCATTAAATAACTACAGTGTCCAGAATTCTTTGAGGGGAAGAATATGTAGTAAAGTTGCAGTGTGTACACAGCCCATTTTCCATGGTGGTAAGCAATATAAACAGAAAACAACAGTATATAATAAAGTATTGTGATAAAAGGTTAAAATTTAAAACAAACAACCCCAACAACATGTTAAAATATAATTTAGCCGATATAAAATGTGTTTCGAGAATGACAGGAATAAAATTTCAATAAAACAGCAGCATGAACATGGAAACACTTTAGTTAAAAGTACAGTTCCCAGACTTTCCTAGGAACCTCCCTGAGAACTGTGAGGGGAATGGGGTCTCCGAAGAACTCTCAAGAGCTTAACAAACTACAGTTCCCATGATTCTTTGGGAGAGATTTGACTGTTTAAAGTGGTATGATGCAGTCCTAAATGTTCTGTGCGGATGGGGCCTAACCAGGACCAGATCTGCTCTGATTAAAACTTAATTGAATGCTGCCCAATGTTATCTTGGTCTCCACAGGTGGAGCTGCTCAACAAGCTCCTGTTCTCCATATGCAGGTGCAGTAAACAGGAGGCTTGGGAGGCTAAAGTTGGTAACCGCCTCCCATCCAGGGTTAGTCCTATTGCTGCTGTCTGCCTGTGTGGATGATGCAGTCATGCATGATACCTCATGGTATCTTCCCTTGGGCTTTCACTGAAGCACAGGCACCTGGGGAGGCTGCAGAGTGCAGACCACTAGCGAGATGATTTGTAGAACGAAAGAAAAGACACTCAGAAGCACCCTTCAGCCACCTCAAAAGTAAGGTAAGCACAGTAAAAAGGTAAGCACAGTAAAAACCCTGCATCCTACCCATAAGACTTTCACCTTCCCTTTTGATAATGTTTCAAGGAAATTTATTTTCTCAGTAATTGATGAAGAACGGTAGGGAAAGAAACAAGAGAAATTGTCAATGTGGTACTAATCGTGACTGTATCGCATCTTGTCTTGTCTTCCTCATGGCAAATAGTGGGTTCAGTTAACTGAACCATGTTTAACTTGCCCATTAAAAAAAGCCCTCTCCAATCACTCCATCGCTAATCATTTAACACTTTCTATACCTCAAGTGGCAGAAGCCCTGAAGATGCAGCCCCCATGGGTGTCCTGCCTGCCCTACTTTTCCAGTGGCAGAGGCAGTGGGCTGAGTGGGGCAAGCAGCAGCAAGGTGGTACTTCCTGCTTTGCCTCAGGAAAATGCTGCATAACGTTTAATTTCACCATTCTCATTTAAAATTGTGAGCATAGTAATATGGAACGCTTGGGAGTTTTCGGTGGAAGTAGGATAAGAAATATCAATTGCTACCATATTGGAGAGAAGGTGCATTTGTTTTGTAAGAGAATATTTTCCCTAATATTCATTTCATCCTAATGAAGGGCTAATGCCCACTGGTAGAGTCTCCATCTTGCATGCAGAAGGTCCCAGGTTCAGTTCTAGGAGAGACTCCTATCTGAAACTCTGGAGAAGTTGCTGCCAGTCAGTGTGTAGACAATACTGAACTAGAAGGACCAACCGTTTGACCCAACAGAATGCAGCTTCATATTTTCCCATGATCATTGATAGGACCCCCTGATTGCATGATCTCCTGGTTTCCAGGCAAACAGGCCATGATTGTTGCCACTCTGTGGTAGTATATCCTCCAACGCCAGATTGTCCTCTTCTCAATAGAGAAATTCATGTAGGCTATCTTTAAGACCCTGAAAATTTAGAGTGCCATAGTGATTGACTAGGAATTTATAGCTATGGGGATTTTTTTCAATCAAGTAGTAAGTACAGACTTTAAAAAATAAATTTGGTGCTACTGCATAGTTCATGGGAAGGGGGCATTCTGAGATCACACTTAACTTGGTAAGAAATGGAAGAATCATTAAGTACGCGAAAAGCCTTGAACAGAAATGTGATTTCTTGTAAAATATATTTTAAAAAATCTAGATAATAGTCAATCTTTTAAACTGCCGCCTATTTCTATAAGGAGTAATAAAGTTAAACGTAGCAGGTGAATTCCTAGGTTTCTATATATATATATATATATTTCCATTATTAATCGTTAGTAGCAGTTTTCATATTGCTCAGCTGTTTGCTAGGTGCTATGTGGGTAAGTGCAAAGGAAATGCTGACCATGCATAAGCTTCCGTGTGTCCTGGGGCTCCAGTTGCCCAGAAATGCTCATGCATTTCTTTCCTTATCAAAATTCCAGTGTGTAGGGCCAGGGGCATCATGCAGTGGCAGCAGCATAGTCTCCCTGTCCCCCTTTCCGTGCATAGGTCTTACATATGGGCAGTGGTGGCTAATAGGGTGGAAGGCAGGGAGACTCACAGTAGGTGGCGCTAGAACCAATGACAGGAAGTGCTCTTCCCTGCTGAGTTCTGCAAGTGAGGACACTGAAACTGAAGAGGAAGTTGGCGATAGCTCAGTGGTAAAGCCTCTGCTTTGCATGAAGATGGTCCCAGGTTCAATTCCCAGCATCTGCAGGTAGCGCTAGGGATGTGCTCCACCTGGAATCCTGGAGAGCCTCTGCCAGTCAATGTAGACAGCACTGAACTTGATGGAGCCAATGGTATAAAGTAGCTTCCTGTGTTTTGGCTGGCAGTGCCACGCCTGGGACTGGTTGTAAGATAGCAGACTGGCTGAGGGCAGAATGAGGTTGGTGTTCCTAATGGAACAGCCTCCACTGCACATGGAGAATGCTTCAATAGGGCTATGAAATGGGGAAAGCCACCCCTTCCTAGAAGCTAACTAACAGCCAAATGTACACACAGAATTTCAAGAGGCAGAAGTCAATGAATGGTCTAACTTGGCTCAGTCAAAGCTCATGAATACCCTAATGCAGGCATCCCCAAACTGCAGCCCTCCAGATGTTTTGGCCTACAACTCCCATGATCCCTAGCTAACAGGACCAGTGGTCAGGGATGATGGGAATTGTAGTCCAAAACATCTGGAGGGCCAAAGTTTGGGGATGCCTGGCCTAATGTACTAAAGTTGCCAATGAACTCATTACTTGGCAAGAACAGCAAGAGGGACCACATGTTGCTTCAGTAATAAATCCAACCTCACTGATTAAAAGAATAATTATAACCCATAGTCGTTTTAATTGTCTGTGGCAGTGATTCTGAAAACCGTGAAAGCTGAGAAACATTCTCCCCCACCTCCACTAACAATCATGTTAACCTATATGAGAAAATCTTGAATCCGCATTAGGGATCTATCTACCTTACTCGGGAAAATCGAAGTTCTACAAAGTAGCGTTCAACTCTTCATCAAACTAGATGGTAAACAAAACAATGGACCGGAGGAAAGGGTTGGCTGATTTTGGAGGCATGAATAGAGGCTGTTCTGTGACTTGGGTATGATTTCCTATTTAGATTTTAAATTTCTGAGAACTTAAAAGTGGAACTCACCTGCATGAAAGTCAACACAGGTTTCCAAATGCAACCAAGCACTTGGTTTGACACCAGGTGAGAGGTGGGTTGGGATTCTTGGATATGTCATCAGCTTTTTAAATATTGTTTGTTATATCTTATTGGCTGGGGTGTTGTATACTGGTTATACTGTGATCTTCTTAGGGAGCAAAAGAGTTTGATTATACGTAATTGCTTATAAAGCAAAAAATAATAATACAGCACTGAACTGCTCTGCTATTTCTGTTTTTCTAGTGAAGCCACACCAATTTCTTTTAATGTTTCCAACAGTAAGAAATGAAAGGCATTTCCATAAATTTAGCCACAGTGGGGCCAGTTAAATGCTCTTAGAGCTGCCCATGTCCCAGGCTTACCTGTCTATGAGAGAACGGTGCTTTTCTTTATGAAAAAAATATAATCTCTTAATGCCCAAAGTGTATTGTACAATAGTTATTAACTCCCATCGAACTTTTGCATGTACATGCCTTTGATATTTTAAAGCCACTCAGCAGTATAAACTGCAAGCCTGCAAATATATTTTAATACATAAACTAAGACACATTTGGGACTCTACAACCCGGATGATCTATGTATTGTACATGCCGTGAGCCTCTCAAACAGCCACACTTGCAAAGCTAGAAACAGAAATAGCCTGTGATCTCTGGGGATCAAAATACTCCCAAAATAGTCAGGTAAGTAGGGAAATGTTTAATGATTTTATAATATTACATATATAATATCTATCTCACTGGGCACTTATTCATGAGCTTATCATGCTAGTTAGGTGAACTCGTTAAGCTGTTGCCTGAAAATCAATTGGTCTTTTGTCACTAAACTGAGGGTGTAACACAGCAGACTGCAATTTATTTTTAAAATGTACTTCCTTTTTCAAGTCAAAAAATTAGTCCATTCTATTCAAGTCCAACTGAAGGATTTGTTCAGAATGTGGGTGGGTATGGAATGACCTGACAGTACTCAGTTTTGATGTGTCAGGGCGCTACAAAATGCAGCTGTTAGGCAACCTGATGCTTTTCCCCATGCACTTTTTCCAGTTCCCTGTACCTGGAAATAGTCTGGTAGCCAGTGGAGATATAGCAACAAGGAGTTTCTGATCTTCCTGTGATCCTCCTCTGGCCAGCACACAAAATCTTGGACCTGTTTAGGTTTCTGAACACTTTGCAAAGGCAGTCCCATGCAGAGTGTGTTACAGTAATCCAAATGGGATGTAATCAAAGCATGTATCACTGTGGGCCTTTCCTGCAACAAAGACCTACTTTTAGAGGACATCTGAAGGCAGCCCTGTTTCGGGAAGCTTTTAATCTTTAAGAAATTAGTGTAATTCTAATATTTCTGTTGGAAGCCGCTCAGAGTGGCTGGGGAAACCCAGCCAGATGGGCGGGGTATAAATAATAAATTATTATTATTATTATTATTATTAGTATTATTATTACTCTTCTGTCTATGCCATGGGTAAGCAAACTAAGGCCTGGGGGCCAGATCTGGCCCAATCACCTTCTAAATCTGGCCCATGGATGGTCTGGGAATCAGCGTGTTTTTTTTTACATGAGTAGAATGTGTTATTTTATTTAAAATGCATCTCTGAGTTATTTGTGGGGCATAGGAATTCGTTCATTTTTTTCCCCCCTTCCAAAATATAGTCCGGCCCCTCACAAGGTCTGAGGGACAGTGGACCGGCTCCCTGCTGAAAAAGTTTGCTGCCCCCTGGTCTATGCTATCCCGCAACTGGAACAGGTGCATCACTTTGCAAAACTAGGGAACTTCATCATACCATGTGTTTGAGGGCCTAGTCCTTTTGAACGTAGGTGGTTCCATACACAAACCCCCAATTGTTGAAAGAAAGGCTTTTGAGCAAAACCCAGTTTGCTGATGGCATGGCTATATAGTTTTACTTTCACAGTGGTTTTGGAAACTTTCCTCTTCTGATTGCTCAATACCAGGTTGTTGTAATGCAAGGCTATGGATCCATTAAAATGAAATTGCAAACTTTAACATTGCATTTCCCATCTCCTGATCATTTTCAATCTCCTGGAACATGTGCTACTGCGATTTCTCATCAGCCGTACCTGTTCAGTTTTAACACTTTTGGAAATGTGGAAAGGAAAGTTGAAAACGGAGATGTATCTGATACTGACCCCCCCCCCACCTTCATCTTCCAAGAGTCTAGCACAATGGGAAGATGTTTCTCTGCCCTGACTGAATCATCTAATTTCCTGTTTCCTCCATCCCATTACTAACTGCCCTTTGTTGACTTAAATTGATTTCTAAACTTCCTGCTGTTTGGCAAACCCTTAAAACATGCCAATATTAGAAATGTGCAGTCAATAGATGTTTAAATCAATTGGGGGGGGAGAGACCACACATTTTGTCTAGGAGTAGAACATGTTGAAATGATGGGCTATTATACACAATTTTGTACACCAACATCCTAAAGCGGAGGTGTTTTCATGATAGGCAGCACCTAAATATTTTAAAGCAATAGTTAGAAGAAAAGAAATAGAATACATGATATCCTGGGTAAACATAAGACACTGGAATTTCTTCTGTGGCAGGACAGCTGATAATAATATTAAAGAGAAAATGAAGCTACAATCTTCATTTTGTGCAGGGGTTACATTCCAGACCCTCGTGAACATTGGTGGGGCCTGTACAAAGCATTCCACCCCACCCTGCCACTATTCCTTGCTTTTAGTGCTGTTTTAGTGATGTTTTGGGGGTCACTTCCAGGTTTGGCGCTGTGTGCACCTGTGTGGTTGCCCGTCAAATGGATGTACGTAAATCGGTCGTTGCCTATAATGGCAAGTATTTGCTTACAAAGTTAATGGGGTTAATAAGTATTGAACAATACATTATGGCATTAAGAGATTATACAGGTGAAACTCGGAAAATTAGAATATTGTCGAAAAGTGCATTTATTTCAGTAACGCAACTTAAAAGGTGAAACCAATATATGAGATAGATGCAAGACATGCAAAGCAAGATACGTCAAGCCTTTATTTGTTGTAATTGTAATTATTTGCCGTTAGGTGGGTCAATTATAAATATGGAATGTAATTAATGAAATGTAATTGCGATGTTTATTTTTTGTTTATTTTTGTATTATTGTAACTATTTGTTTTATTACTGTGGAATTTCCAAAAGAAAGCATTTGTAAAAAATAAAAGAAAAATAAAAAGAAAAAGTTGCATTACTGAAATAAATGCACTTATTGATGATATTCTAATTTTCCGAGTTTCACCTGTATCTTTTCATAAAGAAAAGCACTGTTCTTTCACAGACAGGTAAGCATGGGACATGGGAAGCTCTAAGTGCATTTAACTGGCCCCACTGTAGCTAAATTTTATGGAAATGCCTTTCATTTCTCACTGTTGAAAATATTTTTAAAAAAAAAAAAAATAGCGAAAATAAAAACTGAAATTATGACACGCACACCCCCAATATAGAATAAGAGAATATGAGGAGTTTTTCAGCGTTGGTGTAATATGGCTTTTAAAAATCCATTTTTCCTCCACCTCAAATAGATTATTTATTTTAACAATTTATTTGCAACATTCAGGGCTGTCTTAAGCACAGGCACTATGGGTGTGGGGCACCCAGGCGCTGGGCTCTCAGGGGCGCCAGTCCGAGAATCCGGGGCCCGAGAGTTGAGTTTGGGGAAGAGTTCGCCTGTCGGTCAGAGCACTGCGATAGTCTCTTCTGCTGTGAGCGGTTCTGCACCACAAGTTCGGGGGCGACCAAGCCAGTGAGATGCTTAGGCAGCCGGCCAGCTCTGCCCTCCTGCGCGCCTGGGACTTGGCAACTGGGGGGGGGCATGCCAGACGGGTCTTTCCACCCCGGTGCCACATATGGTTAAGACAGCCCTGGCAACATTTATATGCCGGGTCCTTCTCAGCCTTTATCCAACAAGGAGCTCTGTAGATGAATGCGTAATGGAGGGGCTGGAGGGGCGGTTTCCCCGACACAGCACACTGTTGCAGATAAGGAGGGCATGAAGCAAGGCAATACATTTATCAAAAGCTGACTGCAGATGTGAATCATGCCTGCTGGATCACAGAGATTATGCTCCCGTTATAAGATGTTTTCTTTTGGGGAGCTCATTGGTGTTTTATGAGACGTTATAATTTGAAATAGATGTGAACTCAGTTGCCTCAATCCATTCCATGTACAGAAACTGGTTTCCTCACTGGAATCATCCTTGGAATGCAGCACCCCCTGGCCAAAAAAATACTACTTACACGCTGAATCCTACTCCAAGCCAGCAACCAAGGCTGTGAATAGGGATGGGCAGATCTTGTTATGTGCATTTCTGACAGATCTGTCTATTTCAGTTTCTCGTTTTCCCAGTCATAAATTCACTTCTTCTTCACATTTCTGCATCAGTTTGTGTTTAAACACACACACACAAACAAACACAATTTTAAAAAAAATCTCCATGAAAATTTATCAGTGAATTTCTCCCAATATACATTTTTTTGTATGCCATTTCACCTAATATACACATTCTGCAAAGAAATCTCCCCTAATTCAAGGCAGTTTTCTACGTTCTTTTCACTAATATTTGCATTTTTGTGCAAACCTTACCCTAGTCTTTGCCTCTTTCTATACATCACTTAGCTGGAAAATTGGGCAGTGCACAATTTGGATAAGTGTGAATTTCAAAGGATGGCTGCGTTTCAGCTCACAGATTGTTTTGGAAAATAAAAATGAGGTAAGTTTGCGAACTGAATTGCATTTCTCCCTCAATCCTAACTGTGAATGGAGTGTTTCTTGCTGGATAATGCTGGTAAGCTTGCCATCTCACACACAAGCATATAAATATACAAATCTAGTCAACTATGCTATCAAAACATATAAAATATATGTCCATCATATACACCTATTTCTCTCTGTCTCTTTCTAAACAAGCAAAATCATAGAGTATAAAGAAAAGTTATGAAAATTGCAACCATGATAAATGAGTTGAATTTTTCAATAATCCCCATCAAATTTTGCTCTATTGATTCCAATAGAGAATAAGCAAGCTCTATTTTTTTCAAATGTATTATATTTTTGTCTGCTTTCCCATTGTCTAATCGATCCTGTCAATTTGATCAGATTAGCTATTTCCTAAACTTTACATTACCGAGAATTAGTAGAACGTGCTATAGGATTTTTCCAGACAAATCATCCTTTTAGTTGCTGCTAAAAGGGAAGCTGTCTTTTCAAACACCATGAGGTGTGATATTCCCAAGAGCTCCATATAAAATCACAACTGTCTCCCTTGCAAGTTCACAGCCCGGGTTGTTTCTTATTTCTGCCAGAACAGATTCATCAGCAGTGTTTATTACAGGGCATTCCCACAAAGCACGAATTAGATTATTTACACCTCCACCATTGATTACTGGCTGTTGGATAAATTTTGCTCAATCTAGCCAGTGTTCTACCAATAAATATTATTTTAAAAATAAGATTCATTCACAGATTAATAAAAAAATGGAGAAATATGGAGGGATTAGAATTTTTAAAACGTCTTCTCAATAAAAACTAAGAGAAAGTCCCATCAGTTGTCCACCCCACACATTAAGACTGCATACACACCATAGATTTAAAGCACATTGTTCCCCCCCCCCCAATAATCCTGGGAACTGTAGTTTGCTAAGAGTGCTGGGAGTGCTAACTGTATTGGGCATGAACTACAGTTCCCAGAATTCTCTTTTGGGGGCAGAGATTTGCTTTAAATAGATGGTATGCTTTAAATGTACAAAAAGATCACAGAGAAATTAAGGGGTGCTCTGATATGCTGTGGTATTAGTTCAGATATTGTTAGCGTAGTTTGAATATGTAGATGTTCCCTTTTCCAGGGACCTTTGGGTGAAGTAGATACCATAAGTATCTAAAACAAACAACTCCCTACATAATAGTTACCCCTTCTTTTAAAAAATTGGGAGAATGCATCATGTGCCTTCAGATATCTTGGTGTGTATACGTATGTGTGACTTTTTGGTCCTAAAAACGATTCTTCTTTTTCAACATATAATTCAATGTAGATAGCATAATACCCTATATCCTTCATCTTGCCATCAAGGACAACATATACAAAACAGAACTAGAAACAGAAACCCAGCCAGATGGGTGGGGTATAAATAATAATAATAATAATAATAATAATAATAATAATAATAATAATAATTTTACAGAAAAATCCTGGATTCCAAAGCACAATCATAAGTCTTGTGATTGCTTATTGCAAGCAATTTCACTTGAAGCACTGAAACTGTGACTTTGGGTGGAGACATCCAAACATTTCCTAAAGTCAAGGGGAAGTGATTTTTTAAAATTCCACCAACCACTCAGTTTCACTTATTCAAGTTCATTCCCCTCCCCGCCCCCCAGGACAGATGCCATTTATTCAAACCACTTCCATAATGCTTAGACTGTTCACCTGTCTTTACCCAATAATATCTATGTCTAGAGCAGCCTTCCCCAACCTGGTGCACTCTAGATGTTTTGGACTACAACTCCAGCTGGACCTGGCTGGGGCTGATGGGAATTATAGTCTGAAACATCAGGAGGGCACCAGGCTGGAGAAGGCTGGACTGGAATATAATGCAGTGGCAGCTAGTAAAATGACTGGAAATAGTCCTGGATTCTGGGCCATAGCCAAGATGGCATATCTTGCCCATTTGGATTGCTGCAATCATTTTTCTCATTCATGGGTCAGCGACTGAGCATTGAGCTCGACGTTCTTCTTATTGATCTTAGAAAACTCTTGCAATTAGCTAGAATCATTATGAAGGAAAATTTAATACACTGTTAACATTAGCATTTATGCCCACAGGGAGAAAAGCAGATTTAAAATCTGCTTATATCAAGGACAGATAAAGGACAATGTGCACAACTCTTTAAATGCATTCATGAACTTGCATCTGAGAAACATGATGATAACTGGGTGACCATGGATGGTATGAACAGCTCCAGTTACATGGCCCCTCCAGGATTTTATCATTAGATTTTAGTCACTTACCTCTCCTTTGAATGCTGCTTGCTCAAGGGCACCACCTAAGATTTCAGTGGGAAGGATTTTAATAATAGCGGCAAGAATTAGCAAATGCCTGCTTTTGGAAGTCACAAGGTTTTAAAGTAGCCATGAGTTGTATGCAAAGATACCTTCTGTGAGGAAAAACCAAGACCCACGTTTGTTTAGAGCAGGGATTGATGAATTCTGTCCCACTATGTCCCACTCTGCTCCAAAGAGTCTACTGGGTCTGTTTCTGGGGGTTGGCAGCCTGGTGGGAAGTCAGTGTCAACCCCCTTTTACTCACACAATAAAATCTTTGGATCTGACTCAGTGTATTTAATGATGCTTTGTGACTAGTAAGAGCCAGGGCCAGCACTATTTACGATTTACGATTTATGATTTTTCTTACCCACCCTTTACCATGAGATACTAGGCCAGGTTACAGCACTTTAAAAATGCAATATTAAAAACACTTAAAATGGATTATGAAGAATGGAGCATAAGGATAGCCTTGTTGGATCAGGCCAAAGGCCCATTTAATCCAGTATCCTGTTCTTACAGTGGTTGATCCTGTCCTGTGTAACTGGTAGCATTTCAGAGAAAGCCACTTTGACGTTCCTGACTTGAAACATCCTACCTACCTTCTGGAACATCACACTTTCCCATGTTACTGATGCCAACGTACACCAGGACCACCAACTCCTCCCCACCACTGTATACCATGTGATCTAGGCAGTAGGTGGCATCTACTAACTTCACACCAAATGGTTGCCCTAACCCAGCTAATGATTGAATCACCAACTACTAGGCTCTCCTCAACCCCCAGACCTCAGTTTGGGGGGAATAACTGCTTGTCCCTCAAGGAATGGGTTCTTTCTTCTCCAGAGTGATGATCTCCCTTCCCAAGACTCTCATTCTCCATAACTGCCATGGTGGCAGATGAGCTTTATCTGAATCCTCTGTTTTGGGGGGCTGCCTGCTACTAGCCATTCTTGTTGTATTATTTCCGTCCCATTTTGTCTCACAGTTCTATTTCACGCTCCTGCCACCCTTAGCAGAAAGGTATGCTCTCATTGACCCATCAAAACTCACCACCACCACCACCCTTTCCTCTTTGGTCTGGTTCCCTCTCGGCTATCGATCTCTCCGTCTCTAAGATGTCCTTTCCCTTAAATGTCCCCAAATGTCTTACAAAATTTAATCCATTCTTCATCCACCAGCTTCACTCTCATAATCCATAAAAGTCCATGTGTACTGTATATGCTACTATGTTAATAAATATAATGACTCAATAATCACTCCTGTTAAGTTTATAGCATTAAATTCACATTTTGACTTATTTTCTTTCTCTGTGACAATTTTTTTTATAAAAAAACAGCACTTTTTTGGGGGGGGGGCTAACATTCTCTATGGAACTATCTTACCACACAAGGGTGATAAAACATTTAAGAGGCAATTTTAAGAGATCATCACCTACTTTTGTTCAACACATTTATTATAATTATTGTTCCACAGTTACCTAGCCAGATCTCAGGAGCAGGAAGATAAAGATGAATTTACACATTAAAATGTTGGCAAGAAGCCATAATGAATTACCGTAATTGGGAGCAGGAGACTTTTCTTAAACAGAGATCATATTGTTAAGAAGTTCCATCAGGTTGGTACCATTAAAGGGGGGGAGGCATAACAGCCTGTATTATCTTCAGTAGGGGGGGACCTGTGGCCCTCCAGATGTTAGGCAGCTCCTATCATCCCTGTCCACTGACCATGCTGGCTAGACCTGATGGGAGTTGTAGTTCAGCAGCATCTGGAGGGCAAATATTCCCTAGCCCCACTCTTCAACTTTTAGTTTCCTATGTGCTAGAGAGCTGGTTTAATATACGGTAGTGAGTGCAATTACCAGGGGGTGCTTTCCATGGGCACCCCCATGGGGGTAAATGGAAGCCCATCATCTACAGTGCACCCATGCAACTGGATTAGGGCCGGATTACCACTGCCAGAAAAAGCTACTGTTCATGGGGCGAAAGTGAGCTGGTGTCATGACCCTGGAGTTGGACCCCTCATCTGCAGGGGATGTAGGGCCCTGAAGCAAAAGGGGAAGAGCACGCAGGGTCAGCCCCAGAAGTGTTCTTAGGTGAACCTGTGGAGTCGGTTCTCCAACCCTGTGCCCTGAGGATATAGCTCTGACTCAAAGGATTCCACTGCAGAAGATCCAGGAAGCTTTGAAGTATGGGCACCCAGGAAGGCTGCATTCTGCGTGGAATGAAAGCAAAGATACAAACACACATGGGGAAAGGTCGTAGCACAGGGGCAGACAATTTGCCTTTGCATGCAGAAGGTCCCAGGTTTAATGTTGTGAAATGCTGAAAAGCTGCAGAATCATTTAGCATGCTGAATCACTGAGACTCATCTTGAGGACGACTCAATCTCTGTATAAGTGCCATATATTCTGGCGTATAAGACGACCCCCAACTTTTCCAGTTCAAATATAGAGTTTGGGATATACTCGCCATGTAAGAAATATGACCCGGCGTATAAGACGACCCCCGACTTTTGAGAAGATTTCCCTGGGTTAAAAAGTAGTCTTATACGCAGGAATATGCAGTATTGTATCTGCTTGCAGGCAGACTCAGTCTGTGTCTGTTTCTCTCTCACTGTGTGTGTGGTGGAGTCTGTGTGCTGTGAAGCCTGTGCTCAATGGAAACTCTTTGTATGCTCTGAAGCTAGTTTAATCTTCTGTTCACTATGCTGTTATTTGCAAACAAGTTTATTTTAACTCAGTAAAGCTTTTATTCTTTTACTGAAGAAGACTGTGTTATAAATTTACGCTGCGTGTCAGGAGAGACTCCTGCTTGAAACCCCAGACAGCTACTGACCGTCCATGTAGACAATACTGTGCTAGATGTAACTGTGGTCTGGCTTGGTCTAAAGCAGCTCCCTATGTTTCTGTACATTGGCCGATACAAAAGTAAAGTAAACTTAGCAGAACTCCTGCCTTCCGCCTTCCACCCATGACAATATCACTGTAATGCTCCCCCCCCCCCACTGATAATTGCTGAAAATGCAATGTCTTTTCTCATTAATTGGTGGGGAGCAGTCGGAGGGGAAAGAAATTTTTGGCATGGTGCTAATGTATATATTACACATTCTTATTGTTAGTTGGAATCAATTATTTCACTAATTCTAAACAGGGTGCTTCTAATAAAGATGCTAATGAGAATCAACCAGTGTAATGTTTTTTAAAAACAAAAAACTGTTATTGTTAGTGAGGACATCATAATACCAAGCTGATTTTAATTATGATAATGGTCTGAAAACTGACATTTATTATTCCAGTTGCTACTTTGGAATCATGTTAATTAACTGAAATGTTTCAAGATGCTACTGGGATCACGCTCACTTTGTTGGCTTGGTTTCATTAAACACCATATAATATGGCTGTGAAGGTAAAGAAAATGCTTGAGAATGGGGTTGAGAAAAAGCAGCCAACTTTGTTTCGAATGGTACCTAGAACTGATTCACCCTAGATGTCTCATCAGTGGTTTAATCAGCACTGATGATCAACAGCAGTGATTCCCAAGGGACCTGATCAAAATATCTACAGTGGTACCTTGGGTTACAGACGCTTCAGGTTACAGACTCTACTAACCCAGAAAAAGTACCTCGGGTTAAGAACTCTGCTTCAGGATGAGATCAGAAATCGCACAGTGGCGGCGCGGCGGCAGTGGGAGGCCCCATTAGTTAAAGTGGTACCTCAGGTTAAGAACAGTTTCAGGTTAAGAACGGACCTCCAGAACGAATTAAGTTCTTAACCCGAGGTACCACTGTACTGCCATTCAGTATATTTCCCCCTCTGCTGGGGGTGGGGGGATGAGGCCCCAAGGGGCAGGTCCCCCCATCTTATACTAGGAAAAGTGGGGGGGGGAGAACAGTAGTAGAGTGAGAAGGGGCTTGACATAGGGAAGAAATTGGTGTTTAGTGGCCACTAGGTAGGTGGTGTAGCAAAAGGAACTTGCCCATCAAAAGCAGCTCAAATACCCCAAAATTCAGTGAGCCACTTAACACCATTGCATTACCAACCCATATTGTCTCCTCATTATGACCAACGGAGGTAAAAAGGCCATAGGAGGCCTTTTGCCTGGATGCAAAAAATAATATCCTTTATCTTTAAAGACATTTTCAGGAAGAGTTAAGATTGTGCCTTTATATAGACATGCCAAGGGTTGTGGGCAATGTCATTCCTACTCAGAGTAAACCCATTGAAATGAATAGACATGGCTAATGTAGGTTCATTCATTTCGTCGGATCTATTCTGAGCAGGACTTAGTTGCTTACAATCCCAATCAATTTTTAAAATAAATATTAAGTCTTTAATATGGCAGGCAAGATGTAGAGTTGTGAAGGGCAACATGCCTCACAAGATTCTTGTGGGAAGAATATTAAATGCTGCTCTCCAAATTATCTGTAGAAGTCGAAGTCTTCGGTTGTCGAAGCGTCCATTTTGTGCATGCGCGAAGCGCGATGTTGCGTTTCTGCGCATGCGTGGACCGCACGCGCCGCTTCTGCGCATGCACAGACCACATGCGCCGCTTCTGCGCAGGCGCAGAACGCGCGTGCGGCGAAAAGACTTCTGGGCTTGCCGACTTCGTAAGTCAAAACCTTCGGAAGTCGAGTCATTCGGATGTCGAGGTACCACTGCATATAGATTTCTGGAAAGTATATCCTGCACATTTTCATTCAACAAGGGGTGCTCTAAAAACCAGGCAAAAATATTGATGCTGCACAGATTGGGTGACCTTTTTTTTGTCTGAATGCTACTCACATATAACACCCGCACACCACAAATACTGATACCCATGCATGCATACATGTACATGCCACACAAATACACACACACACGTGTGTGTGCATACACACATGTATAAACACACATGCAGCACACACACATTCAGAGTTTCACTCTCCTCCTCTGTCCAGCAATCAGCACTGAAAAAGTATTTTAGCTCTGCATCAAGAGCTCTGTTACTCAATTTGCTACAGATGTGATTTCCCTCCCATCCTCAGCATTTAAGGTAAATAATCTATTTGAGCGATAGCTTTTAACCCAGAATGGTTTAGGGGCAAAGGAGCATTTGGTTCTTCTGACTAAATCGGTGTTCTTCTTCGCTTTGAAGCACAGCAGAAGCAAGAAGGAGAGCAGGACGACATGCAAATCTTCCAGAGTAGAAACCTCATTACTGCAGGAATAGATAATCACATTAGGGAAATTTCATGTATGAGAATTAATTATATGGATGCCTTTAGGGCCATCATTATTCTAAACAAAGACATTGGATGAACAGAGTGATGAAATTGAAAGTAGCAGGACATTTCTGTCTTCTTGTTTTAAAAGTTTTAAATGTATGACAAAACGGAGCGCTAATGTGTCCAGCATACTAGATAACTGGTCTGTGTTGACTCCTAGTTGTGCTCCCTCAAGGAGATATGAATCTACTAAAGACAAATGCATTGAACAGGTTTTTGAAATACGAATTCTTAATTTATGCCTCAGATGTGTTCACTTAGACAATGGCCTAGGTCAGAATTTAGTAGCAAATTGCTTTGCATGGGAGAGAAATATAAACTCCTTCTCCATGTATCTAGAGTAACAAATGAAATGAGCACACCCTACAGAAGCCAAAATGCATGGTGGCCTCTCTCCCTCTCCCCCCCCCATGTGTGACTGTTTAGGAATGGATCAATCTGTTTTTACCTTGTATGCATTTGGGCATAGTAATGTCAGACATTGTTTTTTAGCCTATTTAAAAATTCACTGTGCCGCCTCCTCCTCCTCCCCCCCTCTCTTTCTCCTGTAACCCATTAAAATTGTTTATTTAAATACCGAGCGTAAACAAAAATAGAGGCTTGCCATACAGTGGTACCTCGCTTTAAGTACTCAATTGGTTCCGGGGAGCCATTCGCTCCCCAAAAAGGACTTCAACCAAGCGCCTATAGCAACAAAAATGCCTTTAAAGATTGGAAAGTATAAATGTTGTAGTTGCTACACTGGCCTGACCTCCCAAAAGATTTTTCCTTCTCACAATGAATATCATCACAGAGACAAGTTGCCCTTCTCTTCAGAAACAGATGCAGATATTTCCATCACCAGAATAATCAACAAAGGTGACAAAGGGTAGCCCTGCCTCGTACCCTTCATAATCTCTGTATTTTCTGTAACGATACCATTAATAATCAGTCTCGCCTTTTGATTAGTATATATGGCCTCTATTCCTCTCTCAAACCTCTCTCCCAGGCCCATTGATTTTATTTGTGGAAGACAGTGTGTGCTCCTTTGTCACACAGAGAGCTCTTTAGAAATGTTCACCATTCGTAAGTAAAACTGGGCTTCAGTCTTGATGGACAAATAGTGAAGCACAGTCAGATCCAGAATGACTTGCTGCTGAATAAGGCATTGGTTCTACTTTAGGGTGAGGAGATGGCCACATTGTAGGCAGACAGCGTAAGAGATACTGCGGTTAATACTTTTAAATCAGGAATTGTAAGAGCATATGAAGAGCTGTACTGGAGCAGACCAAAGTCCTACCTAGCTGTCAGGGACTGGGCCGAGGAGGGGAAATGGTGAAGCCCCCCCCTCCTGTACTTCCCAGAGAAGAGGGAGACAGTATAGATGTAGTTCAGTGATTTGCAGGTGGTCATAGTTCAGAGGCTGCAGAGGGGAGAAGTTGGGAAATATTGGAAGGGCAGCAGGAAGGAGAAGCACCAGGGGAGAAACAGCTAACAGACTCAGTGTCTTTAGACAGCATTCCTGACCCTCCCTCTCCCAGGACACGGTGTGTATTGAGCATAGTAGAACAGAAAGCTCAGAGGCAGAAAGCACAGATTAGCTGGTGCAGGGATGACGTAGAACAGAAGAGATGGAGGGGGTGGGACTTTACTTCGAGCAACGGCATAATAATAATAATAATAATAATAATAATAATAATAATAATTTATCTAAGAGAGACAGTATTTCTCTCTCTCTCTCTCTCTCTCTCTCTCTCTCTATATATATATATATATATATATATAATAAAAAACCAGTAAGAACTCTTCGTGTTTTTCTCATTCTTGGCTGCCACCATGGGAGGGATTGGATTCCCGGAAACTGTGACACTAGCCCAGCATCATGTTTCCCACAATAGTCAATCAGATAACCCTGGGAGTCCAACTTTAAATTGGCCGCCATCTCAATTTTGCTTACAGCCAACCCTGTAATACACTGTATGTTAACCCTTTCACCAGCCCAAGTAAAAGAAAAAAGGGGGGGCATGTCTCACCTTGCGGAAGGGAATAGCAGATAGCCGGGGGGTTCCAGCAAAACACAAGGGGAGAAGGATGGGCCATTTCCCAGGTAGTAAATGACAGTCCGAGTGCCTTTTCCATCTGGAGCTACAAGCATCATGATTCCAGGTGATTACAAATAAGGGCAGAAACATAAATGCTTCAAAGAAGGACTGCAAAAGCAGAAATGTTGTTCACTTATCTTTCCTCCAATGGGGGGGGGCACTCCATTTATTTTTAAAACCATTTCTAGGCCAACTGCACAAATACAATTTCCAGGGTGCTCTGGGTGCACTTCAAAGGTTGGAGGCACCTTCTTGTCCGGTGCCAACATTTAGTTAACCTTATAAAGTCCCCTTTCAGGCTGGAAATAACCGTTATCACTTAGGAAAACAAATGGCTCGTCTTCACATTGTTAATAAGATCAAAGCCAAAGGATCTTGTGGGACTATAAATGACCAGGGAACATTTATCAAGAGCTGCACAGCCCCCTGGTCTTGCTTTCCTATTACAAGATGAACCTTTTTGCCGCAGATCCCAGAGAATAAGGAAGGCCAACCCATATTCTGACCCACAAAGTGCCCTTAACCCACCTGGCCATCTACTCAGACAGTATACCAATCACTTTCACTTTCATACTCAGGAAATAATGGAGCAAAATAATACATTACCTCTCCATTGACTGACACTCGCTGTCTCCACATAGGCCAAATTCCTGTCTCATTTTCTTTTACACAAATTGAAAAGGAATAGCAAGGATATCAATGGGCTACAGGAACTATGATTACGTTCACTGACGATATTTTATATCATCATATTTATTTCTTCATTTAATTTGGTATTTACCCACTACATTTTTTTTAAAAAAGAAAACCATCTATATCTATGTAAAACTTTTCATGTTATCTCAGTGCATAATTGTTTGACCTTCACAACTCGGTACATGCATCCCTGAGGAACTCCTTCTCTCTGTATTAGTCTACATCCTTGTTGCTGTTAGATGATCGTGCCTATCTTCGTATGTGTGAAGGAACTGGAATTTGCTGACCCGGACTTTTTGTATGGACTTTTCCTGTAGGGACTATTGTGTGTTATTTGAGAATGCCTGTCTGTCTTGTCTGTTTTGGGGTCATAGGGCTAACTTGTGAAGCCTGGCATTACCCCAAAAGCTCAGTTGGGAAGAGGGAATTTCATTGCAGATGAGAAGTTTCTGAAGGACTCCATGACTTCCTGTAGCGTAGCCTATTGGGCAGAACCCATAATTGCCAAAGGTAGCCTATATCTGAAGTTCACCAGCTTGGAGGTCCTTTAGATCAAGGGTACATCTCAGTGTGATAAGGAAAAAGCTTTGAAAACTTGGGAGAGGCAAACAAAGAGGAAAGGGTTACTATTCAAGAGTAAGATTCTTCTGAGAGTTTGGTGAAATGAGAGACTGCTTAAATGGATGGCATTTGAACCTCCAGTGGTACCTTGGATGTCAAACGAAATCCGTTCCAGAGGTCCGTTCAACTTCCGAAAACATTCGACAACCAAGGTGCTGTTTCTGATTGACTCAATCGGAAACTGCAGTAGCCACGTTGGATGTTCGGCTTCCAAAAAACGTTTGCAAACCGGAACACTCACTTGAGGCATCCGGGAGCCAAAAAGGATGAGTACCAAGGAGTTCAAGAACCAAGGTATAACTGTACTTTATTTTCTTATTTTGCTCCAAAAGAATATATTGTGTTTCCATACCCTCTTCATTGCATATTTTTCTCTTAACACACTGGGGTTTTTTTAATTAGCTGGATTTCTTTTTCTTTAAAAATCTACATTTATTCCATCTTAACTCTTTATAAGCATGTGTGGTCTTAGGTCATTTGAAACACCTTCGCCCCATGTGCTGTTTTGGGGGTTCTACCAACTCCCTGACTGGATTCCAAAGGTTGTGGGGAATAGAGGGGTGACCAGTGGGACCAGTTAGTTGAATCTCACCCCCATTAGTAGAACCGTCAATGTCCATCAATGTGTTTTACATTTACAAAGCAATTTTTCATAGAATCACTTAAAGGTTAAGATATAACTAATAAGTGATTCAGGCTATGCCCACTTGTTTAAAGAACACAAGTTCTTTTCTTGGTCAGATCAAGGTCTACCTAGGCCAGAAGTCTTTGCAAGAATCCCAGGAATCAACAGGCAGAGATTGAACCATCAGAAATTGCCTAATGGATCACCAGCAGATCATGAGTCTATGTTCTGCCCAGACATGTTGTACAGTAAAAGACTCTTGTAGCACCTCCCTCCTGGTAATGGCACCTAACATGCTCTAGAAAGCCAATCATAAGCTTGATTGAAGGGCTTTTCAACATTTTGACAGCAATGTTTTTCTAGAACAAGATGGAAAAAGAGAAGCAGTCTTTATTAAGGCATTTATACAGGCATTGGAAATGATGCAGGAACCTTGGAAATGTGGGTTCTAATGCAGTAACGCCAGCACTGTGAAGCATCCTCATTGTGGGACATAAAGTCAAATTTAAGAGACCAAATCTTTCACTAATCTTCTTACCAAGTTTTGCAAGCATGGGGTGTGCCAAAAGAAACTATGTGACCTGACCTATTTCTAAATACAGTAATTAAGCTACAAGATCAGGAAACAGTCAACCTTCTTATCTAACTTCTCTTTAATTGGATGTTCTGTTACATAGCTATAGGCTGTGTTTTTCTGCTGATCAGCTGTCCATCTGGAACATGACAACAAACATTTTGAATGTACAGCTATGTCAATAGCAATCCCTTGGCAGAACCCAACCGTTGTTTAGTACAATATTCAGCTGATGAGTATTGGCAGTACCGAGTATACCAAGTGTTGAAATAATAAGCATTCTTACTAAGTAAGTGTCTTCAGTGGGACGTATTAACTGCTAAGTGTGTTTAGGACTGTAGCCTAAGTCTGTGCACCTGAGACTTTAAAACAATTCACATTGAAATAAATGGGACTTCAATGTAAATAAATCCAGGAATCAGGATGTAAAACAGTTTCTTGGTGCTTGGGAAGTTAATACAGCCCTAACAATTTGAGTTATCTCTAGAGCTTCATTGCTGTGGTTGTTAGACACAATTCAGCCAAAATTAAACCCTGGAAAGTTCCATTAGTTTCAATGGGAGAAATTAAAACACATGTTTAAATGGAAATCAACATGCTGTGAGGGTGCTTGGCTTTGGCCGGATTGCCACCATTTTATTCATGCTCTTGGTTTTTGATATGTAAAGCAGTTAAGAATTCTGGGGGGGTGGGATGGGATATTATTCTTTGAGATAATAAAACCTGCCATCTTTGGAACCTGAAGAGCGAATGTAGTATCTTAAGGCATGGCCAACATCTGATGTGAAAATATTCATGCAACTTCCCCCCATTCCTTCTGGTGACCATTTAGATCACTCAGAGGTACAAATAAACACTATCCCAACAGCAATTCTATTTCCCTGTGACGTTAAATGATCACGAGAACCTTTCCCCCCAGTGGCACATGCCCAGGGACAACAGTAAAGAAGTAATTACTCATGCAAATGCAGGATGTCTTGAAGGAAATGCTTATATATAATTTACATGCATGTATAATGCACATTTCAAGTAGCTTAGAAATGACTTGCCAGCGGATGCAGTTTTCTGAGAAAATACAATTTGTTTTGTCTGCTCTCCAAGCATCTGGGATGACTGAGAAATTGAATCTAAGATGGTGTTTGAGTTACATCGCCCTTTTTCCTGGCTTACCTTATGCCATGTTGCTAGGTCCCTGGCTTAGGGTCTGCCCACCCCCATGCCCCTAGAATGTCCCTTTTTCAGAACTTACACCAGCTCAGCCAACTGGGTCCCAGGATGGGGGAGAGATGCCAATGTATCTTGCTTGAAACCCAGGAGAGCTAGTGTCAATCAGTAGAGACAATACTGAGCTAGATGAAACAATGGTCTGACATAAGGCAGCTTTCTATGTTCCTGAAAGCAGTGGGGACTACTTTGTTCACTTAGACATTTCGGATATGTTGTTGTTTCTAATATAAAGGTAAAGGTAAAGGACCCCTGGATGGTTAAGTCCAGTCAAAGGCGACTATGGGGTTGCGGCACTCATCTCGCTTTCAGGCCAAGGGAGCCAGCATTTGTCCACAGACAGCTTTCCAGGTCATGTGGCCAGCATAACTAAACCACTTCTGGAGCAACAAGACACTGTGACAGAAACCAGAGTGCATGGAAACCCTGTTTACCTTCCCGCTGCAGCAGTTCCTATTTATCTACTTGCACTGGCATGCTTTTGAATTGCTAGGTTGGCAGGAGCCGAGACAGAGCAATGGGGGCTCACCCTGTCACGAGGAGTCGAATTGCCGACCTTCTGATTGGCAAGCCCAAGAGGCTCAGTGGTTTAGACCACAGCGCCACCTGCGTCCCTGTTTCTAACATAGCACTGCCTTAACCATAGAGGGAAACTCTTGTGAAACATGGAACGCATGCTACATTCCCCCCCCCACTTTCTCTTACATTCAAAAAACGTGTTTTAAGGATCACAAAGTACCTGCCATATGTTCCATTTGGAATAATGTTGGGTTTTTTTAAATACCATAAAGTAAAAAGCAAACCTTCTCGGTTCCAAGTATTATTTACTCCTTCATGATGATGAGTGATGAAGAACTAGATGGACACATTGGATGTTCTTACCATGTTGGTTTCTTTGTCTGTGCTCAAAACAGAAACTTCCATTCAGCTGCTTTTAGTGTCAAACCCATCTACTCTTGAGTTGTATCATCTGTCTCTCATAAGCCTAGATATAGCTGCCAGGCAACCTCCTGGTATTGTACAAACTACAGTAGGCTATTTTTAGTTGGGTGACGCTTTCTTTATTAACTTGCGTAGATGGTTGGCATTGTTTAAATGGATGCTGTCTGTCTTTAACGTGGGACATGGTTAAATTCTCCCCCCTTAAATATAGTTTTGTGTCACTTCACTTGCTGAGTGAATTCCTATCAAGAACCTTTTCTGCTTTGCCCATCTAACACTTTGTGACATTTCAGGGTATCCGGATGTGATATATGTAGTCGGTGAAGAAACTGCTTGCTTAAAAATAGAAAAATAAAGGTACACTACATCCTATTCCTGGATTACTTAATACAGCTCTTTAATACATCCCCCCCCCCCAAAAAAGAAAAGAGTAGGGGTGAAAGGCAGAAAAAAAGAGAATTATTTTAAATTTTAAATTAGCTTGATCCTAGCTAGACTTCCACTGGCCACAGCATAGGAATATAAGCAAATCTGCCAGTTTCGGCTTCCCTCTGTTGCTATTTTTTCCAATTTTAAATTTCGTTCTCTGTGTTTCCATATCAGTTTGCAACTTATTTTTAAAGTTCTCATTAAAATTAATCAGTATTTTAGTGTGGATTTTTCCTAATCTTTGTAAACAAAGGGTCATATTTTTGCCAAGCACATTTTTGCAAGGCAAGGTTCACCAGCAGTGGATTGGTAGATAGTTCCCTGTTGCCTCTAATGTCTGTTGTCTGTGCATTCATACATCCTTGCATGCTTCTCATACACACCGAAGCATGTTCCTCTAGACGCCTGTGTATTCAGTCATCAGTTAATCACATCCCACACAACAGCTGTAGGCTCTGTTTCAGTGGAAAACCAAAACGCTAGCCCATTACACAGCAAAACAAAATATTTTTGAGGTAACATGTGCTACCAACATGTTTTTGTAGCTATTTGAGGGAAACAACATCTAAAACTGGTATAGTGCATTATTTTTAAAAAGGATAGTCATGATGGTCAAGTTTTAACGCCAAAAATATGGTCAGGTTTTAATGACCGCTGGTTTAAATTGAAGAGGTGTTAATGAATTACAAATTAGTATGCCAACAGAGATGTCTAAGTGATTTATTGGCATTTTATACTGGTGAAGGTGGATATGGTGAGTCTTGGAATCAGCATCTTATGTGTTGTATTTATACAGCAATACTCACTATATACAGCAATACAATGGGACTTGCAGGTAAGTGTGTGTCAAGGTCTGGTTGGAAGCAGAGGAATTGTGGGAGGCACCAGCTGGGAACCCACCATGGGAAGAAGGCTGGGGATTGGTGGTGGGACAACAAAGAGTGGTCAAAGGGAGAAGAGGGAGCAGACTGGGAGGAGGATGTGTTGGAAGCTGAAGATGTAACAGGGTTTGGTGAGCAGGGAATCCAGTATCAGAATAAGAATCTGAAGCTGAAGCTGAAGCTGCCAATAGGCAGAGATGACTCAGGCTGGTGAAGAAGCATGGGGTCTCCCTCTCCTGCTGTGACAAGTTCCTATCCTCCTGAATCTCCCAGGACCAGGAGAGGCATGAAGTGGGAGAAACAAAAGCAGGCATGCCAGTGCAGTCTCAGATTGCTTGGGGGAAACCCTGGAGAGCAGGAGACTTCTGCAGCTGTGGGAAAGCAGGGACCCTTAGGTCTTGCCCCTATCAGGCAGTTGCAGAGACTACTGAAGAAGAGTTGCTGTGCTCATTAGGTCCGGCACTCCTGAGCAGATCCTGTTTCTTCTAATACAGAGTTAACTTCACTCACTCTGTGTGATTCGTGGCTGCCTGGCTCCTAGCAGTGCGTATAAGCATGCAGCCTCTCAACACACCTCTTACTTAAAGCTACTGGTAAGTCCATAATTGCCACCTGACGCCACACAGCTTCATTCCATTGCGTATATGTACCAAATCACATAAGGATTTACAGCAAGGCTGGACTACAGCTCCCATCACCCCTGACCAATGGCTATGCTGGCTGGTGCTGATGGGAGTTAAGAGCCCAACAATGTTTGGAAGGCCGCCAGCTCCCCATCCACAACTCACAGAATCCATGGCTGAAAAAGAGAACAATTGTCCATGGTGGAAATAAAACATGGTGAGAATTAATCTACCATATCTCCATCTCAGTTAAATGTGGGAACAATTCTGCAACATCCTTGCCATGTGCTCCACTGAACGTCTGGATCTGCCCTGAGGAAGATGACCAATTTTCTAATACCCCCAGTAAAACTTATATTGGGTTTTCTTTCTTTTCATTCATTTTTGTGCCTTGGGCTCCCTCCCCCCTTTTTAAAAACAGTCAGTTTCCCTGATAGCCTGACATACCCTTTCATGATAAGAAGATGCACATCATGAATATTTCACATGGGCTGAAGCAGCAGCAGCAGCAAAAGAAAGATTTTTCTGATATGATAGCTTAGGCAATCCACCTGGGGAAAGCATATCTGTGGGTTATAGGAAGCAATGAGCCAGTTTGTATGCTAAGTGCTCTGTAGCTCTGAAATGAATAGGAGGAACTTTAAGTCGCAGAGGGCTGGACCATAGACTAATTGGTTGGGATCTGCTCTGTGATTTATTTATTTGGAATTTAACCTCAGTTTTGTTTCTGTTCTAGCACAGGCAAATGAGGCATTTCTGCACCCTAATACAGCACACAGGGTGGGGGAGGGGATTCATTTGGTTTATTTCTGTATACGTTTTGCATTTCAGTTTTGGTTTCTGGCCTTTCAGATCAGAATATGACAAAGTGTCGCATTTCTTCATCATGATAGGGCTGGTGAATAAAACATTAGTGAAATGCATTGATTTAATTCCCCCAAAGTGTTACCATGTTTGCTTGTTGGGATAAACGCGACAGAATTGCCCTCCAAGACCTTTATTCATCCATGTCATGCTATCAGAGAAGTGGGATTTTGCATGCAATGCAAAGACACAAGCATCTCTCTCTCTCTCTCTCTCTCTCTCTCTCTCTCTCTCTCTCTCTCTCTCTCCTCTTTATATATATATATATATCGTCACAACTTTGTAAGGTTAGGCATTGGGTAAGCCTTGTCATGGGAGGGGCGGTTGTTGCCTCCGGCCTGCCCCTCCACGTTAAGGGTAGTATCCTGTTAAACGGATCCGGGGTGTGGTTCCTGTCCGAAGCCTGGTTGTGGGCTAGGGCCATGCCACAACCCCATTGGTGACCCTGGGGGTGCTCTTAATTGATGTATATCATAGGGCTCCCCCTATCGGTGGATACATTTGCAGGGAAATCTTCACAGCCGTGGTTGTGATGGAGCTTTGATATAATTCTCTTGTAGTAGGGAGGCCCCCCTGATATTTTGAGGCTTCAACAGCTTTCAAGACCAGCCAGCATGGCAAGTGTCTTGTAAAAGTCTGTGGCTTTGTGGCAGCGGATCTGCATTGCATCCAGCAGCTCTCAGGTTTAACCCTGGCTTCACCAGGTAGACCTGGGAAGAACCTCTGTCTGAAACCCTAAAGAGCCACTGCCAGTCAGTGCAAACAATACTGAGCTAGATGGACCAATATTCCGACACAGTACGAGGCAGTTTCCTATGTTGCTAATGTTATAAGAACATGTCGGGGCTGCAGTCAGACGCAGCTCAGCAAGCAAGAAGCAGAGTTTGTCAGAGAAGTTAACTCTTTGTTCAAAAAACCTGCAAACATCTCAGCAACACTTCCCAGCAAGTCTTGCCCCTATAGAGCAGTTGCCAGGACTGACTGTCCCCACCTTCAACCCCCTCTAAGTCTCCTGCTCTGCTGGATGTTCCCCAAACAGTTTCAAACTGCATCTGGGCACCTGTAATCTCTGTTCCACTCTATGCATCATCCTGCATGTCCTTGGAGATAATGGGGGAAGGTAGCATGTTGCAGCAGGAGAAACAGACTCCTGGGATTCTTCTGCAGCCTCTTGCCCCCTCTTCCTACTCTGCTTCAGCCTCTGAGTCTGAACTATTCCCCGTTACAGGCTCTCCTTGCTCACTAAATCCCGTTGCCTCTTTAAGCATCCAGCAACTCCCTCTGATCTCTTCTCCCTCTGACCTCTCCTCAGTGTCCCACCACCAGTCTCCTGGCTCCTGGATTTCCACCTCTGTGGTGTCCCTTGGGGTTCCCAAGCTGGTGTCTCCCATCACTCCTCATCATCCAGCCAGTCCCTGGCAGAACATAAGAAGAGACTGCTGGATCAAGCCAGTGGCCTGCCTCATCCAACATCCTGTTCTCACAGTGGCAAACCAGGTACAAAGCCTGGGAAGCCTGCAAGGAGGAGATGAGAATCTCCATTTGAGATTTCCCGTAACTGTTATTCAGAGACAAACTGTCAGAGAATATGGGAGCTGTAGTCAAACACAGTTTGATGCTGTTTGGTGCTTTCATTTCTCTGTGTATGCAAACCAAGCACTACAAATCAACTCTGGCCTATGGAACGGAGCCCAGGATAGCTAAATGGAAGTCAAGGTTTCTTTCCGATTCTGCAAATATGTCTACAATCTCATGTTCTCTGGAGTTAATGTGACTTGCTTCCAATTAAACATGCATACGATGAGACTGTAGCATCGCTAAAGTAGATTCATACAAACATCGTATTTTTAAAAAATAGAAAGCAAAAGGTGAAATCCCCGTAGTATAGCACACAGTCCTGTGCATCTTCATTGCAAATTACAATTAGTTGTTACGAAAATGATCAGTCGTGCTGCTGGGAAAGTTGAATATATAATCAGACTTACACATACAAGTTAGAAAGTACCTCTTGGATTTAGGAAAGCCGAACTGAATCATGCCTTTAATGCTTATTTTTGGATCTGCCTTCCTATACCATCTGGGATGGGAACATTCTGATCTTAAGCTCTGATCTCCACTGACCCTTATTAGTTACTGCCGTTGTAGCTGAGGGCACTGACATTGCTTTGCCTTGCAGTGTCTCGTGGGCAGCAGCTTTGCCGAATAACCATCCCTGACCTTTGCCCTCTTAGCTCCTTCAGCTTTTATATCATTAGAAATCAATCGGTCTAGCTGATGGCTCACTGTGGTGAGATCACTTGAGTGCTTACAATGATCGATCATATTGGCTCAGCCTTCTGTTGGGAAGAGAAAGTAGCATCCTCATGCTTTCTGAATCTCTAGTCCAGAATGAGACTCATATTTGGGTCAAAAGCAGCCCTGAGCTGATTTTCCTTGAAGTGATGGTGGGGAGGGGATTGCGATCCATGAAAATGTTTTCCAGAACTGAAATACAGCCACACTTTTGCCAATTTTCCAGGCATCATTGTGAAAAGGCTGATAAATTCAGAGGGTCGTTGTGAAGGAGACTTGATTCTTAGAGGTTTTGTCCCACCCCACCCCTCCCCTAAGATCACTGAAGTAATCAGCACAGGTCTCTCTCTCACTAGGTTAATTTGACCTGGGTGATCTCAGCCGGCTAGTGGCTGCATAGCTATGTCACAGCATCATATCCAGTATGTGATGTCTGATTGGCTGGGATCATTTGGAATATAGAAACAGAGGGGAAGAGAGACTTACTGCTGCAGCATCAGTGAGGAACAATGGCTGCAAATAGTTGCTACCAGACGCGAAAGAGGTAGAGTTTCATACTGTGCGGATTTCTGAAGCACCCCCACAGGGAGGTGAGCAGCATGCAGGACACTGGGAACAGCTTCACTCCTGCACAATAAGGAGCAAAGCCTGCAGATCCCACTCATTAGGATAGTTTGCGCTGAATTCCTGGGGAAAGGTGGTAGCTCATTAACAAAGAGCATCTGCTTTGCATGAAAAAAGTCCCCTGTTCAATCCCAGGCATCTCCAGGTAGGGAAGTGAAAGATTCCTGCTTGAAATGCAGAGAGACAATGCCAGTCAGTGTAAATGATACAGCACTGAGCTAGATGGATGAATTGCCTGACTCAGTGTAAGGCAGCTTCCTATGTTCCTGTTGTTTGTTTAAATGCTGCTTTTTTTTTAGTATTTCTTTACAGAAATGCATAGCTGTTTTAAATCACCCGCCCTCCTAAAAGAAGCTGATGTAAACTGTGGATGCTGCGAGAATGTCAGCAGTAGGAAGTGGGGAAATGATGTGTATGATTCAGCTGTCTAGGCAAATTTTGTTCACAATAGATCTCTCGATAAAATATTCACTCTGTGAAATGCACGCCTTCTCCACCTCTGTTTTGCAACATCCGCCATCTCTTGCAGTGAGAACAGAGAATCCATTGAAGCATTTTACTCAGATAAGATCCACCGAAATTAATGGGCCTAGCTTGGTCATGCGGCATGCCCTATCAATATCAATGGACCTACTTTGGGCATGACGAACATTTGGTACAACTCCAGCAATGCCTCTTTCTTTAATCCTAATCACAGGATTCTCTTGCTGGGTGGGGTGGAGCTGTGAGGTTTATTTCCTGGCTGGTGGGTCACAGTTGCTTCCCGGGATGGAGAGCAGAAGCTGGTGAGCTGCTTCTGCCTAACTGCAGAAGATGCTGCTCAGCTTGGTCTGCCCTAAAGCTGTGAAGCTCCTCCCACTTGCCTGGCCAGTGTGTTTACCGTACCTTTGATGGAGGAAACACAGTGACAGCAGGAAAGGGGGGAGCTGAGGAGCTTTGGGGTGGGGCCAAACACATGGCCCCACAGCCTTTATCACAATGCTTTCATTCTTCATGGGAGTAACAAGTGAAGAGAGCTTATAAGGGAGGGAGGGAGGAGGGAATGGCAGACCTCGCCAAATGAAATATCACCTTAGGAACAGGTGTGCTCTCAACATCTGAACATCAGCTGACTTGCACTACTAGGTTCCCACAGCGCCACAAGAAAACCATTACATGGTGGTAGAGCACATGCTTTTATATGCAGAAGGTCCCAGGTCCAATGGCATGTTCAATTAAAAGGATCAGGTAGGTGGCAGATGGCGCTGGGAGGTCCCTGAAAGACTTCAATCATGTCCTCAAATTTGCATAAATTCTACATGTGCTGATTTATGTGTATATATGCCAATTTAGGCCAACTTTCAGAGGGAAATGTACCATGTGTACCACATTTTTTCCAGGTTTACAAAAAGGGTGGGAAACTTCAGGAGATCCAGATTCTTGTGTGGCTCTATCAGGCGAGAAAGGAGATATCAGCTACTGCATTTCCCTCACTGCAAGAAGTGAAGTTACAGGGAACCAGGCAAAGGGCCTTATCAGTAGTGGCGCCCACCCTGTGGAACGCCCTCCCATCAGATGTCAAGGAAATCAACAACTATCTGACATTTAGAAGGCAGCCCTGTTTAGGGAAGTTTTTAATGACTGATGTTGTAATGTATTTTTAATCTTTTGTTGGAAGTTGCCCAGAGTGGCTGGGGAAACCCAGCCAGATGGGTGGGGTAGAAATATATTATTATTATTATTATTATTATTATTATTATTATTATTATTATTGCTGGTACCATTAATCCTTTATGTGCATTAAACCAGAAATGTCAATGAATTTATGAATCCGTTTTTGCAGCAATTGATCACGGGTTTGGCAATATCTAGGAACCAAAACAGCTGCCTTGAGTCAGTCCATTGGGCCATCTAGTACAGTTATTGTCTACAACAGGCATCCCCAAACTTCGGCCCTCCAGATGTTTTGGACTACAATTCCCATCTTCCCCGACCACTGGTCCTGTTAGATAGGTATCATGGGAGTTGTAGGCCAAAACATCTGGAGGGCCGCAGTTTGGGGATGCCTGGTCTACAATGATTGTCAGAGGCTCTCCAGCGTTTCAAACGGGGGTCTCTTCTACCCCTACCTGAAGATGCCGCGGATTGAAGCTGGGTCCTTTTTGGACACCACACAGGATCTCTACCATTAAGCTATGGCCCTGTTTCATCCTCCCAGTCTACAAGGGCATCCTTCGCAGTGCCAAGGATTTGCTTACGAATGCATTCCTTAAGGCGTAATTTTTGACCCTTGCATATTGTACTAGGATAAACATGTAATGATATAATGTTATTTGAATCATATTGCTCTGCCAACACATTGTATACAAGGAAACAGTGGTGATTAGAGTTAATAGGATTAGTTCTCCTCCCTGATGCCCGGCTTGTCTAGTTATTGTTCAAACACTACCATAAATAGCATTTTAATTGTATGCCTTCATATTGCATCTAGAACTTGGTCATCATTTAATCCAGGGTTTGTTATTTAGTTTTCCTTTTAATAATTATGCCTTTCCACCCACTTCACAACATTCCTTGAGTAAAAGAATCCTCTGTGAATTTCACTACAATAAAAAAAATTAGTACGGTGGTATCTCTACTTACGAATAACTCTACTTATGATTTTTTCTACTTACAAACGGAGCTCCACCCGCCATCTTGGATGCGGTTTAGATAGGATTTTTTCTACTTACGAATATTTAGATAGGGTTGCTTCGACTTATGAATTTTTTCTCCCAATGCATTTCTATGGGATTCGACTTACCAATTTTTCGACTTACGAATGTGCGTTCGGAACGCATTAAATTCGTAAGTAGAGGTACCACTGTACATTTTCCCCACAGTAACCCATCTAATGTTGCTCATTGGGTGGTCTGAAGTCTAGCTCACGTAGGTGGAATTACTTTGTTTTGTTTTTTAAAAGATTTTTTTTTTGTTACTAAAGATAAAGAGCATAAAGAAATACTGTTACAGCAGGCTGAAAGCAGCATAAGGTTGGGCAGCCTCACTGAACTTGCTGTTCCAAAAGATTACAAAAATGTCAATTTTTCCACAAACCTGTTAGGCTGGTTTATATGTATTCTTTTATAATAGGTTAGTCATTTTTGTGAAGCAAATTTTCTCAATCCATTCAGATATAATAGGAGATATGCTCCCCCCGCCCTAATTTTTAGATGTTACAATCTTTGCAGCAGTTATAAAGTTGAGCACTATTTATTGCTCATGTTCCAGAATAGCATCTTTTAGATAACCAAGCAGAAATATTTTAGGTTCCAAGCATATATGGTACCCTAACATACCGGAGATATTAGTCTGAATGGATTTCCTGAATATTTCTATTTGAAAACAACTCCAGAAGATATGTATATAATCTGCTTTATTTAATCCCCATCTCCAACATTTATCCAATCCTGATTTATATATTAAATTCAATTTATAAGGAGTTAAATGACATTGATAGAGGATTTTAACATAGTGCTCATTTAGGTCTGTTGAAATTATGTTAGAATGGAAGTTGTCCCAAATCCAGTGCCATTGTTTCCTGGTTATTATGTAATCCAAATGTCACACCCATTTTCTCATATATGTATCCTGGTTCCAATCAAAGTTTAGCCAAAGGTGATATAATCTTGCAATTATGCCTTTCTTCAAATGGGAGGTAAAGGGAATTTCCCATTTGTTCTTTTTCCTGACTTCCCCATATTTTTGTATCAGAGAGGATATGATGGCTGAATTAAGTACTAAGTAAAGACTAGAACATAACCAATGGGAAAAGAGTCTTCAGATTTCAGAGAATCCATTGGCCAGCTTAACTGGCAATGCAATGCCAGTGGGAAGCTATGTTCCAATAGGAGCTAAGATGCCTGGGCCCGGAAGCCATTATTTAACTTTCCCACAATGCACTGGAGCAATTTTGTGCTGTGGGCATTGTGGGGAACTAAAATGGTACCCTCCAGGGGAACCTGTCGTTTACATTTCTCACCATGCCCCAAACTATCTTCAATGCATTATCAGAAATTAAAATGGTAGTGTTCAGACCCAGATGTCCAGAACATCTGAAAGAAATCGGGGAGGAGGAATTGTTTAGTGAGACCTGAGGCAGGATGGGCCCTGTTAGGTCCCGGCAGGATGTTGTGCAGCTGGCGCTAGGCCTGGAGTATACTTTTCCTCAGTTTAATTGTAATGCAACACCCGAAGAGAGAAGAAAGTATGGCAGGCATAATGCTGTAGCACAATAAAGATGTGCAAGTTACATAGTCATGCTGCTACATGGTGTGTTGGACTTAGAAAAGGAAGAGACAAATTTGATTGTCTGCTTAGCCAAGAGGCTCAATGGGTGAGCCTAGGTCATCCCCACACCATATCAGCCTCCCCCTGTCCAATAGTTGGCACAGTAATAGGCCCCGAATTGGAACCAAGGTTGTTACACAACTGCAGTGAGACTGGGTTGGGATCCAATGGATCCTGGACCAGCTTAGCCCCACCCACTTCATGTCCCCTGGCTGTTGCTGCAATACACATACACTCACAAAATAAATTACAATAACAATATAACATAAAAGCAATGGATTCTTGTACATTACTGTACAATGAAAATTGTAGAGTTTGTATTATTTAAGATTGAATCAGAGATAATGGGCAACATTACCAAATACTTTTCTGTTGTTAACCACATCACCTCATTCACAAACAAATCATAAAATGTGTCTTAAATACACACACACACAACTCTCTCTCTTTCTCCCTCTCCCTCCCTCTCTCTCTCTCTCCTCCCTCTCTCTCTATATATATACATGCAAGCTCTTGTTTCCAATACGTTGTTGTAACTGATGGTTTATAGCCTTTATAATGCTTTGCCAATTGAATAATGGAAATGATCTTGCTGGCAAACTCTGATGGGAAATGAACAAATTGGCAAGCTTTGCCAGCCTAAATTAGCATGTCAAGCGAAGGGAAGGGAACATCCTTGCTAAGACAATTGGGCAGGGCTGCCTCAGCTTCCTATCAGATGGATGAAATTGTATGTATGTGTCATCTCAGAACTGAGCCCCATTGGCGTCAATGGGATTTATTCTTGCTGCAATGGAAAATGATTGTTGTTGCTGCTGCTGCCATGTGATTATTTGGCTAAGCTGCTATTAGGAGGATGAAAACAAAGCACCTCAATTCATCTTGCTGCATAACTTTAAATATATATGTCTCTACAAAGGACATGAAGGTGTCTATGTGGATATCTGAATAATATTTAATTCAAAAAGCATACTCACAGATACCTCCAATTGTGATTTTGCATTCCACTGCTATTGAAACAAAAGGAACGAAAGAGACCTCTCTCTGAAGTAGTCCTATCAACTCACCACAGTTTTAAAAGTAATTAGTTGCCACATATTTCTCTTTGAAACTCATCATTGCTCTATTATAGCTTGCCTTTTCCCATCGCTGAACGAGCCTGTCAGTGAGAATTAGCAACTGTGGTTCCACCCCCATTGCTTCACATGCAAGAAACTTCTCTAACTTAATAGGTTTGCATGAAATGAACCTCACTTACTTGATTAAATCATTCCTGGAGTGGGATATTCCATTTTAGTTTTGGAATGGGTGAAAAAGCATCTTCAGGTGAATGAGAATGTTTTAATGAACAGCACTTCCTCCCACAGAACCCCCCCCCAACATTTTATGATTCTATTGTTAAAAACAAACAAACCTGGAACAAGCTCAATTGAGATTTGAAGGTCTATTATTTGAACTTTTTCCTCTTCTCAGTACAAACTCTCCCCATCCCCGTATAAACTCATAAGATCCCATTTGTTCAAACAGAGGCAGCCTTGGGGGAACATACAAACATAGAAAGCAGTGTCATTTGTAATACTGTGCAGTTTCATTATCCACCCTATTTTTCAGAAGATTACACTTGAACTACAAAAATTCCCTTTGGGCTCAAATGTAGTAATGTTGTAGGCTGCTTTTCAGAATTATTAGACTGAAATGTACTTTCAGTTCCACCTATGAGAGGTATGCCCTTTACACAAATCTATTTATTGGATTTGACATTTGTATTTTTCCAAGGAGCTTGCGGCTGTGTGAAGGGAGTCCTCCTGTTCTGTCCTCAAAGCAACTCGGATGGCTATTTATGTATTGCCAAGAGAAGATTTGCATCGTATACACACACAACATTTGCATAAAATGTGCATATGGCGATGTATATCTACAGACACCAATCTGGAAAGAATGACTATAATTTAAATAGACATTTAATTCACATCAATCTCTGACTTTTGTCTTCTGGGTTTCTGGGGTTTTTCCTGTTGTTATTCTGTCTCTCACAGCTACAATAAACCTACCATTAAAATTATGGACTGGTCATTTCTTCGTCAGAGGGCAAACGGGCAAATTTAGCAGGGGATCAAATACTCTCCCTCACTGCAGGATGCTTACCATTTTCACAAAGAGGGTATTTTTCAGTGCCGCACTTTTACATTACACAGCAGCCAGCCAGGGTTGCTTCGTATTGCAGGACATTTAATGATAGTCACCTCTCTCTCTCTCTCTCTCTCTCTCTCTCTCTCTCTCTCTCTCTCACACACACACACACACACACACACACACACACACACACACACACCATCTTCTTGGACAGGGTGAAGCAAAAGCCGCCACTGTCAGTATTGCTGAGATATTTTTTGCCCAAATAAGCTTGACGTTTTATACTGTCAATATAAGTCTCGCTTGGAAAACCGACTCTTGTGGTGCTTCGTGATCCTTTGACAAGGCCTCCCAATTACGTGAAGTGGAACCCTGCCTCTGGCCCTTCACCTTTGGAGAATGAAAAATGAGCTGGTGCATCAAGCAAGTCACAGGTGGGAAATTGCATGTGCACCAGTTCAAGGCTCTAAGTGGAACAGCATCGCCGCTGATGCTCTTCACGAGTAACAGCATAGGAAGAACGTCACGATGGTAGCCTTCATTTTCGCAGAATGTAGGCCATGAACACTCTTTGCAAGTAACTTCAAGTGTGCAGATGCCAGTTCCACAAAACTTTTTTCACACTCCCCGGTAGTCTCTGTCTACCACAGCCATCTTTGCTTTCTGCTGTTGTCTGGTAAAAATCGCTGCCCACGTGTCCCTCTCTATGTTTGACTCTTGGGAAGATTTTGCAGTCTTAGCTCCAACCCATAGTGGGAGACAACATTTAACTACCATTCCCAATTACCATAGAGTTGTTCTCCAGAACATCCAGAGGGCACCAGGTTGGGGAAGGCTGCTCCATTGTGTAGGCCCAGAACTACTAGGTTCAAATTTCAAGAAAATGGATTTTGAATGGGCCTATTGATGACACAAACTGTTTGATGGTGAAACAGTCTGCTTGGGAAGGCACTATAGCATAGTCTATCAGAGATGCAATAGTACAGGATATTTGCATTAGTTGGGGGTCATTGGATTGGATGATCTTTCCTGGCCCTTCCATTTGTGGGATACTATGATTCTAAGCAGAATGTAGTGTCTGAAGTGTATGCACACATATGCACAGTCTGGATGCAATCTGCCACGTTCCCCCCCCCCCCCAAAAAAAAGCTGGAAAAGGCTGCAAAGGCAGCCCCATATAAAAACTATTCCCTTCTTTGTTCTGTTTCTCTTCTACTTTCAGGCAACAAGCATCGACCTACCAGATTGAGTCAGAAAGCTTTTTACCGCAAACAGAGTTAAAACAGCGCCTGCTAAAGGATCACAGTTTTTCCTCTCTCTTTTTGGCATGTTAGGATCTTTTGATGTCTTTTTCTCTCCTTCCTTCCTGTCATTTTGGCAAGTGGCAGAAAAGAACTTTGCATTAATTCAGAAGCAAAAGCAGTATGCCCTGTTCTCCCTCTCCTCGCTTCTCCCCCCCCTCTCAAAAGTACAAACTGAGATGTTTGTTGAGTATGGTTTCCAACTTAAAAACAAATCATTTGAAAGGACACAATATTGTTGCAGGTTTGGAGGATACACCTGCATGATGCCCAAGTCCCTTCCCCCTTCTTGGGGTCCTGTACCCAGCAAGGGTTAAAAACTGAGGGAAGATTCCATTGCTAACTGGACAAGTGTGAGATAAAGGCTTTAGCTTGTCACTTAAGCACCTTCGCCAGCTGGGCCACAAAAGCTACAACTAAATGAGTTTGCCCTCAAGTGCCCTGGTAGGCGGTCTTGAATAATCAAATGGGGCAGTGACCCATTATCTGTTATCTGTTTATTGATGAGCAAGTGCTGCTGATGTTCATGGGGGCTCCTTGCCATTTAATTTGAAATCATATGTTCCTACTTTCACTGTTAGCTCGGTGATACCTACTAGAATGCCCTTGCATTTGTAATCTTGTAAAACTTAGCCCTACTTATCGTCCTGGTCAAGACTTCTGGCACTTCGGTAATGCTCTTATGTGACTTTACCCAGATTAACAAATAATCTCTCAAGAAACTGAGCAGAGTTGTGTGGCGACCTTGTCAGAAAGTAGGGGTTTTTTTAAAAGCAGAACCCCTCAGGAGTAGAAATTCTCCTCAGGATTCGGTTTCAATAACTAGGGTGGTGAAGAAGTCATCTGTTTGAAGGGCTGCCCAGTCTAAGTCCAGTTTAAAGCTGAAGCATTGCAAGAGGGGAGAGCAGCAGGCCCAGCCTTGGAGTTGCCATCAACCATTGGTACCCAGACTGCAGGCTGAGCACAGGCCAGCAGGTCTATAGATTTTAATTAGCAGGTGCTAATTTTATGCAAGCATGCATACATGTCTGATGTATTTTCTGTTTTGGCAATGTGTAAGTGACCCACCCCCGAAGCAGTGATGGGTGTACTGTACTGCACATACAGTGGTACCTCGGTTTGAGTACACAATTGGTTCCGGAAGTCTGTACTTAACCTGAAGCGTACTTAACCTGAAGCGATCTTTCCCATTGAAAGTAATGGAAAGTGGGTTAATCCGTTCCAGACGGTCTGTGGAGTACTTAAACTGAAGCGTACTTAACCTGACGCAAACTTTCCCATTGAAAGTAATGGAAAGTGGATTAATCCGTTCCAGACGGGTCTATGGAGTACTCAACCTGAAGCATACTTAACCCGAAGTATGAGTTCTTGGTTCTGGAAGCCCGAAGTATGAGTAATTGGTTCTGGAAGTCCGTACTTAACCTGAAGCGTACTTAACCTGAAGCGAACTTTCCCATTGAAAGTAATGGAAAGTGGATTAATCCGTTCCAGACGGGTCTGCAGAGTACTTAAACTGAAAGTACTCAAACAGAAGCGTACTTAAACCGAGGTATGACTGTATAAGGTTGTAATCCTATAACTTGAACTCAGACTTGCATCTGAATCAACATACATAGGATTACAAAATTAATCTAGTGGCCCATCTGAAACAGGGTCCTGCTATTTGATTTTCAAGTGAAGGCTTTAAATATATAAAAGTATATTTCAGGTATTTAGCTCATACACTGAATGAGCATGCTCTTATCAGGGGTCGTGTGCAGTAATATACGCAAATAGCTGAGCTGTACACTTGTACAGCTATTCACACATGGCACTCCACATAGGAATAAGTGTTTGTGTGGAAAAGCGTGCACTTGTTTATTTGTGCAGCTCAGCTATTGTGTATACAGGTCCACCATCTGTACACTTGTTGAACGTTACATGTGAATAACTGTGCAAGTGTACTGGTCAACTATATGTACACAGGTGCACAGATTGTACACTAGTCAAATGCAATGTTGTTTAATATTCAGCGAGTCTAGAGCCTGTGCAACTGTGTACACAGTAGTTGAGCTACAAAAATCAACAAGTGGACACATTTACCATTAGCATGTGTGTGGAGAAAGAGAGAGAGAGAGATACTGTGCTTCACATCTATATTGTTGCAGCAAGCCGGTTGGCTGGCTTTGTAACAAGACTGGGCACACCTATTGGATCATTTTGCCTTTATAATCAAGTGGGAAGTGCCTTGTCTCTAGCTGTGATTTTATTAATATTTTTGCCCAACTAACTCACAGGAGAAATAAAAGCAGAATTATTATTATTCTCGTCCGAGCGGAGAGCCTGGCATTCAGCTAGGATGATGGTAATAATAGTAATCCTGCTTTTATTTCTCCTGTGAATTTGTTAGGTGACAATACCAATAAGAGCACAGATAGACTTATATTGCAACTTGCTCTGTTTTCAAGGCCAGGCAAGTGTGGCAATTTACCGATTAAAAACCAATTCCAAAAGTTATTACATTTTGATTTTTAAGATACCAGTGCCCTTCCCATAGTATCTCATAATATTCTGAGCTTCGATTTCATTAAGCCTTACCTTTACTGAGATAGACAGAACAGCTCAAAACTGGGGAAGTCAGAGTGTGCTTCTCCACCCAAAAGCCTCTGTAATGCACAATAAGGCTTTTCTTGCTAAAACACACCAGCTGTAATCAAAGGGAGCATTAAAACCTGTTCAGCCATTCAGGACCTGTGAATATCAAACACAAGAAGTGGCTTCCCAAGAAAGCATTGTTTGTACTGTATTGGAACAACAGGAGCAAGAACAAACAACTCCGTATTCCTTATTTGAAAACATAAATAAATTATAGAAAGCATTACCTTTTATTGCAGATTAAGTACTTTATTGTGGTGATACAAATAAGAGAGAAATATGCTTTGTGTTCTTGTTTTCATATACTTTACATTACTTCAATCAACATTTATCTATCTAATTTACTAATTAATCTGGAACAGACTGCCTCCAAAGGTAGTGGACCCTCCTTCATTGGAGGTTTATAAACAGAAGTTGGATGGCCAGCTGTCCATGATTATTTAGTTGTGATTCTTGCTCTGCCAAGGGTTGCACGATGACTCTTGAGGACCCTTCCAACTCTACAATTCTATTATTCTACTTGGAAATAAGTGTTATTCTTGTATCTTCCTCCTGATTGATTTATCAGTCACATTCTAAACAACTGTCTTAAGGTAGTTAACATATAAGATGATTAAAAACAATTTAAAAAACAAAAGCAACAAATATATTTGAAACAAGACTAAAACCCTAACCGGTAGCTACTCACAATAAAGATATGTTTGTCCTGGTGAGAAAGCCTTTGTGTATGTAATATTTTCTTCTTATTTGAAATCTACCTTGAAAACTTAATGATCTATAATTATTATTATTTTAATTCAGTGCATCAAACCCCTAGACATATTACTGGCAATTAGTGTTGTGGATTAGAATCCCACTTAACCAAAATACCTACATTGGAATGTTTTACTACCATATGCGATAAAAATACATACCAGTGTGCAAACTGGAAGCACCCCATTGGTGATGTGAATAGCATTTGTCTGAAATGACGCCCCCCCCCACATCTTAATACGTCCCTCTTGCCTTTCATCCTTTCTTTTGTAGCCCTCTTAGATACCCCTTTTAAAACAGGCATAGGCAAACTCGGCCCTCCAGATGTTTTGGGACTACAATTCCCATCATCCCTGACCACTGGTCCTGTTAGCTAGGGAGAGGAGATTTGAATTAGGAATGAGATATGATTAGGCTAAAACTGGAGGGAACCTGCCTTATACTGAGTCAGACGATTGGTCTATCTAGCTCAGTTCTGTCTACGCTGATTAGCTGCGACTGTCCAGGTGTCTCCCAACCCTGCCTGGAGATGCCAAAGGTTGAATCTGAGACTTTCAACTTGCAAGGCAGATGCTCTGCCACTGAGCTACAGCCCTTTACGAGACAACTGAGTACTGCACACCGTGCAGACCAGACCATTGTCACTGGAAGGATGATGTGGAAGTCACATACCAATTGCAACACACCTGTGGCTAGTGTAGCAGTGATTTAGCAGCAGTTTCCACAGTTGTGGTGACTGTGTGGATAGTGTCATTATATACTTTTCACCCTATACTTAAACATCTGTGGCTGTATCTGTTGATAAGTGAAGTCACACATTTACATGCAAATAAAAATAAGTCAAAATATCACAAATCATAGCGAGGGAACACACAACATGGGCGTGATTTTTTTAAAAAAACATGCAAAACAATCCGCTAATATCAGCAGCCAGAATACAATCAAGCACAGAAGCAGCGGCGATTTTCGTTCTTTCCTTTTTGCTTGCGTGATTGCTTGATCTCCTGCTTGTTTACCGCCCCACAGTGAGATTTCTATTGAGGTCACTCTGGTCTGCCAGGAACAGGAAATTGGAAAACAGATGTTGATTGAGATTGTGTGCCTTGCCACTGAAATGGCATTAAGTTAATACTTTTCCGAGTTTCTTTTTTGCGTCTACTCTAGAATATCACTGTGAGGATGACAAAATAGAAACTGGGCAGTGGGACGAATGCATTTTAAGACAGAATTATGATTAATTTTGCTGGATTATATATTGTTGCACACCACTCCCAACCTCTGAGCAGTGCAAGAGTCCAGGGGTTCTAGGTGCTTGCCCAGAGCTCATGTTTCCTTTTGGAAATGAGGCACAGTGGAGACCGTGGGGTATTTATAGTATTTGGTTTATTTATCCATATATACAACCTGAAAAGAGGTTCAGAGCATCAACACACCAAGAGGTTCTTGCGTCTCCCAAAAGCACAGTCCTGTATTCAAACAGACATTATGGTAGCAATGGCTCTCTGCCAGCCTGTAGCTTTGTTTCAGATTTCAGCTCACATAACCCCTAACTTTCTGAGTTCTTAGTTTTATCTGTAGGGAGAAACCCCACTCATTTGGCATATCACCCTGAGTTCCTTTGATTCTCTGTTGTCCTAATGGCCCATTACCCCAGGCTTGTGTATGTGGTCCAAATAATAAACAACCAAGTGTTGTGAGCATTATTTCAAAACACTTTGGGTTGGTGATCACAAACGCATGAATGATCAAAAGATGAATGACCCATCCTTCTGAATTTCTCCATGTGCATCTTTCACTACGCCAACTGCTTTGCTTCATAAAAACACAGATCAGCGACATTTGAGTGATTGAATGCATTGCTCTTTTGTTATTGAAAAATCTTCAAAGTACACCCTTATTTCTACAGCTTACACAGGCTGAAGATCCGTCCCATGGGTGACATGCTCATCTGCCTGAAGATATGACCATTTGGTTCGTTTCCACTTCCATATGTCTAAACTTCTGCTGACAAGAGGAGTTAGGGCATAGTAGGGAGAGGCAATCCATACACGTGTCCCTGTTTGACACAAGGGAACCTACGATAACAAAGCTAAAAAAGAAAAAGTATTAATGATGCAACAGTAGGAGTAAGCAAAAGTGAATATTAGGATGATTCTGAGGGAGTCTTTCAAAGGCTGCTTTCATATGGCAGTTAATTCCATTTTCTTGATGCTTCCACATGAGGTTTCAGCCACTTCCAAAACTGTAGCAGAATACAGTGGAACTGCCATGGAATATAGCACCATAGCTGCCAAGTTATCCCTTTTTTAAAGAGAAATTCCATTATGCTGAATAGGCTTCCTCGTGAAAAAAGGGAAAACTTGGCAGCTATGTATAGTACTCATTTCCATATTATTTGTGAATGTTTTTTTCTTTTTTCCTGGAAGCAAGTAACACTGAAATTATAGTTGCAGAAGTGGCTTTTATGTTTTGTGAAAGCTCAAATACAGTGGAACCTCGGTTTATGAACACCTCGGTTTATGAATTTTCGGTTTATGAACGCTGCGGACCCATCTGGAACGGATTAATTCACTTTCCATTACTTTCAATGGGAAAGTTCGCTTCAGTTTATGAACGCTTCAGTTTATGAACAGACTTCCGGAACCAATTACACCCATGTTTCAGTTTATGAACGCTTCAGTTTAAGTACTTCACGGACCCATCTGGAACGGATTAATCCACTTTCCATTACTTTCAATGGAAAAGTTCGCTTCAGTTTATGAACGGTTACTCCGCAGACCGTCTGGAACGGATTAATCCACTTTCCATTACTTTCAATGGGAAAGTTCGCTTCAGTTTATGAACGCTTCAGTTTATGAACAGACTTCCGGAACCAATTGTGTTCATAAACCGAGGTACCACTGTATAATGCAGAGCCTAACAGTTAGGGGAAAGTCGTGAAAATAGAATAAATCCATGTGAATGCAAATATTATGATTATCTAGGGAGGGTATTATTATGTTACCAGTTGCTGGAGGGAATAGTGCTTTGTGCTTGGGTCCTGCTTCTCAGCATCCCACAGGCATATGGACTAGAAGGACCATTGGCTAGATCCCTCTTCCCCTCAGAGAGCAACAATTCCCAGGGCAGTTTAACAATCAATCACTCTTCCAGTGCACTCTGGGAATTGTAGTTCTCTCACCTTTAAGCTTTGGCTAGAACCCCAGCTGTCTGAGACTACTACTTAGGACAGAACACTGGTGTTGACTTCATGACACATTTAGCTCAGCTAAGCACTTGGTGAGGGGGCACCTTTGAGTGAAGCAAACAACTTCAGATTGAATACAGTCCACAGTAACTGTGCTATGCTGCACTGGAGTGATGGCTGAGGGGATAAATCAATACTTCTAATATTTCTTGTCAGCGTGACCGTGATTCCAGAGGGGGCGAAATGTCTCCCACGTTGATGCTCCTCAGCACAAAGTGACAAGCAATGAATTCTATGGTAGATGTGCACCTGTGGGTCTGGTCAGGATCAAGATTAATAATGTTCTGAGGAGACAATGTTAAGCAAGGCCAGGTAACAACAATTCACAAGTCTTCAATCAAACCAGTCATCAATTCTGTCATGAACAAACCCAGTTAAGGTTCAGAATCCTGCTGGTTGCAGTCACCTCTACAGTATCAAGAAACCTTGGATAGGAAAAATGTTTCTGGGAAGAAAGATTGTCTAGGGGATTGGGGGCTATGTAATCCCCCAACCCATTTCTTCAAAGATACATCCCTGCTGAGGGTTTCTGCTGAGCTATTTCCTGAGGACTAAAACACATCTTCAGCATCATTAAACCCTTCAAGTGTCCCTATTTTCCTGGGACTATTTTCCTGATTTAGAGAAGCCGTCCCGATTTCTGATTTGATCCTGGAATGTCCCGCTTTTCCTTAGGATGTCCCTATTTTCATTGGAGCAATGTTGGAGGATATGGAGTTATCTGATCCCCACGCCGTCTGAAGACAATCCTGTCTAGGAAAGGTTTTAATGTTTAATGTTTTATTATGCAGAAAAGGCCTATTCTCATGCTGCCACCCTCTGGACCTCTCAAGGAGGAGGCACACAGAGGGCCTCAGAAGATGATCTCAGGGTCTGGGTAAGTTCATATGGAAAGAGGTGGTCCTTGAGGTATTGTGGTCTTGAACCTTAGACTCCTATCTGCTGTCCACCCCTCAGCAGCACATTTTTTTTGAGGGGGGGGTTAAAAAATGTTTCCAAAACTTGTCTCCAGTTTAAGCTCAGCCCTAAGGGAAGATGAGTGGTATTTGTAAAGTGAAAAAAGAAGAAGCCAGAAGACATAGTAAGAGTTTTAGAAGCCTGTCCTTGACCTCCTTTTCCCTCGTTGGCATCTTCCAGGCTTTTGAATGATTAAGAAGTTCATGATCTCATGGCGAGTGTCTCTTTGGTTTTGCTGCAGTGTTTCAAGTTAATATACTTAAGCAACTCCAGTAAAACTTTAGAGGGAGAGAGAGCAGTAGCCAGTAATGAAGACAGATGCTTAGCTGAGGGAAACCATTTGGCTTCTATCCAGCCATCTGTATCTCACTTGCTTCTTTCAGTGGAGATGTCCAGGAACTAGTCCCATCTTCTGCTTAACCCCAGGCTACCCTCCACCTTGCGATGCTAATAGCTCATAAATGAAAAATAAAAAATGTGCTGCAATCACAATGATGCTTGTCAATAATGTCAGCTTAATCAGTACTAATGGAACTTTATTTCATTAACTGAGATAAACAGCATGGTCACTGCATATAATTTCATTGGCGCAAAATGGCTTTGCAGTAATAAATCTTCCTTTTGGTTCTTTAAATAGAATCTTATGGAGATTTTTTATTATTTAAAAAAAGCATTTTCCTTCGTATTGTATTTCTTTGTGTGCTATGTCGGTCCTGAATATTGTTATTTAGCCCCCAAGAGTAAACACTTGAAGAACGAAATGCCAATCTCTTTTCATCTATAGCAGGGGTAGCCAACCTAGGGTCCTCCAGATATTTTTTGGACTGCAAACCCCTCTCATCCCCGGGCATTAGTCATGCTGCCTGGGACTGATAAGTGCTGTAGTCCAAAATGTCTGTAGGGAACTATCCTTGATCTAGGGTATCTCTCTTCCCTGTAAAGATTGTTAAGTTTTAGGCCACTTGAACTGCTGTGGCTTCCCATAAAGAAATATGGAAATGGTAGAATGATAATGTCAGGGATTGGGCAGAGGAGGAATGGTAGAGACTGCCTCTCCAGCCTAACTCTTCCAGAGAAGAAGACAGTTTAGAATTACAACAGGGGTTTGAGGGAGATCACAGCTCAGAGGCAGATGAGGGGGAAAGCTGGGAAATAATGAGAGAAGAGGAAGAGGTAGCAGCAGAGAGGGGACAGCTGACAGACACAGTGTCTTTAGAAAGCATTCCAAAAAAAACCCCTCTCCCAGAACCTGGCAAGCATTGAAAGTAGGAGAACAGAGAGAGAGAGAGAGCTCAGAAGCAGAGGGCACATCTCAGCAGCCATAGTGATGATGCATAAAGGGAGGGAGAGAGGGTATAGAGTCTCACTCGAGGCAATGCCATTATTCCAAGAGTCTCTCTCTGTGAATATTGAATAAAAAGCAGTTGGTAAGAACTTTTCCTTGTCTTATCCATTCCTGTCAACCTGCCATGGGGGTTGGATCCACTGCTGCCTGACAGATAAGTGCACAGAGAATTTTCTGCTAGAGGTCCTAAGCCACTCAAACAGAACTACAGCTCCCAGGCTTCCCTGAAAAGAGGAAGTGGCTGTTAATTAGGTCAAGACAAACAAGATGAAAATGAGGTATCCTATTCATTCATTCCTAAGCCATCCCCTGAAACACACTGAATCCCGGTTTTTCTTTAGTGCTGTCAACCTAATCAATTTTTATCTACCCCTGGCTTATTTCCAGTGAGAGTTCCAGACCTGAAGTACGGTGAAGGATAGACTCCGCCAGCGTTGTTTTTCATCATGAGCGATGAAAGCTCAAGAACAGCCTCGCTGTCGTGTCTAGTTTGGGTCTTGGGCTGTGAAAAATTATGCCTTTAGAGCACACTTAGAACACATTCATCCCCCCCAAAGAATTATGGGCACTGTAGTTCATTAAGGGTTGCTGGGCATTCTAACTCTATGAGGGGTAAACTACAGTGCCCAGAATTCTTTGAGGGAATGAATGGGTTCCAAATGTGCTTTAAAGGCATATTGTGTACACTCATTTTTGGCTATATGGCCCTCCAGAAGTTGTTGCACACCAGCAAGAGAGAGTTGGGAGTACAACAATAGAGAGCCACAGGTTCCCCATCCCTGCCATATGCAAGTAGAATTTATCATCATCTATTTTAGTCCTTGCAGAGGAATGACCATTGGTCAGGGTTAACATCTGAGCAGGGATTTGAGCAGGGATTTGAGCTTAATTGGCTTTGGAAAGGCAGCACAAGGGGGGGGGCAGGGGGCATCAAATGTTGCTGAGGTCACATGTTGGACCACTCTGCAGTCTAGCCAATGATCAATGCATCGTCATACCTACCGGTAATATTCCCAAGAATTTGTGGAGTGTGGTAAGAAGATGGTTCTGCACTTGGGCTCTCTTGAGCTCTGTAAGAATGAATGGTGTAAATGAAGGCTACAAAAATCTAGCACATTCTGTACATTCTGCTTTGGAACCTGCCATTCATCTGATGCTAGATGCCAGTTAGAATAAATGGGAGGGGGGGGGGACACTGCAACTGGTAGAGCTTTGATATGGAAATTTACACTTTTGTGCTATTTCTACCGACTACTGCGCATTTCGTTTACATATTTTTTCAATGAAAGCTGAGAAGAAGAACCTAATTATATCAGGCTTCAGAACTATTCCTCCTGTCGAATGACAGACTTTCCTTTCACTTTGTTTATAGCAGTACAAGTAAGACAGAAAGGATGTGCTCTTGCTCTTTAGGAAGAGTATAGCATAAACTTTTAATGATGTGACTAATTAACAGTTACTAAGGAGACCTTGCTGCATTGGAAGATGAGCAAAACACCATGATCAAAAATCAAAGGGTTTTAGAAGACCTCGGTGGTCATCAAATCCCACCTGCTCCATCAGCTAGAATTGGATATGAACCATCCATGTGATCCAGCTTTCTGAATAGTGATGCACATTGGAAGCTATCCCAAAGAGATAGACCTTTGCACTTCTTTTCTTTCCCTGTTGTTGTTGTTTAGTCGTGTCCGACTCTTCGTGACCCCATAGACCATAGCATGCCAGGCACTCCTGTCTTAACCCATGCACATTCCCCAATAAATAGATCCAACTGCCCCACCCCTTCCCATTACCAAGTATGTCAACTACTTCTACCTTAAAGTGGTATGAAACTTCTTTAAATCCATGGTGCAGATGTGGTCTGACAGTGGCCTCCAGGGTTTGAGGCAGGGACTTTCTGCATACAAAGCAGATGCTCTCCCTCTGAGATACGACCCTTCCCCCAAATTACTGGGATCCGAGAAATTTGGATGGGAGGGGTTGCTTAATTTCTCCCCTCAATGTTTCTTACTCCAAATCAGGCACCCCCAAACTGCGTCCCTGCAGATGTTTTGGCGGACAATTCCCATGATCCCTCGCTAACAGGACCAGTGGTCAGGGATGATGGGAATTGTAGTCCAAAACATCTGGAGGGCCGGAGTTGGGGGTGCCTGCTCCAAATGGTCCTTGCAAATGCATTTGAACACCTTTTGGGGGCAGAATGGGGTGGGTGGGGGAGCTCCTTAAGGGATGCTTTTGAAGGGGAATAACAGCAGGCAGTGAAAGCATTAAGTAACTTATTCCATCCCCTCACTTACCTCCCCAAGTAGTTTTCCTTGCTATCTGGCTAGCATTACATGCATTTGTGTGTTGTGAAGAGTTTTACCCAAAAACTCCAAGAGTTATTAAAGGCAAGGACAAGACTTGGACAAGACAGGTTTATTAGAGCCCAGCACAATTTTGGAAATACAATTTTCCTCTGGGGCAATCTAGGTTTAATTAAGGAATGTCCTATAGCTATGAAGTTTCCTGATTTGGATTGCCCCTGTGGAATGAAAGTTGTATTTCTAAACCTCATTTGTTTCTAACAGGTACCTTTGAGAATCTATTTTCTCCCTTACTGTCTGGCCATACTTTGTAGCTTCCTTTTTGCTTCCCTCTAAGTATAAATTGGGACCAGTCACAGAGAGGAGGATGGAGGGGGTTGCTAAGATTAAAAAAAAAACAAATGAAAACAGCCACAGCAGCCCAAAATAAAATCCCTTAGGCATAATAAATCTAGCCCAATGGCTTTGCTGAAATGCTGTTTTTCTAGCTGCATGAGGCAAAAATCTCACAGTGTAGCAAAATACCGCTATACATCTTTCTTTGTAGAAATAAAGTTGTCCCGCCTTTCCATTTTAACAAACTGTCCCTCCAAACCTTTCTGTCTGGCTCCTGGGACTTTTCCCAGCCCTGGCCCTTACTGCCCCTGTTTCACATCCTCCTCCAGTGTTTTTGCCTAGCTGGAAAGTGTCCTTGAACTCTGATCGTGTCCCTTGCCTCTCTGAGTGAAGGATAAAGAGGGGTATACAAGTGTTTGTGTGTCAGGGACCGTGCTGAGGAGGGCTGCAGTGAGGAGGAATGGTGAGAGCCTCCCCTCCCCCTGCTCCTGATCAGGATCCTGAATCTTCCCAGGAGCAGGAGGACAGTATAGATTTGGAACAGTGGTTTGCAGAGGGACATAGTTCAGAAGGCAGAAGCTGGGAATAACTGGATGGGGAACAGCTAGGAGGTGAAGAACTGGGAGAGAGAGAGAGTTAACAGACTCACTGTCTCTGAAAAGCATTCATCTGCTCAGCCCAAGGTCAAGAAGAACAGATAAGGTTGCAGCACAGAAAGCACAGTGGTTACGAGATCAGGTTACAAGATGTGGTAGTGACGTGGGTGACTAGGAAGTGGGTGAAACCCTTAATTGGGAGCACCGCCATTCCTAGGAAATGGATTCTTTGTTCTCTCGCTGTGATCATTAAAGTTCTAACTAGTAAGAATACTCCTTTCCCTATGTTCTGCTTATCTACTGCCAGTGGGGTGCGGGAGGGCAGGGAGCCGATTCCCTGAAGCCTGAAATTGTGGAAACAAGCCTGATGTGGAAAGTTAAAATCCACTTTTGCCTCTGGCCCCCACCCACAACTGGAATGTGCCCCCACAAAGGTAATGTAACCCTTGGGCTGGTACAGGTTCTCCCCTCCTGCTCTGCACTGCTCCAGAGGTCCCACGAAGCCTTCACAGCAGGTTTTCAAGGGACACTGGGGGCTTCAGGGTAGGAGAAGTATCAGTGAAATATGCCTTCCCGATCCCAGCTGGAATGTTCCATGCACAGAGTTCTGCTCATGGCAATTCTGGATCCAGGCCCATAACAAATTAGCAGCTTAAAAACACAGGAGATGGAAAGCAAGAATTCAGGCGCAGTGTTTGCATTTGTATTCTGCAGGTTATATAACTTTGAACCATTCCCTTGTTTAATAGTAAAAACTTGGGGCATCATGCTAAGCCAAATGATGCACAGGTGCTATGAACGGGTCTGTTTTAAGAATCAGACTACAGTGCCAAAAACAGAAGATTGCTCTTGTCAAATTTTGCAAAGCTGGCTTGTCAGTTTGGGTTTGTTTTGTTTAGAAGCGTATCACCTCCCATTTGTGACCTTCAGATGTGCAAAGTGGATTTTAGTGACAAATGAATTAGGCAACAGTCTTTTATCCAGTGAAGGCTAAGGTTATAAGAGGACACTTTAGAATTACAGGCTAGATACTCAGAAACGGTTCTGGTATACAGAAAACAATCAATGGAATGCTGGAAATAAGACTAGCATTACAAAAAAAACACGAAACAAAACAGTCCAGTAATATTTATAGTTGGTTTAAATTGAGCTGCAACAAATCATCATAAATAAATCCATAACTTGCTTGCCTTCTGTCTGACAAATGTCCCTGCAAATATAATCATGTTAGGGAAGGTTTTCATTCATTTCAAAAGGAGAAGAGGGAGGGGAATGTTTTATGCCAGAAATCACATAACTGGGAGCATCGTTTGAGGATTTCAGTAATACCTTTATCTGAAGGTAACCTATCAGTGTTTTGAATTTGGGGGAGGTAATGGGAAGTATTTTGGAATGTTGTTCCAAGAAGTCATATTCATTTACTTGAAGAAGACACCCTCACCTATATCTGCAGCTGTCTGGGCAATTGCATATGCATTTTTTTTCTAGTTCAATTCAGCCACCGGGGCTGCATGCAGGGCTAATTCCAGGCTTGAGGGTTCTATGAGATCTTCATCTTGAGCCTTACAGTTTCTGAAAACATCACAAGTCTCTGGCTCTTTGTTCTGGTTTCCACTACATGCTGAACTCCCAGTGATAATGACCTGGGACTCAACCTTGTTCCCGGGTCACATTCTGGACCTAGATTGATTATTGGTGCTTGACCCTGGCTTGTTGAGAGCATGCTGCACTTTGAACCCCACTCTCTTGGGTTAAGTGTTTTCGGTTAAAAGCTTTTGCTTCCTTGGAGTGAGAGTCTTTTTCCTTAGGGAAACCCCTGGAACACAACACAGAGGCACTCATTGCAAAATTAATAAGCACATAAGCAGCAGCCCTTGTCAAGTGATTTTAGGTGGGATTATAGAGGCCCCTATTCACCTACATAGAGTGTACTAGGCACAGAAAACTCTGTTGGCACACCAAAGCTCAGAGCAAGACTCTGGAAGTCAGCCTAAATTTGCACCTACACATATAAATTAGCATGTGCCAATTTAAGGCAATGGACCTGTGTGCCCTGCTTTAAAAATATACAGTATATATTCAGAAATGCTGCTGGTTGTCATCAAAGTTTGACAATATTTGGCTTGAAATGCAAATTCAGCTCACATTGTTCAAATGCATTGTGAACAATGCAGTGACATTTCTCCATGAGATTCCTCTGTGGCCAAGAATGTAAAATGAGATTATTCACATGTGTGGTCAGCCGACCAGGGTGTTTTGTAGCATGTGTGCTAAGCTAAGGTTACCAGATTTTTTTCAATGAATCTGGGGACACTTTTCAACTTCAATGGATTTTGTATGGGGACTGATTTTTAAATCCGGGGACTGTCCCTGGGAAATAGGGACGTCTGGCAACCTTATGCAAAGCAAGTTATTCAATAGTAGCCCCTTACCCTTAAAGCAGGCATCCCCAAACTGCAGCCCTCCAGATGTTTTGGCCTACAACTCCCATGATCCCTAACTAACAGGACCAGTGGTCGGGGAAGATGGGAATTGTAGTCCAAAACATCTGGAGGGCCGAAGGTTGGGGATGCCTGCCTTAAAGGAAGTCTCATTGACTGCTGTACTGTAAACGTAGTGACCAGAGCATCTGACTAAAATGACGGTACACAGTACCTCTGATGATCAGATTCTGGGGACAAGAAACAGCGACCATTTGTTGCTTTCTTGCTCTGCTTTTGCATTCCCCAAACGATCCCTGTTGCTGAACATTGTTAAAAAACAAAAGGGTTGACTAGATTTTCCGATTCAATCAGGACCAAATTCAATAGGAAGAATAAACACAATGAAAGGGCACAACTGGAAACTAATAGGAAGTTTAAAATCTCAAAAAAGGTTGAAAAATAATGTTAGCTTAACCTTGATTGACCTTATTGTCTAACATATTTTTTTTTTTAGTTTAGACACACAATATTGGCCGGTTACAGGTAGGTAGCCGTGTTGGTCTGGATCGAAGTAAAATAAAAAAAATTCCTTCAGTAGCACCTTAAAGACCAACTAAGTTTTTATTTTGGTATGAGCTTTCGTGTGCATGCACACTTCTTCAGATACAGTGAAATGGAAGTTTCCAGGCACTTATGTAGAGAAGGGGTGGGGAGGGGTGGGGATGGGGAGGGGGGATCACTCAGAAGGGTGGTGGAAATGGGTGATTGACTGACTGATAGCTGTTGATGACCGCAAACGACTGCAAATGGTTTTGCATGAAAAAGCAAGGGTGGGGATGGCTGAAGATCGCTTATCATGTATAATGAGATAAGAACCCGATATCTCTGTTCAAACCAGGTCCCTCCATGGTTTTGAGCTTGGTGATAAGTTGCAATTCAGCAACTTCTCTTTCCAGTCTATTTCTGAAATTCTTTTGTAGTAAGACAGCTACTTTGAGATCTTGTATAGAATGTCCTGGGAGATTGAAGTGTTCTCCTACTGGTTTTTCTGTCTTCTGGTTCCTGATGTCAGATTTATGTCCATTTATCCTTTGGCGTAGGGTTTGGCCTGTTTGTCCAATATAGAGAGCTGAAGGGCACTGTTGGCATTTGATGGCATACACAATGTTAGAGGATGAGCAATTAAATAGTCCTGAGATGGTATGTTGGATGTTGTTGGGGCCAGTAATGGTGTTGTCTGGGTGTATGTGGCAGCAAAGTTGGCATCTGGGTTTATTGCAGGCTCTGGTACCAGTGTCCATGTTAAGTCTGGTGGTTGTATTATTGTGGGTGAGGAGTTGTTTAAGATTGGGTGGCTGTCTGTAGGCAATGAAAGGTCTTCCTCCCAGAGCTTGAGAAAGGGAGCGGTCATTGTCCAGGAGAGGCTGTAGATCTCTGATGATGCGTTGTACTGTTTTAGCTTGGGAGCTGTATGTGATGACTAGTGGTGTTCTGTTATTTTCTTTTTTGGGTCTGTCTTGCAGCAGGTTCTCTCTAGGTATCTGTCTGGCTCTGTTGATCTGTTGTTTAACTTCATCAGGTGGATATTTTAGTTCTAAAAAGGTTTGCTGTAGATCTCTTAGGTGAGATTCTCTGTCTGTAGAGTTGGAACAGATGCGGTTGTAACGTAAGGCCTGGCTGTATACGATGGATTGTTTGGTATGTTTGGGATGGTAGCTAGAAGCATGTAGATATGTTTGTCGGTCAGTTGGTTTTCTGTATAAGGTGGTGTCTATACGTCCATCCTGTATTTTTATAGTAGTGTCCAAAAAATGTATTTCTTGCATAGATTGGTTCATTGTTAGGTTGATGGTGGGGTGAAAGTCATTGAATGTCTGGTGGAAGGTTTCCAGGGTCTGTTGTCCATGTGTCCAGATAATAAAAATATCGTCAATGTATCGCAGGTACAGGAGAGGTTTGAGTGGGTAGGAGTTAAGGAAACGTTGTTCTAAATCTGCCATGAAGATGTTGGCATACAATATTGGCCGGTGGAAGATTACAATCTGAAGATGTCCTTCCCCCCCCTTCTGTTGTTTTCCTAGCATCTATTTTTAGATTGCAAACCCCTTGAGGTAGGAACCTGTGAGGGACAGGGGATATCGTGAAGTCCCTCCCCTCCTGAGTTCCAGCCCATCCCCAAGCGCAGGGGAAAGCAGGGAAAGCTCCGTCTCAAGTGGGGAAGCAGGAAGTGGGGTCCGAGGCTCAGACAGGGTAGCGGAGCCAGCGTCCCAGGTGAGACAGGAAGGGGAAAGAAAGGGGGACAGACCTGTCCCCCCAACTCCGGAATTGTGCAGAAAACGTAGGGGGAAGAGGATGGGTCTCCCCAAGTTATTATGTTGGAGAAAAACGCGCCAAACGCCATTCGGAGGTTCTGATTCAAGCGGATAAGATGTGTTCCTGTAAATAGCATTGCCTTTAGCACTGTAAATACGCAGCACCAATAAAAAGATAAAATGCAGAGCTGTGTAGAGTCGTTACTCTGAAGTAGCCCACGCCGGCCACTGTGACAGAACCCGTTGAAGCTCTCCTTTGCAAAGTACCAGTTACATAGCTAGTGTATACTATCTGTTGGGGTACCTGTGGTCCTCCAGATGTTTTTGAACTAAAACTCCCCTAATGCCTTGCCATTGGCCATGCTGCTGTGGACTGATGGTAGCTGGAGTCCATAAACATCTGGAAGGGCACATAGTCCCCACCCTTTTGCTATACACAGATGATGGTGATGATAGCAAATCAAGATCTCTGCTCGATGCACTATTTTAAACAAAGTCATGTTTTAATTACTGGGTCTGTTTTTTTAAAAAACACGGATGGTTTCTCTGTGCAGTCTGAAAAAAATCTAAATAAATAAATGCTGCTTTTACTCTGCATTATCATGATATACATGTGTTATGAAATGCAAGGCTTTCCAAATCTTTGCGTTTGTGCGATGGAGTTTGTTACCAGTGGAAAGAGAGTCCTCTGTGTCCACAAAATGACCTGGCAGTGTTAGGAAATGGCAATGAAAAGTTCAGGGAGATAAATGTCTCTTCCATACGATAAACAGCATGTGCTTGAAAAATGGGGGTGGGGGGGAGAGAAAGGGAAATGCTTTTTCATTATTAATTTGTTTGTATGCTGCTTTTCTGTTAAAAAGAAACATCCAAGTTGGCAGTGTTTTAATCAGTGACGTTAAAAATTAAGACAAATCATCATTATTTTTTAAAATGTGATAATACAGAAAGGAGAGCTGGTTAAGTTTTTGGAAAGGAATAAGCCAGGGAGAATTTCTAAAAATTTCCAAGAGCAAATGGCTGTTGAAAGATAAAAGAAGGGTGGTGGGAAAACCATGGAGAGACCTGGTCTGAATAAGGACACTGTATTCTTATCTCATTATACATGATCAAGCTTTCTTTAGCACCTCAGCCCTTGCTTTTTCCTGCAAGACCAATTGCAGTCGTTAACAGTCGTTAACAGTCATCAACAGGTTTACCACTCCTATCAGCCCATCACCCTTCTGAGTAATACCCCTCCCCACCCTCTGACTATACATAAGGGTCTGATGACTTCTGTTTCAGTGTATCTGAAGAAGTGTGCATGCACACAAAAGCTCATACCTATGACAAACTTAGTTGGTCTCTAAGGTGCTACTGGAAGGATTTTTTTAAATTTTGTTTTGACTGCGTCAGACCAACACGGCTACCTACCTGTAACTAGAAAAGAAGGGGTGAGTGAAGATCTACGTGGGGAACAAGGAGGGAGATCAAATCATTCTTACCTGGTGATTGAAATGGGATTCAAAGGCTGTCGTGGGGGTGGGGAGGGGCCCGCTCTGAATCACAGCTCCTGCCATTTCTTCCCTTGGGTGGGAGGAGATGAGCAGTGCCTCCCACTTTCCAAGAGGCCACTGTAGACGTAGCATTGTTGTTGTGGGGGGACTGCCAAGGAGGAGGCAGATCCAGCATCCAAGGAGTGCCGCACAGGTGTGATGCATTCCTTGGAGCCCAGATCTGCTGCCCATGTGGATCCTGCCGCCCAAGGCAGTTGCCTCACCTTGCCTCATAGGTGGATCGGCCCTGAAATCAACCAAACCACTTTCAGAGCTTTGGAGGGGTGTGCCATTGTAATGCTTTGCACTTTGATGATCTGATGTCACTGAAAGCTATGTTCTTGCCCAATTGAAATGCTTCAGGTCACAGGTGTGGTTAACATAGCAATATATATGCATTTTCATTTGCCAAAAGAGACATGCAACACACACACACACACCATAGCTGCCAAGTTATCCCTTTTTTAAAGGGATTTTCCCTTATGCTGAATAGGCTTCCTCGCGAGAAAAGGGAAAACTTGGCAGCTATGACACACACACACACGAGCTGAAAGACCAAGAATCAAGATTAATTCATGTAATTAAACAGGGGGAACTTAGAAGTGGATGTGGCTTAAAGGAATTTACGATTTATTTATTTTTTGGTACCTCATCCTTTTCATTAATTAAAAGATCTCACGCAAGGGGTTTGTAACCACCCATGTTCAGCATGAAATTTGGAAAGCATTTCATCATTGTCTAATTGCCAGTTACCTGTTCTGGGTGGGGGTTGCACTCTCTCTGAAGGAACAGGTATGTAGCTTGGGGATGGATGAACCTTTGTGGATAGGAGTCCCTTTTACCAGCTTCATCTGGTATGTTGACCAAGTCACAATAATCCATGCATTGGTGACTTCGAGGCTGGGCTACTGCAAAGCGCTGTATGTGGAGCCACCCTTGGACCTGATCCAGAAGCTTCAGATAGAACATAATGCAGCAGCTAGAGAACCAATGGGACTAACAGCATGTGATATCTTTGCACTGGGTGTCCATATGATACAGTGTCAGCTTCAAAGTTCTTATATTAATATACAAAGCTCTGCATAACTTGGGACCAGAACTTAAGGACAGCCTGATACAGCCCTTGTATCCTGAACCAATTGCTGAGATCATCCAGAGCAGCACTGTTAATTGTCTCTTGCATTTCAGAAGCCCAAGTAGCTTCAGTTAGGTTGGGCATTTAGTGTTAGTGGTCCCAAGCTATGGAACACATAGCTGCAGAATACCGTATTTTTCGCTCCATAGGATGCACCTAGTTTTTAGAGGAGGAGAACAAGAAAAAATATATTTTGCTTTCTTGAATTGTCCTAGGCATAGCAACCAACTCCTAGAGACCTAGGCGCCTTTGCCGCCTCCCCCCAATTAAATATTTGAGGAAGATTCTTTTCTTCTTTTGCAAAGGGGGAAAGCTCCATTTTTTTTGAGGATCTGCTCAAAGTTGTGCAGCTTTTTTTGAAAATGGGGAAAGCCCCATGGGGGGGGGGGGTCAGCTCACAAGTTGTGCATCTTTTTTGCAAAGGGGGAAAGCTCCATTTTTGAGGATCAGCTCAAAGTTGTTGAGCTTACCTTGCAAAGGGGAAAATCCTGTTTTTATGGGGTTCAACTCACAGTTCTGCAGCTTCTCTAGGAAAGGAAAGGGACCCATTTCTAATCAGCCAGTCACATGTCACTGGGGAAACAAGCAGCCTCTCTCTGCAGACAACAATTGAGGCCTGGGCAAGGGGCCTGGGCTGGCCAGGAAGGGAGCTAGCACCCTTATCTCCCTCCCCGATCTCTTGCAATCAGCTGCTGAGCGGGTCCTTTCAACACTCTCTTTCCCTCTTGTTAGCCTTTAGCTATCTCTCTCTCTCTCTCTCTCTCTCTCTCTCTCTTTTAAAAGTACAATCTGCCTTTCGCCCCTGGGCAATTCGGCTCCAGGGACCACACATTCACTCCATAAAACACACAGACATTTCCCCTTACTTTTTAGGAGGAAAAAAGTGTGTCTTATGGAGCGAAAAATATGGTACTCTTCCAACAGAAAATCATCTTGCATACTCACTGCCAACCTTCAGGTGTCTCTTGAATACTTTTTAATGTTGGCAGGCCTATTCCATTGTTTAAACCTTTTAAGAACAAGCCTGTCATTTTTATGATCATACTGCATTGATTTTATACATTTGTTGGACACTGCCCTGCTGTTTTATATGAGGGGTAAAGGTAAAGGTACCCCTGACCATCAGGTCCAGTCGTAACAGACTCTGGGGTTGCGCGCTCATTTCACATTATTGACCGAGGGAGCCGGCGTATAGCTTCTAGGTCATGTGGCCAGCATGACAAAGCCGCTTCTGGCAAACCAGAGCAGCACATGGAAACGCCGTTTACCTTCCCGCTGTAGCGGTTCCTATTTATCTACTTGCATTTTGACGTGCTTTCGAACTGCTAGGTTGGAGGGGTAGTCTATAATTATTTTTATTTTACACGAGTTCAGTGGTCATGTAACTAGAAGTAAGTTGCACAGATACACAACAATGTAGGCTAATCTTTTGGATTGCTGGGAAGTAAATGAGAATGCAGGAGGTTATGTCTGAAGACTGCTGGAGCAGAGCAGTGTCAGAGCAGGTGGTATCATTAGACCAGAACTATTCATGATCTCCAGATGTTGGCATTAGGAAAGCATGGAATGGGCAGAGAGAGAGGGACACAGCTAGAAGTGATGAGCAACCTTAATGGCTTTGGGCCATCACAATGCCAGCTTGCATTACCGCTTGCTTATCAAGCATTTTGTCATCTGTGTGTGCCAGTGGGAGGAAAAGGCTAAATGTTACAGATTCCGAGAAACATTTGTGTATGCTGACTGAAATCCTCATTGGACACTGAAGACTCCAAGGAAGAAGAAAGGGAGGATCAGAGAAAGCCTTTCCCACATCTAATTTGACATGAATAAACATATAATGCTGAGAGTAGGAATTTCAAGGGATGACAAAAGAGTTTCAATTAGTGGTGAGCAGTCTCAGCTTCTCTCTCTCTCTCTCTCTCTCTCTCTCTCTCTCTCTCTCTCTCTCTCTCTCTCTCTCTCTCTCTCTCTCTCTCTGCTTTTACCCAAGCTGTCATTGGGACAAATGGTTCCTCCTTTCCCAATAGTACTGTAATCTTATTCTTGAAAACCCCAAATGTTTGAAGTATGTCTTCACCCCCTGCCAGTTCCTTCCACACACACACCCTCTTCCCAAGCCAAAATACCATTGCTAAGGAGAAACTGGAAAGGAGGAAGGGGGTGAGAATTGCTGGAGAGATAAATGACCTTTCAGACATCTCCTTGACCACCCCGCCTGCAATTTGGCAGGCTATGTTCACTCTGGAGGGAGTCCTCTGCCCTTTGCCCAAAAGGGGGGAAAGGTAGAGTTGTTCAAGTTAAACTAAAAAGAGAGAGGCCATTGAGGTGAATGGGGATGGCAGAGCTTTTTTATATACAAAATGGCTTGAAACATAAAACGCATTTTGAAGCTGAGAGATCACAGAGCAACTCGGGAACACACCAGATTTTTTTTTTAAAAAAATGTACAAATACAAGATGAATTTTGGTGCCCATGCACATTCCTGTTATCTAGAGCCATCCCTTTTCATCTTAACAAAATGGCTGGCAAAGCTGGGGTGTAACAGGCACAAATAATTATCTTAAAGTTTCCTCTTACTGTGCGAAAAGGAGCATTATCAGTTATATTACTTAAGTTTGACTTTCTGATTGCTTATTTTGATGCCCAAATATCTCCCCGTCCTTTCCCCTGTCCCCTATTCTCCTTGTCCTTTCTTGGAATCTGAAGGTCAATGACACTCAGAGACTTTCGTTCCTAAATGATACATTTCCTTCCTTTTGAATTAAGTTATATTGTGAAGGGTGGGGGAGTTAGTTTCTGACATCCAAATCCTGTTTATCAATTCTAGCAACGATCTGATGGGCCCTGGTCAGTGTGGTGAGATGATAAAATCCAGCTTTGAAGTATATAATCCTCTTATTAGTTATATAAGGGATCGAGGCAGGAAATGTTCCAAATGAGGACCTTAGTGATTTTGTTCCTCTGTCATTGCAACCTGACCTAACAACATGATTCATGGACCACATCCTCTCGTCAAGTCTTGGAAGCCGTTTTCACAGGCGACGCTCGAATAATTATCCAGCAATTCCCTTATTTGTAATCCAAATGCTAAATCATTATGAAGCTATCTCATTCTGAATGAGCCCACAACCCATTTGGTTCACTGCTGCTTTCTTTGAGTGGCAGTAACTCTTTCCTAACCTTGTTTTCTGTGTCATGGCCAATACAATACAAGCAGCACGCAAGGGCACAAGATTCAATCAAGTTTCAATCAAGTATTATTAGTACAAAAAGAAAACAATAAGAGTACCATATACAAACGCTGACACAGAAGCCAAAACCAAACGTCAAGCAGATAGCATATACAAATAAATACCGAAAGGCAATATAGTCTAGCGCTAGGGCCTCATTGACCGTGATATGAATAAGGTTAGAGACTTTCTGAGTAGGATCATAACTAAGAGGTAAATAATATTTTCTATCGGCCAATTGCCTGGTTATTTCCCGTTCATAAGTGACGAATTGTAAGTACTGCCTTTGATATTTGTTTGTTTAGATATATATTAGTGATTTAGTTTGAATACTAATAAGACCTTGTTTATACCACCAGTGAATGCATTAAACATAACTGAAAGCAGAAGGAGAAACTACTGAAGAAGCCCGTCATATGGGCGAAACAGGCGAAAAACGCCGGCAGCCTGTCTATCATTGACACTTCGTTCGACCTACTGCCACTTTGCTGACCGCTACATAGCCTCAAAGACCATAAAGACTGGTTTGCCTTTCGGTATTTATTTGTATATGCTATCTGCTTGACGTTTGGTTTTGGCTTCTGTGTCAGCGTTTGTATATGGTTCTCTTATTGTTTTTGTTTTGTACTAATACCGGTAATACTTGATTGAAACTTGATTGAATCTTGTGCCCTTGCATGCTGCTTGTACTGTATTGTATTGAACTTTTGAAGAAATTGGCAGCATTAGCCCATTATTTCAGTTTCTGTCTCATGGCGGCTGGTGTGGTGGTGAATGCTTGAACAGGACATGAGCTAATGTATATGTATTAAAACACCCAAGCACTATATAAACAATGAGTGCTATTATAATTAGAAAGATTTTTCTGCTCTTTCCAGCGTCCGCCATTCCAGGAGTGGGTCGCTGGTCCAACGGCAGCCGCCATGCAGATCTTCGTGAAAACCCTGATGGGGAAAACCATCACCCTCGAGGTTGAACCATCTGATACTATAGAAAATGTCAAAGTCAAGATTCAGGATAAGGAAGGACTTCCTCCTGATCAACAGCGATTGATTTTTGCTGGGAAACAATTGGAAGATGAGTGCACTCTGATTATAACATTCAAAAGGAGTCAGCCTTGTGCTGAGACTTCGTGGTGGAGCAAAAAAGAGGAAGAAGTCTTACACCACTCCTAAGAAGAATAAGCATAAGAGAAAGAAGGTGAAACTCACTGTCCTTAAGTATTATAAGGTGGATGAGAATGGGAAAATCAGCTGCCTGCGGCGCGAGTGTCCCTCCAAGGAATGTGGGGCTGGAGTATCCATGGCTAGCCACTTTGACAGACATTAATGTGGCAAGTGCTGCTTGACATACCTCTTCAACAAACCAGAAGACAAGTAAATGTGTCTATTGTAATAATTAAAAGTTGCTTTAAATTTTTTAAAAAAGGAATAATGGTTTTTTCTGAGCCAATTGTTCTCCATTGAGCATTTCCTTGGCAAAGAGAAGCCTTCAGGGAGGGCTGAAATATTTCATGAAAGACATTGCAAAGCTTCCACACACACACCCCTGTGCCTGTTTAGTGGTTGCAACCTCAACTAGATGCTTCTCCTTTGCTTTAAAATCACGCTTCTTCCTATTAAAAGGAATGTCAACACATAGCCATTCACATTTGATAATGTCACTGGGGACAAGCAGAGCTAGTTCTGAGTGAGACAGATGCTACAGCCCGAGTGCTAGGCATAGAGAGGGGCAGGGGGTGCCTGAACAGCAGTTGCATGAGCAGCCCCAAAGGAAGCTTTCTCCCTGCAGAACCTGCCTGCCCTCTGAAGGATACTGTCATCCATCACCCAAAATGTGGGTGCAAAGCAAGGTGAAAAATATGTGAAAACATCACTTCTGCACACATAATTCACTTATTTGGAAGCCTGCCCTTCAGTCTATCTTGTTATAAGTTTGTGGATGCTGGACACTTATAAGTTCCTGCAACTAGTAAGAATTAGTATTTTATCAAAGTTCTGGGTGCCAGTTCCATGTCTATTAAGCCATGTGTATTAGGCTGTGTGCTAGACACTTCTAATCCTTTAATTAAGCCAAGTGTTAACAGCTAATTAAGCTAGGCCAAGCTTCCTGTGTTTAGGTGGTAGCCTAAGGGCAGGCCATTATGAACAAAGGAAAAGGGGACTCTGTTTGAGATGGCAAACGGCCAGAGTTTAGAGCAGGGGTCAGCAAACTTTTTCAGCACAGGGCCGGTCCACTGTCCCTCAGGCTTTGTGTGGGGCCAGACTATATTTGGGGGGGGGATGAATGATTTCCGCTGCCTGCAAAGAGGCCTGAAGATGCTTTGCTTTACCTGTCCCAGTTGTCGTCCCAATAGCTGCAGTTGGGCTTCTCCATCCAGCCAGGCACTGTAGGAGGCTGCGTTGGCTGGCGAAGAAAGAAACAGCAGCCCTGGCAGAGGAGCTGCGGATGGAGGTAGGGGAACCAGGGCGTCGCCGGAGCTTTTACCCATCACCTGCTGCTACTGCTGCTGCTTCCCGAGAGGCACAGTGGAGAAGACGACAGAGCCACAAGCGGCCGTGGCCACTGCAATGACCTGCCTGAATGCCATGGGAGGAATGAGGGAGGGAGGCAGGCAGGCAGGCAGCAGCGAAGAAAGCAGGTGAGGAAGCAGCACGGAAAAGAGGCGCAGAGAAGGAAGGAAGGACGGACTGAGGGAGAGGGAGAAGGAGCAGGAGCAGGAGAGAAACACAGCAGCAGCTGGCAGCTGGTGTCACATGCCTCCTTCACAGTGCCGCCCTGCTGAGGTGAGCAGGTGGGCAAGCCAACTCCCGCCATTGACAGCGCCTGCCATGGGACAACATTGCTCCGTCCCTGAGGAGAATAGTGCCACCATGTGAGGGAGAGAGAGGGAGAGGGAGAGGGAGGGAGAGGGAGAGGGAAAGAATGCACGTGCTGGCAATCTACACGCTGGTGATCCATGCGGTGATTCCTGGACCATCCGTGGGCTGGATCTAGAAGGCAATTGGGCGTGATCCGGCCCACGGGGCTTAGTTTGCTGACCCATGGTTTAGAGAGATTAGAGTTGCTGTGATGATGAGAACTAGAGAGAAGTAGTTATAGGATGGAGGTGCAGAGCAGCAGCCGCAGCACGATGTTGGATCTCCGCTTGGATACCAGGCTGTATGCGCACAATGGGTGCTTTGACAATCAAAGGTTTTGACTTACGAAGAGCGCCACAGAATGGATCACCTTCGTAATTCGAGGCACCACTGTATCCTGAGAAAGGGTGTAGTTGGTTGGAATCTCGAACAAGAGCAAACTACACTGCAAAATTGTGTTCCAGGCTCCACTGGTTAGATTCTAGAGATGTTATGCTTTTCTTCTTTAGCAGGTGAGAGACAGATAGTCCTTTGGTGACAGACAGATTAGCAGCATCCATTTCCTAGAGGCCTCTTACTCAGATAAAACCTATTTGCAACATGGAAGTACAGTTGTGATGGGAAAAGATTGAATTTCTCTTGAATTCAATCAACTTTTCTTTCGTTCATCTTTTCAATCAATACAGGGAAGAAAGAAGACTGTCACACAGGAGCATTTAATTATAGAGCCTCTCAGACATGGTATTATCCAACAGGTCATAAAATACCAAACCGGTCTAGGAGGGCTGCTGACTTTACTAGTGCCTTTCAATGACTCCCATTGCAAAATAAACTATTCATTGCAAGGGAGAAGGTTTTGTTTCTGCCCCTGCATTCATCAACCACTGGCATAAGAAGCAGCTAGAATTCCAGATGCAATCAGATCTTACATTGCCGCTCTTCTCCTGTGGACTTTGATTGACAGAAAGCGAAGACAGATGCACAGGTTCTATGGACTTTTAGTGATCACAGCGTTTAGTGATCACAGCGATCACAGCGTGGTTAGATTTATATCCCACCTTTCCTCCAAGGAGCTCAAGGTGGTGTACACGGTTCTCCCCTGTGAGCTAGGTTATGGCTGAGTGGGGCTTTGAACCCAGGGTCTCCCAGTTCCTATGCCAACACTTTAACCACTACAGTATGCTGGCACCTCCCACACCTGTTTAAGAGCATTGTAAATTGCTTTGGAATCTTCTTATTTTTAAGGACCAAAAAGTAGACTAGAAGTGCTGTTGTAATAGGAGATGGAGGACCTGCAAACTCTTTTGCTTTGTTGAAACTTTTAAAGCCGTAAGCAGGATGTAGCGTGCCTGCACTATATGCAACTGCAATCTTGACTAGAGAGGATTGAAACTCTGTGACACTGAGAGACTATTTGAGTGGATATGGAATGGACGGAGTTTACTGAGAAAGACTCTGCTGTTCTATGCATACCAAAGAGAGTTTGCCTTTCCATTATCTGTGCTCGCTTGTGATAAATTCAGCTCATCCCCCTGGTCTCATTTCAGAATGTACCTGTACATGGTGTTCCCAAATGCTAAACCTCACTTGTTTATGGTAAGCATTGTCACATTTCAAATGGCAGTGCCATTGCAGTCCAAAATAAATAAATCTGAAATTATAGTTCTATTCCCATGGCTGAAAAATTAAAAAACGAACAAACATTTCCCCCCACAAGCATATGCGGAGATAGAATGAAGGCTGCATTCCAGAGACATTTTCCTTTTCACTAGCCCCAATGGCTATGCTGGCTTTCCACTCTCAGAGGCAGCGTCAGATGATGGCTTTGTGTGTTTTGTGTGGATTAAAATTAAAATTGAATCAAATTTAAATTTGTCTAAATTTCCGCTGCAAAAAGAACTTACCGTAATTCACGTTCCATTCTCACAGAACTTACAGGAAATACTTTCAGGCATAATTCAGACATCTTTGAAATAGTTCAGTGCATGAGGTAATCTGAATTACCGGTAATTCGTTCAAAACACTGGTTCGGGGTGTGGGTGTGTGAAATAGGTAATTCCCATGTAAAATGCAAACTGAAGCAAATATCTCCCCCAAACAAAAGCATAATGCTGGGAATCTCTGGTGAGATACCCACATAGCAGAAGTTGCCCATAGTTCCAGTCACCCCACAGAGGTGGCTTAAGGTCCAAAATAGTTTACCGCTGCAGAAGATTAGGCTTCAGTAATACAATTCTGGACATTGATATATGCATAACATCTTGTAGGTTTTGCAGACACAGATATAAGTAGAAATTATTTCTGTCACTCCAGCAATTCCAAGACATAATACAGACTCTGACTGACTCACAGATGGAGCCACTGACTGAATAACGAGCCGACATGCCTTAATCACACACACACACACACACACACACACACACACACACACACACACGGCACTGAGCTGTTGCCATAGTAACTGGCTTGGCTGACCTTGCACCTGTTAGCTTATCACATACATGGAGTAATTTGTGCCCATGAAGGAAATTAAGCCCTCCCACCATGCCCACATTCTCCAACATATAATACATGCCAAAGGGTAATGGTTCAACTTTGCATGCAGAAGGTACTAGGTTCAATCCCTGGCTTCTTTGGGTTGCGTTGGGAAAGACCCTTGCTTGAAACCCTGGAGAGCTGCTGCCAGACAGTGTAGACAATAGTGAGTTAGATAGGCCAATGGTCTGGCTCAGTATAAGGCCATTCCTTGTGTCACCTGTACATCTTCAAATGTTGTACAAATTCCAGCATCTTCCTTGAGATATCAGACCTGTCCATGGTCCTGCATGCCTTAGTTATCTCCCAACTGGACTACTGTAATGCACTCTACACGGGGCTGCCGTTGAAAAATGTTCAAAAGCTTTAGCTGGTACAGGATGCTGCGGCCAGACTGCTGACTGGGACAGTTACAGGGAGCGTGCTACTTGCCTGCTAAAACAATTTCACTGACTATTGGCCTGTTTCTGGGCACAATTCAAAGTGCTGGTTATAACCTATAACACTCTATATGGTGGCTGCTCCCATGTTGTGGAATTCCCTCCCAAAATAGGTTAGACCTTTCCACCGATTGGCTAAGACCTTCCTATTTAAAGAGGCCTTTGAAAACTAGGTGCACACAATATTGACCACTGATCTGCTATCAGGGCCATCATTATTTTAATACTGGTTTTAAATGTGTTTTCTTTTTCTCTTTATTGTTGTTTTTTGTTACTTTGTATATTGTAAATACTGTATGCTTAAAAAAATGTTGTGAACTGCCTTGAGTCCCAAATTGGGAGAACAGTGGGATATAAGCACATGAATTATATAAAAAACAAAATGCACAGTAAAAGCCAAGAGACAAGAACCAGTACCATGATAGATGGACATTTTTGTTTACTTCTGTTCTCTGCTTTGCAAAGGACCCATGAATTTTGATGAGTTTAGACTGGAGATAGGCAAATCTGTCAGTTTTAGTTTCTTTGTTTCTCATTTTTTCCAGGCTCAAATTCAGTCATTTGCATATCAGTTTCTAATTTCCTTCTTCTTCTTCCTCTTCTTCTTCTTCCTTTAAAAAAGGTCATTGTGAGTATTCATTAGTAGTTAATGCCAAGTTATCTTAATATGCATATTACTGTATGGAGTTTTGCCTAACAGATATTTTTTTGCCAAACATTTCCTCTAATATAATACCTTTTTGTACATAATGTTCCCTAATATATGCACTTTTTGCACATTCCACCATAGCATCTGTAATTTTGTGTGCATTACCACTCAACAAAAGAGTGGCAAAAGCTGTAATGGGATGCAATCTCAAAAATGACAGAATGATCTCGATACGAATCCAAGGCAGACCTTTTAACATCACAGTAATCCAAGTTTATGCACCAACTACCGGTGCTGAAGAAAGTGAAATTGACCAATTCTATGAAGACCTACAACACCTTCTAGAAATGACACCAAAGAAGGATGTTCTTCTCATTACAGGGGATTGGAATGCTAAAGTAGGGAATCAAGAGATAAAAGGAATAACTGGCAAGTTTGGCCTTGGAGTTCAAAATGAAGCAGGGCAAAGGCTAATAGAGTTCTGTCAAGAGAACAAGCTGGTCATCACAAACACTCTCTTCCAACAACACAAGAGACGACTCTACACATGGATATCACCAAATGGGCAGCATCGAAATCAGATTGATTATATTCTCTGCAGCCAAAGATGGAGAAGCTCTATACAGTCAGCAAAAACAAGACCTGGAGCTGACTGTAACTCAGATCATCAGCTTCTTATAGCAAAATTCCAGCTTAAACTGAAGAAAGTAGGAAAAACCACTGGGCCAGTAAGATACAATCTGAATCAAATCCCTTATGAATACACAGTGGAAGTGAGGAACAGGTTTAAGGATTTAGATTTGGTGGACAGAGTGCCTGAAGAACTATGGATAGAGGCTCGTAACATTATACAGGAGGCAGCAACGAAAACCATCCCAAGGAAAAGGAAATGCAAGAAAGCAAAATGGCTGTCCAATGAGGCCTTACAAATAGCGGAGGAGAGGAGGCAAGCAAAATGCAAGGGAGATAGGGAAAGATACAGGAAACTGAATGCAGATTTCCAAAAAGCAGCAAGGAGAGACAAGAGGGTCTTCTTAAATGAGCAATGCAAAGAAATAGAGGAAAACAATAGAATGGGGAAAACCAGAGATCTGTTCAAGAAAATTGGAGATATGAAAGGAACATTTCGTACAAAGATTACCATAATCAAGGACAAAAGTGGTAAGGACCTAACAGAAGCAGAAGACATCAAGAAGAGGTGGCAAGAATACACAGAGGAATTATACCAGAAAGATATGGAGGTCTCGTACACCCCAGGTAGTGTGGTTGCTGACCTTGAGCCAGACATCTTGGAGAGTGAAGTCAAATGGGCCTTAGAAAGCACTGCTAATAACAAGGCCAGTGGAAGTGATGATATTCCAGCTGAACTATTTAAAATTTTAAAAGATGATGCTGTTAAGGTGCTACACCCAATATGCCAGCAAGTTTGGAAAACTCAGCAATGGCCAGAGGATTGGAGAAGATCAGTCTACATCCCAATTCCAAAGAAGGGCAGTGCCAAAGAATGCTCCAACTACCGCACAATTGCGCTCATTTCACACGCTAGCAAGGTTATGCTCAAAATTCTACAAGGCAGGCTTAGGCAGTATGTGGACCGAGAACTCCCAGAAGTGCAAGCTGGATTTCGAAAGGGCAGAGGAACCAGAGACCAAATAGCAAACATGCGCTGGATTATGGAGAAAGCTAGAGAGTTCCAGAAAAACGTCTACTTCTGCTTCATTGACTATGCAAAAGCCTTTGACTGTGTCGACCACAGCAAACTATGGCAAGTTCTTAAAGAAATGGGAGTGCCTGATCACCTCATCTGTCTCCTGAGAAATCTCTATGTGGGACAAGAAGCTACAGTTAGAACTGGATATGGAACAACTGATTGGTTCAAAATTGGGAAAGGAGTACGACAAGGTTGTATATTGTCTCCCTGCTTATTTAACTTATATGCAGAATTCATCATGCGAAAGGCTGGACTAGATGAATCCCAAGCCGGAATTAAGATTGCCGGAAGAAATATCAACAACCTCAGATATGCAGATGACACAACCTTGATGGCAGAAAGCGAGGAGGAATTAAAGAACCTTTTAATGAGGGTGAAAGAGGAGAGTGCAAAATATGGTTTGAAGCTCAACATCAAAAAAACCAAGATCATGGCCACCGGTCCCATCACCTCCTGGCAAATAGAAGGGGAAGAAATGGAGGAAGTGAAAGATTTTACTTTCTTGGGCTCCTTGATCACTGCAGATGGTGACAGCAGTCACGAAATTAAAAGACGCCTGCTTCTTGGGAGAAAAGCAATGACAAACCTAGACAGCATCTTAAAAAGCAGAGACATCACCTTGCCGACAAAGGTCCGTATAGTTAAAGCTATGGTTTTCCCAGTAGTGATGTATGGAAGTGAGAGCTGGACCATAAAGAAGGCTGATCGCCGAAGAATTGATGCTTTTGAATTATGGTGCTGGAGGAGACTCTTGAGAGTCCCATGGACTGCTAGAAGATCAAACCTATCCATTCTTAAGGAAATCAGCCCTGAGTGCTCCCTGGAAGGACAGATCGTGAAGCTGAGGCTCCAATACTTTGGCCACCTCATGAGAAGAGAAGAATCCTTGGAAAAGACCCTGATGTTGGGAAAGATGGAGGGCACTAGGAGAAGGGGACGACAGAGGACAAGATGGTTGGACAGTGTTCTCGAAGCTACGAACATGAGTTTGACCAAACTGCGGGAGGCAGTGCAAGACAGGAGTGCCTGGCGTGCTATGGTCCATGGGGTCACGAAGAGTCGGACACGACTAAACGACTAAACAACAACAACAACAACCTGGATGGAAAAAGGTGAATTTCCAAGGACGGCTGTATTTCGATTAACATACGGCTTTGGATCAGGGGAATGAGGTAGGTTTCCCTTTAAATGAGTATGGAATTAAATGCCTCCCCATCTGTAGTTGAGACAGATCCCAAGGGAGACGGATCATTGCCTCTTCATCCCCATGCCATGCTGAAACCTGCAATCTTTATTGCAGAACGCATCATCTAACCTAGTTAAGTCTGTATAACACCTCCTCTGCACTGTCATTGCATACTGTGGATTGAAAACTTTTTTGTGATGCTAGCAATCTGTTTCCTCTTCCCTTTTGTCTGTTTGTTTTAACATGCAGCCAGAAGAAGTTAAAAGCTTGCTCGCTACATTGTGACTCAGTCCCTGGAGAAGGCGTTGTTGCTTTTTGAACTTAACTGGAGTTAGACACCACATTGCAAAGACAAAGGTTTATTTGGAAGGAGCAGCTTTGTTGTTTAGTCGTTTAGTCGTGTCCGACTCTTCGTGACCCCATGGACCAGAGCATGCTAGGCACTCCTGTCTTGCACTGCCTCCCGCAGTTTGGTCAAACTCATGTTCGTAGCTTCGAGAACACTGTCCAACCATCTCGTCCTCTGTCATCCCCTTCTCCTAGTGCCCTCAATCGTTCCCAACATCAGGGCCTTTTCCAGGGAGTCTTCTCTTCTCATGAGGTGGCCAAAGTATTGGAGCCTCAGCTTCACGATCTGTCCTTCCAGTGAGCACTCAGGGCTGATTTCCTTCAGAATGGATAGGTTTGATCTTCTAGCAGTCCATGGGACTCTCAAGAGTCTCCTCCAGCACCGTAATTCAAAAGCATCAATTCTTTGGCGATCAGCCTTCTTTATGGTCCAGCTCTCACTTCCATACATCACTACTGGGAAAACCATAGCTTTAACTATACGGACCTTTGTAGGCAAGGTGATGAAGGAGCAGCTAGGATGCGGTAAACTAAAGGTGTAATATAATTTGTTTTTATATGCCATTTCCACTAATTTATACATATGCATTTTAATGCACACTTTCCCCTAACTGAGAAATTTCTGTACAAATTCCTTTGGTTCAGAGAACAGCATGGCAAAATTTAGGAAAATGTGAATTCCCAAGGACACGTGTGTTCACATGTTTCAGGAAGTGTGAATAAGGTAGGTTCACATTAAAATGAAAGACGAACCAAATTCCTTCCCCATCCCTAGTGGTGCTTTTGCATCCTTCAGGTTTAAATTCAGAACCAGTAAATGCTGTACACTTTTGCAGATGCCATTAAGTTTAATCCTAACCTAGGATGTATGCAAAAGCAACACTCCTGAGATCCTATAAATGAACAGAATATAGTGAAAAGGGGCAAAGAAAGAAATCCATTAAACTTTTGGCCCCCAGCCAACTGAGCCAACTTCTCTGTGAGATGTAGCTCTAATATTCTATTTTCTAATTATAACAGAGTAACAAGTAAGACACACAAGAAGTTGAAAATGCCAAATGTGTCATTAGAAAAAGTGTGTTGTGGAAGGGGAACTTCATATCCAGCAGTGCCCCGAGGACATAAATTCTGAGATTTGCTTGTAGTACACAGTTCTGTCAGTGACATATGTGGAATTTCGCCCACTGTCAAGGAGGGTATATTAAAAGGCGCTGGCACCTACAGGAGATACGGAGGGAGAGAAAGAATCCACTTTCAAATAGCGTCTTTTGATTCCAACGCTACCACTTTGGGTGTCCTATGCAGAGAAACAGCAGCGTCGGTTAATGAGCCAGTTTATTTTAAATTTCAAATAAGTTTGAATGATACAAGCAAAAAGAGAGAAAAGACTATATTCTTGCAACCATCTGTCACCCAAAAGCTGCCTAAAGCTGTCCCTGGGAAGAGCAGTCAGTTTCCCCTTTCTGGTGCTGTTTCAGAGCAGAGAAGCTAGTCCCACAATGCATATCATAGCAGGTTCTGAATGAAAGCTTCATGACAAATTATGATTGATATGAAGGCTTTGGATTTCATTCCCAGGAGCAGCTTGAACTAGGTTTTGGGCAGACCTAACACTGGCCCCAGATGCACTGTAGATTTACAGCAGTATAACATCATGAGTCCCCCCCCCCAATGATTCCCGGGAGCTGTATTTATTACAATTTTTATCTTTCCTGGGAAGAGGGATTGGCTGTTAAGCCACTCAGAATTATATCTCTGGGTGGGGAATAGGAGTCTCATCATTCTCAGCTCCCTTTACAAACTACACCTCCCAGAATTCCTTGGAGGAAGCCTTTAAAGTGTTGGGACACTGCTTTAAAATTATAGTGCAGAAGAGGCCACTGTCTGATAAACAACCCATGCTCTGCCTCTGAACTCTGACCCTGAACTCTGAACTCTGACCCTACCCAAGGCAGAAGGTGGAGAAGAGGTTGACACAGCTGCAAAGTGGGGGATGGAGGCGGAAGCTTGCAGCTAAGTGCAAGTGCAGAAACAGGTGGCTCAGGGAAGAGAGGCAATGAAGTATCACGGGGCCCTGCCCATACCCAGGATTCCATTACTCACTCCAGATAATTCTGTTTATGGTGTCTCTGGTGTAGAGTGGGCAAAGTCTACAAAGAAGCCCATGTGGAGTGGGGAAACCTCACAACATCAGGATGAGCTCTGAGGTGAAGCCGAGGCTGATGAGCTGGCTAGTGGCTTCTTGTGCCTGTCCCTCCCATAGCTGTCAAGTTCTCCCCTTTTTAAAGGGAAATTCCCTTATGCTGAATAGGCTTCCACACAAGAAAGGGGAAAACTTGACAGCTATAGTCCCTCCCATCACTTGTGAGACAAACTGGGAAGGCCCTCGCATTGCGTGAATGCAGCAAAGAGCACAAAGCATAAGGGAAGCCCTTCTGGATCAGGCCAAACATCCATCTAGCACAGCATCCTGTTCTCACAGTAGCCAATTGGATGCCTATTAATGATTCCCAGCAACTGGTCTTCAGAGGCATGCTACTTCCTTACCCTGAATGGACAAGAAACCTGAACTGGTCTACCGTATGTTGTGTACTCCAGTGAACTGGGAGACCAATAAATACTGCCTGAGGCAACAGATCCTGGCTGTATGAGTAGAATATAGATCACTAGATCTGAACAAACCATAGTGTCATAGAATCGTACTGTTGGAAGGGACCCCAAGGGTCAGCCATGCAGGAATCTCAACCCGCAACCCCCCATCCAATCTGAAACCATACAGGATCCCACTTAGCTTTGCAAATGTGCTAGCAGTTTTCTAAAGAAGAAAAGCATAACATCTCTAGAATCTAGCAGTTATATTGCTGCACCACCATTTCTATGGAGGCCATGATGGATGTGGAGTGCTCCTTGCAACTGACTCAAGTAAAGATTGCTTTGGATATTATTGGCAAAGAATTGGAAGAATCAAGAGTTACCAACTGTGGACGAATGGCACAAGAAGTTGATAGAGTATATGGAACTGTCTGAGCTGACGGGGAGGCTCCGGGACCGGAGCGAAGAAGCAGCGGAAGAAGACTGGAAGAAATTTAAAATTTATTTAAAAAACAAGCGTATAATAGAATGAATTCAATGGAAGTGTGGGGGATACCAAGAGGTTGTAGATAATACAAGGGTTAGAAACAAGCATTGTTAGATGATAATGATAGTAATTAAGAAGTAAGAAATGAACAGTGTTTATAATGATATGATATAAAAGATATAGCAATATGGGAATAATGAAGTAATATTAGATGTTCCATAAGATTTAGAATTTTTAAAGAATCGCAGTAGGAGGTGGAAGGAGGAAGTCGATAGATTAGAAACAATGGTTATCAATGTAAGAATTTTTAGTTTTTTGCATTTTTTGTTTTTTTCTTTTTTCTTTTTTTCTTTTTTCATGTCTTTGTATGTATTTTTTTGTTGTGTATTGTGCAGGTTTGTTTGTATTTTTTGATTGGATGTAAAAATTTGAATAATTTTTTTTTTTTAAAAAAAAGATTGCTTTGGATAAAGCTAGTTCCCTTCAAATAAGAATCCTGCATAAGCTACAGAATTGCTGTCCCACATCCAGAAGGAGGAGGGAAAGCATGAACAAAGACCACCATATTAGTTGTGCTTTTTAACTTCCTTTTTGATCCTGTTTGCTGAGACCTTTTTCATTGCTTCGCTCTGTTTTCTGCACAGTGCACAAACATATTATGTAAGTATCATATCTATTCATTAATTTGGGGAATTAATAGGCCAGTATTCCATTTAAAAAGAAAAACTGCCCAGAGTGGCTTAGGTTACTGGAAGGCAATGTCACATAGGGGCTCATGCACCACTGAAGATGCTAAGGCTTTGAGTTCACATGCCACTTCTATTAAATTTCTACATGTAAATTTCACTAACAGGCAGGCAGTTCCTATGGTCCAGCTGCACCAACCTAAACTATGCCAGGGATAATGTTTGCACAATGTCAGCTGGGCCCTTACACAACATATCTCTTGAAATCCATCCAGCGTCATCCTATGATCTTCCAGCAGAAAAGCTCAATGCCAGCCAGCATCATTGGCAACTGCACTGGCCTTTACAAGTGAAATCTATTGACAATGCCACCACATGTCCAGAAGTCACCGATCCACACATAGTGACAGCCAGGATCCACAGAGACAACATCATGACACCTCACCCAGTGCGTAGCCCACTGCACTGGTCTTCATACCCCAGAGATAAGGATGGGAGGAACTACCTGGTTTCATTCTTCGGACTTTGGTAGAGATCAGTCACATTCTTCCACTCTGCCAAAAGAACTACCAGAAATCATTCCAATGTGAGGGACAGTGCTTGTCCCAGTCTTTTACTGGATCATATTTCCAGGATATAGCTGGAACATGCCAACAAGCTTTGTTTCAGACCCACTTGGATAATCATAGTTCTTGCCCAGATTCGGAAAGGGGCAGACCTCAGTTGCATCTCTGTCCAGTTGTTAATGAACTTGCAAGTAAACTTCATAGACTACAGAATTCCCAGGAGAAGAGAATTAATCCTACAGGCAACTCTCTTGAAATGGCATGCAGTAATGCAGCACGTTTGTGTTGGCTTCTTTCCAAGGAAACCTTCCCCAATATGGTGCCCTCCAGGTGTTTTGGACTCTGACTCCCATCATCCCTGATTATTGGCTGGGTCTAATGGAATTTGTAGTCCATAGCATTTAGAAGGCACCAGGCTGGGGGAAGTTGCTCTTATAGGGGCAATCTCACCCACACATTACACTTTTTATGTTTGCATCTAACATTAGGATGGTAAGAAGAGCTTTGTTGGATCAGGTCAAAGGCTCATTTAGTTCAATATCCTGTTTCTCTAATGAGTAGACAGATACCTAAGGGAAGCCCACAAACAGAACATGAATTCAACAGCAATCTCCCCACTCCCTAGCAAGTGGTATTCAGAGGGATATCATCTCTTATACTGGGAGTAGTACACAGCTGTCCTGATTAGTAGCCACTGATTTACGTCTATTGGTGGAGTTCTTATCCATCAGGGCAAATGGAGAACTGCCCCACCCATTCCAGTCTTGATTTCTCCAAGCCCACTGGCCTTCTTACAACCAACCCTTGTAGAACTTGGCAGGAGAAGGATGGGGACAAAGGTGGAATTAGTTGGCTGCACCAGCCATTGGCTCTGTCACTGGTTCTGGTTCCACCTACTGTTGACTTCCTCGCCTTCCACTCTACCAGTTCCAATGGGCAACAGGCACCACTGGGTGCTATATGACAGTTTCTTCCAGATATATAGATTGATCAGTTGATCGATTGATCAATATTGTGTACAAATAAAAATGTGACGTCTGAATGCAACAAATGCATGTCTTGTACTGGTACACTTGTCTGAATTTTTCTGCTGAATTCACCCAGTGTCCAACCTTGGTTTTCCCCTCTATAATATGTGAACTAGCCTGGACTCTGTGCCTCCTATGGAGGCTTGCCTCACACTTCCAAAAAGGCACCCAACTAGAGAGATGGTGATAAGACATGAAAGAGGAGGAGGTGTCAAGAGATCTTATTATCGGCTACACCTCATTGAAAATGAAAAGAGATTATTATCAGGCCCACATGTTTGGGTGAGTGATGTTGACTACTCACTCCCCTGAGCAGAAGGAAATTGCCGCTTTTAATCCCACCTGGTTTGACAGACATCTGGAGTTCCAGCATCATAGATCCCAAATCTTGCTACAGGAAACAGCCAATAAAGTTGTCAAGCATTAAAAAGCGCAGGCACTTTCATTTACATCTCTGTTCTTTACAGAGTTCCTCAGGAGTACAGGAGAGCAGGAACCATAGATCAATAGCAGCATGTTTTTAAAGTAGAGGGCCCAAGGTTCAACAATGGAAATCTCTAAAGGATTACGTTGCAGGTGAAGGGAAAAGGCCTTTGCTAGGGATGGTAGAAAACCACTGGGTTGTAGCCAATGAAGTTCTACACAGAGTAAACCCACTGAAATGAATTTACCTAAGTTAATCATGCCCATTTGTTTCAGTGGGTCTACTTTGAGTAGAACTGTGTTGGATACAACCAGTCACTAGTCAAGATAGACAATGGTGAGGAATAAGGCAGCTTTCCTATCAAAGATGGCAAAGGTGCAGGGACTTTGGGGCAGGGGTCCATGGCCCCAGAGGAGGGCCACCCGAATGCAACAGAGAATATGCTTGCTATCGTTGTTAGCAAAGTTTAGCATCTATGATTCCCATAACACATCTTAGGTAGCACAACACTAGCAGTCTAGAGGTGCCCTGTGCCCCAGTACAGCACATAAATATCTCCTCAACCATTATCCAAATCAGATAATTTTTATAAAGGTTCCCTGCTTGCTAGCAAAGACCACCAAAAGAGAAGGAATGCCAGCTGGCATCAGAGGGCAATTCACTTCCTTAACAATCAGCAGGGAATTTTTTACCCTGAAAGCACAATAAGCACTCTAATAATTCAGTTTTCATCTTGCAATTTTCATATTGGCTGAACATTCCCTCTAAGCTGAATCAAGTGGGAAGCAGTTTATTTGATTTAATTCACTTAGCTTGGGGTGTACATTGTATTTCCCTGTGCTCACTTTGACTAATTTAGCATTTGACAACTTCATTGCTTTTTTTATCTCCCTGAAACTAAACCAGGAAGTTGCAACTGTCATGTGGGACTTCCCAAACTTGTTACCCTATTCCTATTTTGAAGAAAAGCCTCCTTCTTTGGGCCCTTTCTTCCACTCATGAACAGAGAGCAGGGCTGTCTTAAGCGCCCCTGGCGCCGTGGTGCGGCGGATCCCTCCGGGACCCTCCCGCCCCATTTCCCAGCGCGGTGGGCGCAGCGGCAGCGCGGCTGCCACAAGCGCTGCTGCACGACGGACGGGCAGGCATAGCGCGGGTGCCGTGGGCGCAGCTGCGTGACGGACCGGCCGGCCAGCGGGCGGGCGCAGCTTGCAGCACCCCCCTGGTGCGCCGGCGCCGTGGTGCCCTGCGCCACCCAGCCTGCACGTAGGGCCGGCCCTGACAGAGAGGTTCAGATGCAAACATGTTCTTAAATGCTTGTCTAAGGAAGCAATATATTTAAGAGTAGGTTTGAATGGAAGGCGTCTGTGATAATAATTATATGAGGTTTTGTCATAGGTAAGATCTCTTTGTATAGTGCAATAGAAAAGTGCAGGTGTTAAAAAATCACCTTGGAGGTAAGGGTGGAAGTCAGCCTCTAAGGATATATTAAATTGGAAATTAATTTGTAGTTTTAAAATTGTTAACCTGAGATTTCTTAAAATTGTTAATCTGTTTTAAAAAGTTGAAAACAGAATAAAAAATAATTGATTAAAAAGGAAGGTGTCTCTGTGCCCTCTATTTGAAGGGCTGCCAGAAAGATAACCCCCTATTTGGAGGTACCTCAGCCACTCACGGGGCTCATCCACACTGCTGCTTGCCCCGTGCTTAGAGAGCACAGGTCCAATAGGTTTTCTGCTTATCCCATGCTTTTTGGCATGGGTCCAATAAGTTTTGCATTTGCCCCACAGCTTTCCCCCAGAAAACAAGCTTTTTGCCACCAAAGCAGAACAAACAGCAATGTGAGGGAAACCCAGCTACCATTTCTTCCAATTCAGAGACGAACAATGAGTTTTCCTGGGTGAAACGGCGGGACCAAAACCAACAATGCTTGGACACAGACCTGGAAAACACAGACCTGAGCCAGGAAAGTATAGCACAAAAGGAAGTCTGGATGAGTCCTAATTCTCATCATGGGAACATAAGACAAGCCTGCTGTCCTTTTCTGTTACTGTTGCAACCCAATGGAAGCAAACAACTTCTTAAAGCTGAGAAACCTGTGGCTCTCTAGATGTTTTTGGACTCCCAGCTCCCCTCAGCCCCAGTCAGCACGATGGGAGTTGAAGCTCAGCAACATCTGGAGACAGGGGGGCGAACCTGAGTAAAATATGGGGGGGAGCAAGTAAGCCCCCACTGCAAGATGTGATGCACACAGACTATTTGAATGGCAATGCATATCAACTTTGAGGGGCGCCTGCCCCTCAAACATTTTATTGAGGGACCTCGGCCCCGAGGAGTTGGCTCCTATGGCTGCAGAGCCACAGGTTCCCTACCCCTTCCATAAAGCTTTGTTTGAAAATTCCCTTAGTCCTCCACTGTCTCTGAAGTGCACATAACTTTTCTGTCTAAGCCTCTCTATTTCTCTCCCAGGAACGATTTTCTCCATCTCCTGGGACAGGTTAACTATATCTTAATGGGAATCCCCAAACCCACGAGGGTTAGGATTTTGTGGATCAATTAGTTCTTGCATTTTCCTTTCCCTCAATTGTAGCCCAGTTCTTGCTGTAGTCGTTTCCATGCTATTGCAACTGCAGCCTCGGTTATCAGGGGCATACAATCTGTTTTCATTAGGCTTTATAGCCCTGCACAATTTGATTATTTCCTCGGGGCCTCTGCAAACCTCATTTGCTTTATAGCAGACTTTTACCAGCTGTTTTGCTTCCTGCGATATGTGCCACGCTGCTTCTCTGATGCTTATTTAAATGGCAAAATGCTCGGAACAGGCCGTCAGTTGCGTTTCAAGGTTTTAAAATAATGGGCCATTGTTCTCATTAATTCTTTTTTACAACTGAACTTCACCGATCTTACGGAAATCACCTAAACTGTTTTAGGGTAGATTCAAAATTAAAGAGGGGACTGGGAGCCATCATGAAGGCATTGCTCAATAGTCTGCCGGGGCAGCAGATTTCACATTTCATATTTCCGGATCTGTTGCACAGCATCTTGTGTGTACAAGCAGCCATTCAAAGACACTGCAAGAGACTGTGCATCCTTAGCTACATGACAATGTTCACCTGAGCACTATCAAACTGTAGCTTAGTATGCAGAAGATCTCAAGTGCAATCATCGGCACCTCCAGGTAGGACTGGGAATGTCCCCATTCTGGAACCCTGGAGAGTTGCTGCAACTCAAGGTAGAAGGACCAAAGGCCTGGAAACAATGCCTTATGAAGAACGGCTTAGGGAGCTGGGTATGTTTAGCCTGGAGAAGAGAAGGTTAAGGGGTGATATGATAGCCATGTTCAAATATATGAAAGGATGTCATATAGAGGAGGGAGAAAGATTGTTTTCTGCTGCTCCAGAGAAGCGGACACGGAGCAATGGATTCAAACTTCAAGAAAGAAGATTCCACCTAAACATTAGGAAGAACTTCCTGACAGTAAGAGCTGTTCGACAGTGGAATTTGCTACCAAGGAGTGTGGTGGAGTCTCCTTCTTTGGAGGTCTTTAAGCAGAGGCTTGACAGCCATATGTCAAGAATGCTTTGATGGTGTTTCCTGCTTGGCAGGGGGTTGGACTGGATGGCCCTTGTGGTCTCTTCCAACTCTATGATTCTATGATTCTATGACCAATAGCAGGCATCCCCAAACTGCGGCCCTCCAGATGTTTTGGCCTACAACTCCCATGATCCCTGGCTAACAGCACCAGTGGTCATGGATGATGGGAATTGTAGTCCAAAACATCTGGAGGGCCGAAGTTTGGGGATGCATGGCCAATAGCATACCCTTCAACATTCCTCAAATGAAAATAGGGAGGTTTCTCACTCTCCACCAAACTACCCTCCTCGACCCCTACTTCCCCTTAGGGGCGGAGGAAGGGGGTGGCGGGGGTGATCCACCCAGGTGTCACCACTGAGGGTGTGTGTGTGTGACAAAATGCCGGACAGCACTCAGGGCCTTCAGCAGGCCCGAGCCACACGTCTCTCCTGGGAGTGACGCAGTGGCTTGGGTGCCCACAGGCTCTGCGCTGCCCCAAACGGTCCGTCCGCTGCCTCCCCCTCAGCTGTAGGGCTACTGAGTGGGAGGAGGCAGGCAGACTCCTCAGAGGCCATGTAGAGTGGCCTGCCCTGGGTCACCCCACCCTGCAGGTGGCTGGCCCTGCCCCTGGGCACAGGGCACTCGCGGTGCCCCAGGCACCCGATCGGTTTGCTCCGCCGCTGCTTCCCCCCACCTCCGCAGAGCATTTCCTATTCAAAGGATGAGTGCCAACACCACTTGACCAATGGGACACAGCACACATGCCCTCCACCATCCTGAGAAAACCCCTTAATCCCTATTTTATTTTACTTTATTTTATTTGGTAGGTTTACAAAAAGAAAAAACACACCTATAAATAAATTTTAGAAAGGAGCAAGATTAGATGCAGATCCACAAAGTATTTATTCATGACACCTTGTGCTCTGCTCTAGAGGTAAAGATAAAGGGACTCCTGACCGTTAAGTCCAGTAGCGGAATACTCTTGCGGTGCTCATCTCGCTTTATTGGCTGAGGGAGCTGGGGTACAGCTTCCAGGTCATGTGGCCAGCATTCTGGCGAACCAGAGCAGCGCACGGAAATGCTGTTTACCTTCCCACCAGAGTGGTACCTATTTATCTACTTGCACTTGACATGCTTTCGAACTGCTAGGTGGGCAGGAGCAGGGACCGAGCAACGGGAGCTCATCCCGTCGGGGGATTCGAACCGCTGACCTTCCGATCAGCAAGCCACCCGCGTCCCTTTCTGCTCTGCTCTACTCCCCCCCCCCTTTTCCTGCTTTCTGCCTGCACCTCAGAGCCAGCATGTCAGGTGGGGTGGGGCCTCGGTGGCAGCAGCCTCCTTCTCCTCCTTGCCCGCTCTCCAGCAGCTGCTAAAAGCTGCCTAGCGGAGGAGACCAGGAGCAGCAGCCATGGAGAGGCAACAGGACGCTCCTTTGCTGCCACTGCTTGAGACAAACGCTGGCTCATCCTTCTCCCTGAGCTTGGCACTGGCAGCACTGGCAAGGGAAATAGGGACCTTCTGGCATCAAATAAAAAACCTGGATGGCTTTCATAATCCTGGGACTGTCCCAGGAAAATCAGGATGCTTGGAGGGTCTGCAATGGTTTGAATGGGCATAAGGCAGCTTCCTATGTTTCTATGACTAACTGTACCTATGCTCCTATGAGAATACTATTGCTCTCATGTCCTGGATGTGGGCTTCCCAGAGGCACCTGAGAATGCTGGACTTGATAGGCCTTTGGTCTGAGCCAGCAAAGTTCTTCTTTATTCTTCTTATAAAAAAAGTACTCGCAAAAAAATAACCAAATAAAAGAAACTCATAAACACTGGTACACTCCACCTTGAAGTTCTCTTGCACAAGGCCTCCTGAAATGATGGATAACTTCCAGGTGGATTGTTGACCCAGATTTGCAACATGCTAAGGCAAGCAAGCAAAGTGTTATTACCATTCATCTTTCAGGCTTCGGAAGTCAATATTCTTAAGTGCCTCCCTTGTGCAGGCAGATTTATAATCGTGGACATCCCTTTGACTTTGTAGCTTCCTCCTCCACCAGATGCCACACAACACAGCTCTTCAGTGTCAGTGCGAGACATTGCACCATATACGGTACTATCTTCTAGACTAATAGCAGCTTCCAAATTGAAGTTTCTCTGTTATTACCTAACAGAAATTTCAACAATCACTCCTTACGTATAAATTAGGTAGCATCTATTTCACCTGAAATGAACATCTGCTGGTTCTGGTGCTCTTGCATAGAAAAAACTGACATTATTATTATTATTATTATTATTATTATTATTATTATTATTATTGGACATCTCAGCACAATGTGCTCTTGAAATCATTTTGCAGGGAAATAGATCTGTGAGGCTGTGTATTATATGACACTTCCTGTCCCCAGGTCATTGGTGTAGTGCGTAATGTGACACCCTAAGGACAAGATAAGCATCTTAACTTCCTCCTTATATGTGGGATGGATAATGTCCAGGTGGATTGTTGACCCAGATTTGCAGATCTGGGTTTGCAGATCCATGTATCAGGAGAAAAATAAACACCTATGTGACTGTTTTCGAACCGTATTATTTTACATCATCCCCACCCACCCCACCCCCAGCCTGTCACCAATATACCTGCCAGAAAAAGTTACAGGAGTCTGTAGCCAGAAGTGAAGTTAGTACAGCAGCTAAGAGGCTCAGCTGGGAACCAGGAAGTAGCAGGGTCAAATCCTGCTTCTGCCATTGATTCACTGGGTGGCCCCTTTTGCAAGCCACCCACTCTTTTCCTCAGCGCCGGTTCCATCTGAAATATGGGACAAAGAATATGGACACAACTTACACGGTTGTTACAAGGATTTCTGAGAGAACGCACATGAATCCAAACACTAGTCTCTCAGGCACAGTGGTGTGTCTGTGTACATGTGTGCATGTACACACTATGTGTTGTGTCGTGGGTTTCTTAATAGTAGTCATTCAGGGACAACGTCTTCATTTATAGGGACAGGGAACTAGCTAGAAAGGGATGCTTTTTGGAGGGAACAATATCAGGCAATCACAGTGCTGCCTTTTGGAGGAAACCAATAAGACAGAGGATCCAAATACAGCAGCTTAAATGAACCAATAGTAGCTGTACCTTCTGGAACCAAAAGGCAGTTACTTTACCCTAAAGCAAATACAGATATAAAATCCTTTGACTCAATACACAACACTATGTCTGTGTGCACACTCTGCTGCCTTTGGGTTCTGCTTGTTGGCGTCCCATAAATAACTGGTTACGGAAACAGTAGTGGAGGAAGTCGGTCAGGCACCTGGGGCGGCGTGCATGCCCTGTGCCCAGGGGCGGGGCCAGCTGCCTGTGGGGCGGGACCAGCTGGGGCAGGATGTTCCGCAGGGCCTCTGAGGAGTCTGCCTGCCTCCTCCCACAGCTTGGGCACGCTGCAGGCCCGCGGTGAGTGCCGCCCAGCATTTTGTCACCCCCGGGGCAGCCCGCCCCCACTGCACCCCCTTCCTCCGCCCCTGTATGGAAAACAGGACGTTGGTCCAGATAGGCCTTGAGTAGCATACAACACAACTTAAGCATATTAGATGTTATTATTATTATTATTATTATTATTATTATTAGCCTGACAAGGATTTGCTGAAATGTAAAGTTGGTGGGTTACTACTGCTGTGTTCTGTAGTTGATGCGGTCAAAACTACTTTGGCCTGATCCAACAGGGCTTTTTTATGTGCTTCCCAAACGGTTCTTTCATGCTTGGCCTCCATCTGCATTTAAAGCAGTATCATACCACTTTAAGCACTCATGGCTTACCCCAAAGAATACTGGGAAGTTTGTTAATGGTGCTGAGAGTGGTTAGGTTAGGAGACCCCTGTTCCCCACACAAATCTATGATTTCCAGAGTGGTTTAACAGTAGGTTCCTTGTTCCTGGGAGTTTCACAAAGTTGTAGCTTTGTGAAAGGAACCGGGTCTTCTAACCACTCTTAACACCCTTTACAAAACACAGTTCCCAGGATTCTTTGGGGGAAACCGTGATTCTTTAAAGCGGTATGATGCTGCTGTAAACGTACAGTGCAGATAATCTACCATACTGGCTTCCCAAATGCAAGATGTGAATGTTATTCTAAGGTCGCGGTGCGATGTGAGACCTTTGTCATATTTTAAAGTGCCAAAGAGTGTTACCTTCTTATTAGTCACCTATTCCTTTTATAGATCACTTTTTTATATTCTTGTGTTCCCAGTGTGCTTTTCCAGAGGACAGATCACTGATATTACTTCAAGATGTCAGCCTGGTTGACACTAATGTGACACATGGTATTCTCCAGAGTCTCCACACTCCAGGACAAGGGAATGCAGGCTGATTTCACATGACAGCATTCCCTAATTGATTCTGAGGGCGCTTTGAAGTCGTCCTCTTTTAAGAATCGCCGCAGATGAGTTGCACCACCCCCCAACCATCCACCAATGGATGTTGTTCTGGAAAATACATTTCTTTTGCTACATCTGCTTCAGAGGTGGGGAGACCTTCACAGCCTGAGGGCCACATCCAGTGGCAAAAGTAGGCAATAGATGTGACTGTAGCCTTTCAAAACTCGGCTACATTCCAGCCTTGCAAAAGTCGGAGGGAATTCAACATTGTGCCCTAAGGCGAATGTTCAGTCAGTGCAAGGATTTGTCCTTGCACAATGAAATGTTCTCCTTCCCCTGTGTGGCACCTAAATCTGCTCTAGGGGTTCCCCAAACCTTTGACGCAAATCTGGAGGTAGCCTGTGGAACAGAGAGGGCATTCCATTGTGGGAATTATGGGGACAGAATTTATTTGTATATGCTATTACAGCAGAAAGAATGCTACTTGCCCCAAAGTGGAAAGAAGCAGAAGTCCCAGTAAAGGAAGAATGGATACAAAAACTCATGGAATATGCAGAAATGGTGAAACTTACAGGAAGAATAAGAAATCAAGATCACAAACTTTTTATAAAAGAATGGAAATGGTTTGTTGAATGTTTACAGATAAATTGTAAATTGATAAAAACATTAGCAGGATTAATGTAATAGCCTGCAGTTTTATAATAGTATACATTTACAGTAGATACAGTAAATAAATGAACAAGTTAAATGAACCTGGATATGCAGAAGGTATTAAAAAATAAATTTAAGGAACCACAGAAAGAGGGGGAAGGAAGTCAAATTTTGAAATGTTAAATTGATTGTAAAACTAATGAAATGTATAAATTTGAAAAGTATAAATAAAAAACTAAAAAGAAATTTCATTGCACAAGCATAAGTTATTCCGCTCACAGTTATTTAGTTGAATATGGTCCTCAGCGATTTACAAACACACACACATTTCTCCATCTAGGAGAAATCTGGAGGCATTACAGCAATTCAAGGACACATCCCAGCCATGCAAAAACTCTCAAGGTGGATGCAGAGCAGGGTCAGCAAAGGGTGCCTTGGGGAGAAGGGGTGTGGCCTCCAGAGGCAGTGCATTCTGGGAAAAGTCTGAGAGCCAATAGAGAAGCTTGAGGCACATTCTGAGGTTCCCCATCCCTGAACTATGTGTTTATCAATAAACACTGTGTCGATCTTCCTTGGAGATAATCATGGAGGGTCCCCATAGCCTCATTTTGACATCTTTATTATGCTTCATCACACTTTTTTTTCCAAAACAAGGATGTTTACATAGGGATGGGTGGGGTTTGTGTTCTGCTCTGGGATTATGAACAGCAAGAAGTAAATATTTTAAATGAACGATTAAAGAAATCTGTCTGCTTCTGGTTTTTATCACTTCCACTGTTTTTAATCCGCAATTCCCTTTGATTTCCATTTCTGCACCTTTTTGAAAAAGACATCTTCTCAAAATGCATGTTGAAAGACTGCTGTCCTAAGTGGATGGAGGTTGGGTGGGGAGACTCAAGCACCATATGAGCATTTTAAAAGACAACAAAATCCAAGAAACACAATTGAAAAACCAAACTGCATAAAAAATCGCGTCTAAAACCATCACCACAGTTACATTTTCTTCTGCATAGAAAGGGTACACTCCATTAGGTATATAGAGATTTGGGGGGGAATTTGTTAATCAAATGTTTTAATGATAGAGTTCAACTGATGCTCATTAATTAATTGATGTTATTCTTTCTTGGGAGAAAAGTAATGACAACCTAGACAGCATCTTAAAAAGCAGAGACATCACCTTGCCGACAAAGGTCCGTATAGTTAAAGCTATGGTTTTCCCAGTAGTGATGTATGGAAGTGAGAGCTGGACCATAAAGAAGGCTGATCGCCGAAGAATTGATGCTTTTGAATTATGGTGCTGGAGGAGACTCTTGAGAGTCCCATGGACTGCAAGAAGATCAAACCTATCCATTGTGAAGGAAATCAGCCCTGAGTGCTCACTGGAAGGACAGATCGTGAAGCTGAGGCTCCAATACTTTGGCCACCTCATGAGAAGAGAATAATCCTTGGAAAAGACCCTGATGTTGGGAAAGATTGAGGGCACTAGGAGAAGGGGACGACAGAGGATGAGATGGTTGGACAGTGTTCTCGAAGGTACGAACATGAGTTTGACCAAACTGTGGGAGGCAGTGCAAGACAGGAGTGCCTGGCGTGCTCTGGTCCATGGGGTCATGAAGAGTCAGACACGACTAAACGACAACAACATTCTTTATTTACAAGCAACTGTGCATCAAATTTGAGATCTTCCATTTTTTCCTTCATCTAATCAAAAGCTAAAACTCAGAAGTAATATGTAAATAAATGCTGCTGAGACACATGTCAGAACATTATCCACTGGTGAAAACCAGTGGATAGCCAAATTCTAGTCTGCATATTAGCCTGAGAGGTACAGATCAGGTCATGTTGCAAAGAATGAATTCCTAAAGCATCCCTTGAGTCTAGGAACCATTCCCCCCTGTGTCTTGCTATGGGCTGAAAACCTTACTAATAATTTGTTCATAAATAACGCATTATGCACCCATCCCCATGTTAATACCAAATTAGGTCATTTACTCGGAACTCTTATAGCAAAATTCCAGCTTAAACTGAAGAAAGTAGGAAAAACCACTGGGCCAGTAAGATACAATCTGGATCAAATCCCTTATGAATACACAGTGGAAGTGAGGAACAGGTTTAAGGATTTAGATTTGGTGGACAGAGTGCCTGAAGAACTATGGATGGAGGCTCGTAACATTATACAGGAGGCAGCAACGAAAACCATCCCAAGGAAAAGGAAATGCAAGAAAGCAAAATGGCTATCCAACGAGGCCTTACAAATAGCGGAGGAGAGGAGGCAAGCAAAATGCAAGGGAGATAGGGAAAGATACAGGAAACTGAATGCAGATTTCCAAAAAACAGCAAGGAGAGACAAGAGGGTCTTCTTAAATGAGCAATGCAAAGAAATAGAGGAAAACAATAGAATGGGGAAAACCAGAGATCTGTTCAAGAAAATTGGAGATATGAAAGGAACATTTCGTACAAAGATTACCATAATCAAGGACAAAAGTGGTAAGGACCTAACAGAAGCAGAAGACATCAAGAAGAGGTGGCAAGAATACACAGAGGAATTATACCAGAAAGATATGGAGGTCTCGTACACCCCAGGTAGTGTGGTTGCTGACCTTGAGCCAGACATCTTGGAGAGTGAAGTCAAATGGGCCTTAGAAAGCACTGCTAATAACAAGGCCAGTGGAAGTGATGATATTCCAGCTGAACTATTTAAAATTTTAAAAGATGATGCTGTTAAAGTGCTACACCCAATATGCCAGCAAGTTTGGAAAACTCAGCAATGGCCAGAGGATTGGAGAAGATCAGTCTACATCCCAATTCCAAAGAAGGGCAGTGCCAAAGAATGCTCCAACTACCGCACAATTGCGCTCATTTCACACGCTAGCAAGGTTATGCTTAAAATTCTACAAGGCAGGCTTAGGCAGTATGTGGATCGAGAACTCCCAGAAGTGCAAGCTGGATTTCGAAAGGGCAGAGGAACCAGAGACCAAATAGCAAACATGCGCTGGATTATGGAGAAAGCTAGAGAGTTCCAGAAAAACGTCTACTTCTGCTTCATTGACTATGCAAAAGCCTTTGACTGTGTCGACCACAGCAAACTATGGCAAGTTCTTAAAGAAATGGGAGTGCCTGATCACCTCATCTGTCTCCTGAGAAATCTCTATGTGGGACAAGAAGCTACAGTTAGAACTGGATATGGAACAACTGATTGGTTCAAAATTGGGAAAGGAGTACGACAAGGTTGTATATTGTCTCCCTGCTTATTTAACTTATATGCAGAATTCATCATGCGAAAGGCTGGACTAGATGAATCCCAAGACGGAATTAAGATTGCCGGAAGAAATATCAACAACCTCAGATATGCAGATGACACAACCTTGATGGCAGAAAGTGAGGAGGAATTAAAGAACCTTTTAATGAGGGTGAAAGAGGAGAGCGCAAAATATGGTCTGAAGCTCAACATCAAAAAAACCAAGATCATGGCCACTGGTCCCATCACCTCCTGGCAAATAGAAGGGGAAGAAATGGAGGCAGTGAGAGATTTTACTTTCTTGGGCTCCTTGATCACTGCAGATGGTGACAGCAGTCACGAAATTAAAAGACGTCTGCTTCTTGGGAGAAAAGCAATGACAAACCTAGACAGCATCTTAAAAAGCAGAGACATCACCTTGCCGACAAAGGTCCGTATAGTTAAAGCTATGGTTTTCCCAGTAGTGATGTATGGAAGTGAGAGCTGGACCATAAAGAAGGCTGATCGCCGAAGAATTGATGCTTTTGAATTGTGGTGCTGGAGGAGACTCTTGAGAGTCCCATGGACTGCAAGAAGATCAAACCTATCCATTCTTAAGGAAATCAGCCCTGAGTGCTCCCTGGAAGGACAGATCGTGAAGCTGAGGCTCCAATACTTTGGCCACCTCATGAGAAGAGAAGAATCCTTGGAAAAGACCTTGATGCTGGGAAAGATGGAGGGCACAAGGAGAAGGGGACGACAGAGGACAAGATGGTTGGACAGTGTTCTCGAAGCTACGAACATGAGTTTGACCAAACTGCGGGAGGCAGTGCAAGACAGGAGTGCCTGGCGCGCTATGGTCCATGGGGTCACGAAGAGTCGGACACGACTAAACGACTAAACAACAACAACAACTCGGAACTCACTTGAACTTCAAGTATCTGCCCTGTAGAGTTAACCCTCTGCATAATGATGTTCCTAATAGGTAATTTAAAATCCTAAACTCCATTTTCTCTAACTGTTAGAGCCTTTGAAGCTAATGATCTTCAGAATCATACTTTAATTAGAGCCAGGGGATTTTAGAGACCTCCCCCCCTCCCAGTTTCCATATTCCGTTGCATCCACCCACCCAAACTCTGTCCACTTATGGATCATATCACAAGATCAACACCAGTGAGACAGCTCTGGCATAAATTATCTGAAGATGGCAGTCCAAGGAATATCTATTCCAAATGTAGCAAAGTTTGGCCAACAGTTTTAAGTGATAGCATATATTAATTGCAGGCTTATTTTCATGTCTTGGGATATGAGCCAAGAATATTAAAGCACTTTAAGTAATGAATTTTATGCTACAGTTATCTGTCTGTCTGTCTATATCATCTATCTATCTATCTATCTATCTATCTATCTATCTATCTATCCATCCATCCATCTATCCATCTTGTGGCATCTTAATTTGTCTCTATATGTGAGTGTATTCCTATATACTCTTGCTGTAACTTTTCATCATTTCAGAAACCCATCAGCATATGAATTCATTGATGCCTGCTCTCCACAACAAACAAGTGCGGCTGATTATGATATCATATTCTCTAGACCACATGTTGGGAACCCTTGGCAGATGTAAGTATGGTCAGAACTGTGAACTGTGACCTTCAGAGGGCTGCTAAGAAACACTGAACTGAACAACAGTAGAGAGAAAGGCTGATGAGCAACAACTTTCTGTTTGAAAGTTACCATAACATGTTGAAGAGGCAAGCCCCACTTTCACATTTTTAAACTGCAAACTGGGAAGCAACTTGCCTCTTCAGAACTTCAAGCAGCTGCAGTGAAAATTTCAAAAAAAAACCCAGGGTATCTTGGGATACAGATTGTGCCACACCATGGCTACTGTGGAGCAGAGAAAAATGATTCCTGTTTGCTTTCTTATTGTCAGTTAGAAGCTTGTTTTTCTTCGCTCCGTATAGTCTCAGCAAACTGTTTTTAAAGAGGAGGTTTTCTTCCCTAACCTCTAATATACAGGGAGATATTTGGCAATCTAAAAGGAAATGTACACATTTCTCATATTTAAGGTGAATTCTTCAAGAGAACAATAATTTATTTACTATTTATTTATTAATTTCATAAAACTGATTGGGGGGGGCGACCTAAAGCAGTTTACGAAAAGGATAAAACAATAAAATTATCACATTAAAAAATACAGCCATAATTTAAAACATGCAGAAACTACAAAAACATTTTACCTAATGGACTAAAACAAATTAAAACTCATACAAACTTTTGAAACATCTGAGTAGGCTTGACTGAATACAGTAATACTGTTTTCAGCAGGCATAGAACAAGATGCATTGAAGGCATCTGCCCTGATTTCAATAGGCAGGGAGTTCCAAAGTGTCAGTGGTTCCACACCAAACGACTGAATTCTTACAGGTACGGTGCAGATACTGTATTATGTGGCACTTACAAAGGTGCCAATTCTGCTGACTGAAGTCATGTAGGCACATGTGGGGTGTGATGATCTCTATATAAATGTATCATGAGGGCATTCCACCACGTTTTCCGTTCTTTCAACTCAAACCCTCTGGTGGGGCAAGGGGGCCAGCTGGCAAGAGTTGGGGTTTCAGCAAGGCTTCTAAGCCCACGACTTGCCTCTTGGCGGCCGGATATGAAAGTCTCTGTTCTGAGAGTTTAGTACAAGGACAGTTGGTTGCACATTGTGCCTCTGGCCATGCCCACCTCTGGCCATGGGACCCCCGAAAAGGTGGCCCATGATGGGTTAAACTGGAAAAGGTCCCCCACCCCACCCCTGATTTATGGATTAATCACTGGGTCAGGCTCACCTTCTTTGAAGCTGCAGAGGGGTGAAGCAACTTGCCTCCTGCCTTTGTCAAACGGGTCTGCACAGTTCAATCTGCTGCAGATCTCTTTTGCTGTTAAATGTTAATACATTTGTGGCCCTAGTTAATCCAATGCCATGTGTTAAATAAAGGTTTGGAGCCTTTCCCTGTGGTTCGATAGTGTGGCATTTGCTACATTCTAATTCTGTCAGTGATTAACTATAGAACTCTGTTTGAAGAGGTCGCTGCTTTTAAATACCAGCCAGAACGCAGTACCAATTTCAATATCATTGTACTGTAGCAAGAAGTTAGTGTTAAAATATTGAAGTGGGTGTTCTCCAAATGCTATCCAGAAAAAGATATATTGGTATTCCAGAGGGTAGATGAGAGATTAGCTTTACAAAAGAGGTTTGTTAAGTAATCAAATAACTAATGAGGGCACTTTTTAAAATTACAGAGTTTAATTGGAAAGGTAATGGCAGATCGAATATAGCATAATATAATTAGCAGTGAGGCCGTAAAGAACACACCAAATGACTCTCATTAATCTTTTGTCTAAAAATTGATATTTTAGAAATTATGTTAACTTTTAGGATTATTAAGTGCAGTGTATTTTCAATGTAAATCTAAAGCACTCTGTCTGCTATGAGGGTGTAATCGGCCTGCAAACATTTATATAATAACTAGTGTCATTTATCCCGTTTAGAAAACGGGCGCTAGAGCATATGTGAGAGGAGCGTCGGGACCGCGGCCTTCCCTCCCTCTCTGCGCTTGGCTTTGAAGTCACTTCAGCACCAGATGAAAGGGGAAATCACCCCCCACCCGCCCCACCATGTATTTTGTGAGGATAAAGGTGACAACCCTGGTCACTCCCAGCGAGTAAGTGCAGCTCGTTCGCCTTTTCCCTCCGCGCTGAGGCCATTTCAGCGCAACCGACAGCTCCCGCGGAGCCCAATTCTGTGTGCGCGCTCCCTGCGCTCCTGTCCTGAACTGAGCCGGTGTCGTCGAGGCGCCTCCTCGGGGAAGCGGCGGAGGCTGCGCTGCCAATGGAGAGCCGAGGGGAGGGCGCAGCCGCGTCCACCGGCGACATGGCCACCCTGCACGCCGCCAAGAGAGCACTGCGAGCGGAGCTGAAGCGCCACCTGGGAACCCTGAGCCACGCCGAGAAACTGCGCCAGTCGTGCCTCGTGCGCGGCAAGGTGGGTGAGGGCCAGCAAGCCTGTCTTGGGAAAAAGCACTTTTGGTGGGTTTTTTCCCTCTCCCTGCCCCCGGCCAGGAGTTTCCCCAGAGGCAGCGGCCAAGTCTGCTTTGTGTCCATCAAGGCTCTTTTGCCCTCTTCCCATGGGACCTGTCCTTCCTGTCGGCAGCAGGGGGACAGGAACGAAGGAGGAGAAAGCAGCCCTTTCTCCTCCTTCCTTCCTCTCCCCCAGCCGCCGACAGGAAGGAGACATCCCGGGGTTTGGAGAAGCGCTTGCGCAGAGTCCCTGTGTCCCTGCTACTGCACATGTGCCCCAGGGACACAGGGATTGGACGCAGGGACTGGATGCACACACGCACGCTCTTCTCCCCCCGCCGCCGCCAACACTTAGTCCGGCCGGGAGCGGCGGTTGGCGGCCGCAGGGAAACGGTAGGTGGGGGGTGGGGAGAGTGTGTGTGTGTGTGTGCATCCAGTCTCTGCGTCCAATCCCTGTGTCCCTGGGGCACATGCGCAGTAGCAGGGACACAGGGACACAGGGAATCTGGACGCAGAGACACTTGCACATTATTATATAGGATATCCAGCACTGTGCAACCAGAATACAAATCTGTGCAATGAACCATTCCCATCTCTTTTGAAGACCCCCCCCCAAAAAAAAATTACTTTCCCCCACAAAAGCCTCTCTAGAGAGTCTGGGAACTTTATGAAACATTGCAGTGTGAGTTGTACAGTGCTGCAGTGGATTGGGATATCTCTTCTGATTCACCGGTGTAAGGTTATTTTGCTGAGCTTCAAGCTAATTCTCTTCCTTCCTGTTCAAGGTTGGTGAATGCTTCTGATCCTCTAAGGAGATTTTTTGACAATACTGAAAGCTATAAGGCAGTGATGGGCAACCTTTTGAACAGGGCAGTCTCAAGCCGGTCGGGCGCCGCAGCACGGAGATCGCTCTGCCGGCCCGGCGCCCTGGCACCCCGCGCCACCAAGACTACCCCTAGAGCCGGGCCTGCTTTTGAAGTTGGTGTGTCAAAATTCGCCATAAAACCAAGCATAACTTGGGTGGTGTGTCACTTCAAGAGAAAAAACCACAATTTCGTGATATTTATAGTTTAAATAACAAAAAAAATGTATAATTGTAATATATAACTGTATTTAATAAACAAAAAACTAATTATTTAACCAAACCAAACAAAAAAAACCCTTATTTATCACAAAGTGCCCAGATTTGTTGAGCTTTTTGGGGGGAGCTGCTGACCAAAGTTGTGGAGGTTTTTTTGGGGGGTGGAAAAGTTGCTTTGCTTTTGGGGGGGGGGGATGCCCCAAAGCTGCTGCACTTTTTTTGGGGGAAAGAGAACAGAAATAAATGACGAATAATACCTTCACTGGAACTAACACGCAGCACTGACATAGTCTGCCAAAGCGACAAAAAAACCCAGCACAGAACGGGTTAAAAAACGAATGCTATTACACCCAATCATAGTCTGCCAAAGCGCCAGAAAAAAACAGCACAGAAAGGGTTAAAAAACCAATCTCTGGCTACCAGCAGCAGCAACAACAACAAAGGATCCGGGTTTTAACCACGGAGACAAGCTGTAGTAGGAGTGGGAGAACAAATGGGGGGGGCAACAACAGTGTGAATGGGCCGAGGGGGTGCGTGCCAGCAGTGAGGGCTCTGTGTGTCACCTCTGACACGCGTGTCATAGGTTTGCCATCACTGCTATAAGGGGTAGAAAGGTTTCATGTCTGTGTGGTGGGGTCATTTCAGATATATATGATATTTTTATGGTGCTTTTAATAATGTCATTATGTAATTGATGAGAATTATGTAAGTGTTTTTTTAATGCTTTTGTATTACCTGGTTTTTTGGGGTGTGTGTGTGTGTAAAACTTCCTCTGGAATAATTGAACCAGCAGGCAGAAAATGAAAGGCCCACACAAAGTCAACAGTTAGACACTGTTTCAACTAATGAAAGGGGTGCCAACATTTTTGATGCCCTTAAGACTTGCCAGATGGTATCAGCAGGAGTCAGGCTATATGGACAACTGGCCAAAGCAGAAAAGGCGCATATTGACATTCATAGTCAGCTATTTTCTGCTGTGTCCTAGAACTGAAATCTCTTAGGGTTGCAACTTATCCTTTCACAAGAGCATGAAAAGACAAACACACTTGCCATCTGTTCTCAGCAGAATCCTTCCATATAGTTATTGAATCTTCAGCTTTCTCTTGTTTCAGGACCATTTAGTAGATCTTATTTCTCTCAACTCAAAATAGAAAAGGGGAATAACCTGTTTCAGCTCTCCGCGGGTCGAGCCTTCACGGTCTTGCATTCATCAAAGCAGCATCTTCTAATTGAAATTCATGCGCAAAATATATTGCATTGGCATCGCGAGCTACAGAGGTCTTGCCAAAATATGTCAAGAGATAAATGGGGAGAGCATAAAATGAGATGGGGAGAGCAAAGACAGAGGCAGGCTGGTGCTTGATAGCAGCAAAATGTGATGTTTGCTCACTGTGTTTGAAGAAAAGGTGGGTCTTCCTCAGAGACATCTTCTTCTGGTACAAAGAGAGAGGATTGTTATAGAAGTCCCTCTGTAGTTTTGAACAGCATCACAGGGCCGTCTTGAGCAGATCGCGCGCCCTGGTGCTGAGGGGCGGAGATCGCTCCGCCGCCCGCCCTGCCCTCGCAGGGCGCAATTGGTTTCCGCTTGGCTTTGCCGCGCGGCGCCCTCCTTCCCAGGCCGGCGCCCAGCTTACCAGCCCCGCGCCATGGTGCACTGCACCACCGGGGGTCTACGACGAGCCGGGCCTGCAGCATCACTTTACCTATGAGTTTGGATTTTCTTTTCAATAGCTATGTGCTAGCATTGAGCAGTTTCATTTTGAATTCTCATAGTCCAGCCGCCACTCCCCAGGGGGACAGATTGCACCTTACACATGCTCTAGTTATCTCCTGCTTGGACTACTGCAATGTGCTCTACGTGGGGCTACCTTTGAAGGTGACTCGGAAACTACAACAAATCCAGAATGCGGCAGCTAGACTGGTGACTGGGAGCGGCCACCAAGACCACATAACACTGGTCTTGAAAGATCTACATTGGCTCCCAGTACGTTTCTGAGCACAGTTCAAAGTGTTGGTGCTGACCTTTAAAGCCCTAAATGGCCTCGGTCCAGTATACCTGAAAGAGCGTCTCCACCCCCATCATTCTACCCGGACACTGAGGTCCAGTACCGAGGGCCTTCTGGCGGTTCCCTCATCGCGAGAAGCCAAGTTGCAGGGAACCAGGCAGAGGGCCTTCTCGGTGGTGGCGCCCGCCCTGTGGAACGCCCTCCCATCAGATGTCAAAGAGAAAAACAGCTATCAGATTTTTAGAAGACATCTGAAGGCAGCCCTGTTTAGGGAGGCTTTTAATGTTTAATAGATTATTTTATTTCATTTTTCTGTTGGAAGCCGCCCAGATGGGCGGGGTATAAATAATAAATTTATTATTATTATTATTATTATTATTATTATTATTATTATTATTATTACACTAGTGATGAGGAGCCTATGCCCCTTGAGATATTGTTGGTTTCCCATTCCCTTCAGCCCTAGCCAGCATGGTCAATGATTAGAGATGATGGGAATTGTAGTCCAACGGCATCCTCATCCTTGCCCTCCACACTCCTCCAAAAATACAGCCCCAATCTGACCCAAAAGCTCATGGAGATATTCATTTGGGAAGTAAGTTCTCACCACTGTCGTGGCCACTGGAACTCTCTGCTTGCTTGGCTCCACAGGAAGGTAAGGAACTGCCTCATACTGAGTCAGACCATTGATCCAGCTAGCTCAGTATCCTCTACACTGACTGGCAGTGACTCTTCTGGGTTTCAGACAGGCATCATGATGTTTGTAAGAAGAGCCTTTCGGTGGCACGATGACTGGTAGGATGCAGAGGAGTGGTGGGAGGAACCAGGTGAGGAACCCCCAAGGGAACAAAGCTTGGAGCCCAGGGAGTGGTAGTGGGATAACGATTAGTCTGAAAATTGCAATGAATTGATTTTTCAAAATGAGAAATGCACATTTCAAAGGATAGCTGTGTTTCTATTTCCTTATTATTTCAGAAAAGGAAAATTAGGTTCATCCCTAGTATGGCACAACAACAACAACTTATTTACACCCCACCCATCTGGCTGGGTTTCCCTAGCCACTCTGTGTGGCTCCCAGCTAAAGAAGAAGAAGAAGAAGAAGAAGAAGAAGAAGAAGAAGAAGAAGAAGAAGAAGAAGAAGAAGAAGAAGAAGAAGAAGAAGAAGAAGAAGAAGAAGATAAAACATCAAATATTAAAAACTTCCCTAAACAGGGCTGCCTTCAAATGTATTCTAAACCTCAGATAGTTGTTTATTTTCTTGGCACCTGATGGGAGGGCATTCCTCAGGGCAGGTGCCACTACCGAGAAGGCCCTCTGCCTGGTTCCCTGTAACCTCACTTCTCACAGTGAGGGAACGGCCAGAAGGCCCTCAGAGCTGGACCTCAGTGTCCAGGCTGAACGAAGGGATGTGTGTGTGGTGTGTGCGTGCGTGTGCATGCGTGCATGTAGGGTGAGCCACACAATCATTTCAAAGCATGGCGGTCAGGATTGCAAGAGAAATATATATTCCGTGCTGATTTCCAGCTGCTTCTGCCACATGCATAAACTGTAGTGCACCAAAGCAACTCCATGTTGCCACAGCACATGCTCTGATCAGGCAGGCATGGGTCACTGGCAGTAGAAGTCAGGTCAAGCTCCTCTTTTCCCTGTGGCTGTCCTGTAGGAGAAGTGTCATGTGACTTGCCCTTGTGCAGTGTAATTTTTAAAGAAAAACATGGACAGCTGTTGGGAAATGATGGTGCCTCTGTTTTTTAAAAAAAAAACACAAAAAAACAAAACAATAGCTTTGATCCAAGTGTCACCCGGGTGCACAAAAGCACATGCAGCTCCCCAGCCCAAGGCCTTGGCACATCTGCCAGAGCTCAGCTGAATCAATCTCAGATATTTAGGCTTCAATACAGCCCCTTGAGATGATTTGCCGCTTCATCTGCTGGCATTACATGAGTTTCAAAGGGCAAGGACCTTGATGTTCCTTTGCTATTATCTGGATTTAAGAGGTCAGCGTGAGGTCTTTGCGACTCTTAATGCCTTTAATACGGAACGGTTATCGTCATGCCACAATCTGGGAAGAATCAAAAGGGGCGCTGGAACAGAATCTTGGCATTCATTGTTATGACTCCGCTTTGCCAGGGAACCCTCAGGTTGGGCGTTGAAGGGGAGCAGTTTTGCACCCAACACCTCAGGAGGATGACGGAATGAAGAGCGACTTGCAGTACAGCCACATGCAGAGTCTTTAAAACCAGAGAGGCACCTCCCTTCTCTCCCTTTGGTTTGTATGGAAACAGAGTATGGATTCAAGTAGTTGTCTGTTCCTGGGACTGCATGGACATATTTTACCTCACTGATGTGTGGCGGCGGTGGCAGGGGGAAATCTTTGGTTCTCCTGAGGTAGTTCAAGTCCTATTAGCCTTAGGAAGTATGGCAAGTGGCCAGGGATGACGGTTTGTTGTAGTTCAGCAACATCGGAAGGGCTAAAGATTCTGTGCTGGTTCAGGGGAAGAAAACAGAAATCAACATTTGGCGAGCACCGTGTGTGACATCTTTTCAGGGAAAGGGAGGCTTCCTCAGACCTGAACTTTCAGTGCCATGAGGCTAGAAGGAATAGGAGCAGGGCCTCACCTTGAGCTCCATCAACTCATACAAAGCCAACAAGGTTCATTAGACAGTGAAACAGCAGTGGATTATGGCTGTCTTGAGAAGGCAGCAAATCATTAGTTTGATTTGTTATTATTGTATGTTTTTACTGCTAGGGAGGAGGCTTTTCTGCACGTAGGACTGTTTTTTTTTTTGCCCCAGGTGTTACTAGCCCTGGGCACCTTCAGCTTAGAAGGGAAAGGGTCACAGCTGAGTGCTCTGCCTCTGGTACCAAAATGTTTTGGGCTAGCCATGAGTGTTGATGAGAGTAAGGGTTGTACTCAACTAAATCATTGCACTAACACAATGGGTCTCTCCCCACACTCTTCTACCCCCACACCATTCCCAAATCTGCTCCAAAGGGTCAAGATAACCCTCTGAATAGTTTGGGGGGGGAGAGAGATGGGAAAGGGTTCGGTCGAGCAACCTCCTTTGTGTTACAATGAATACAACCATCAAGTTTCCTCAGCACATAAATGGGGGACCATGGGCAGGAGAAGGAGTAGACATAGGCCCTGGAGCTGCCCCCCAAAATGCTGAGAAAGAAGGACAAATATGCCTCACACTGAACACTCAACACTGAAGGGCAGGGGGCGGAAAGAGAACCCCAGAAAAGTTGTTGCTCATTTTTAATCCCCCAAAGCCTTGAGTCTTATCTCTTCATTTGAGGTGTTGCAAGTATTATTATCGGCTCTTTTCATTCAAAGCTGACAGGCTGCTCTCTTTGGAATGATTGTGCCACAAAATGGCTATGTAAACACTGGTGATAACATTGAGAACTTTATTTGCTACCATCCAACAAGCCACATTGCTGCTTGGAAAACAACCTCCAGGCCAGTATTTGAGTTTTGTCAAACCACATAGTCGATGCCCAATCAACTAAACTTGTTGTTTATCATTTCCACAGGAGTTTATTTTATGAGGCTATCTGTACAAAGAACAGGTGCTTTCTTGTTAGTCTGTCTTATTTATAACTTGCCTTAGCCATAGGCTTTGTATGAAAAGGGTTCTGGGTTCAATTCCCAGCATCTCCAAGTAGGAGCATTGCTGCCAATTATTGTAGATAATTCTGAGCAGCATACACCAATGTTCAGATTCAGCGGCCTGATCCAGCATCAGGCGGCTTGCTAAGCTGCTAAATATAAAACATAGAGAGGTATTCAATGCCACACGGTGTTGATCATTCCATCACGGTATGCCAGATAGAATCAATCCCCCTTTCCTGTTCTCTCCACCTTCCCTGAACCAATTCATTCACATACCATATTCAAAAATGCAGCATTTTGCAATAAGTGAATATTCAAAAATATAATACTTGGCCCATTGCAGCTTCAGCAAAGTTAGGTGCTAATTTCTAGTACCATTTTCAATATTCCAAGCATGTGTCTGTGTTTTTATTTTCACCGAGTAATCCCTAAACTGGCATTCCCCCTCTCACCCCTTGCCTTCGAAGACACATTGGACAGTGCTAATCCAAAATTTATGATCCACAAACTCAAGTTATACTTACTTCAAATTACTAGTTCTTCAGGCAGAAGATTACAGTCAAAAATGGCTCACTAGAGTTTCAATGCCTATTGAAGAAGTTTTAATTCAGACAAGCCTCCCCAGAGGATTGATCCTAGCTATCTCTACTGTCAGCTTTACAGTATATCAGAACTGTATCTTATATTGTATTAGGAACATAGGAAGCTGCCTTATACTGCTTAGCATTACCTACACTGACTGGCAGCAGCTGTTTGGGATATCTCTCCCAATCCTATCTGAAGATGTTGGGGATTGATTCTGGGTCTTCCTGAATGCAAAGCAAATACTCTACTCTTGAGACCTTCCCCATAATATATTCTTATCATTGTGTATATTTTGATTCGGTTTTAAATTGCATTTAATTTTTGAAATAAGAATATTATTTTCTGAATAATGATAAGATACAGTGAGAACAAAGAAGAATACTATGGCATTTGTTTCTTTAAAAGAGTTCTTAGCCACCTTATAAAAACTGTACAATTAGAGAGAGAAATTCAGAGCATATATTGGGGTGCAGGAATCATCGCTAGCTAATTTCACCTCCTTTTATTTCTGGATCTGTTTGAAGTGGGTGGATTGAAGCTTTGTGGCTGGCAAAATTAAAAGACCTTCCAGACCGACTAGCTTGCATGTGCTCATGTTCAAGAGCAGAATATTATGAGTCTCACTTTGGGGGGGGGATAATTAGGCTCATGTGCTCCGATGCCAAAGTGAGCATGGAAGGTAAAGCAGGATGAGAGGTGATGGGGCAATCTCTAAATCACACAGGTATAACTAGGGATGGGGATAGAAGGAAGCTAAAATAAGGACATATCCCTCTGTTCTGGAAAGTAGGGAATTATTTCTAACATTACTGTGAAATCCTCCCCCACCCCTTCAATTTTTTTTGTTAACTAACGCTTGGAGAAGCTTCTCTCCTAATTGATCCATCAATAAACATTGTGTTCTAAATGCATCTATAGGGACTGAGTTAGAAGGGAAGCCAGAAGCTGCTTAATTAACCTGAAAAGGGGATAAGGATGTTTTCCCAGTATCAAAGCCTGCCGTTCATTACTGCCTGCCATGATAGGAATCCTGAGTATAATTCAAGCCAGCCATAATAGCATGTATATGCAAACACCAGAAGCAATTTGGAAATGTTTTAAACACTGTGATGAACCTGGCTTGGCCTGCTTGACATTGCAAGCTCCCATCTTAAAAGAATGAGCCCAGGCTGTCTATCACTGCTATGAGGAGATGCTGGCTTTGGAGGCAAACTGCTCAGGTTGTATTTAGTATACCAGAGGGCTCGACTGAAATATCAATCAGTTAATTACTAGGAAAATTGGGGGTGCCTCAGCTGGCCTGCACCGTGTCTTTTGACATTGCTTACGTCTTGAAAGCTTGTAAGATATTGCACATGGGAAGCTGCCTCAGACCAGCTCAGAATATTTGTCCACCAAGCCCAGTGTTGTGTACTCTGACTGGCAGCCACTCTCCAGGAATTCAAGAAGAAGTCTGTCACATAGAATTCATAGACTCATAGAGCTGGAAGGGACCCTGAGCATCATCTAGTAGTCCAAGCCCCTGCAATGCAGGAATATGAAGTTATCCCATACTTGGGATAACCTTGCTGTTATCAGGCCCGTGCTCCAACCAATCTGGTCATTTTAACAGGGGATGCCAGGAATGGAATCGGGCACCTTCAATACACAAACTACCTTCTCTACCACTGAGCTTTGGTCCCTCTCCAAGGAAGTATTCAGCTGAGCAAAATTGTGCCTGCTCTCCTTATCCGGTAACTGGACCTTCTTTTCTTAAACTGGAAGTTTCCGGCATTGAAGCGCTGAGACCTTCTGTTTGCAAAGTGTTTGCTCTGCCAATGAACTGTGTTGTCTCTCCATCTGATTGGTTCATGTCCCAAAGGAGGGTTAAGGGAGAGGCAATGTATGCTCTTGAGTAGAAGGCAATGATCAACGAGCATTTACTCAAAGTGTGGGTGGAGGAGAATACACATTGTCTCATCATTGTGCTTTGTCTCTAATTGTTTATAGTCATGGTGTCAAATGCATCATGAGGGGGCATTAGCAGTCGGGGGGGCATTAGCTCTGTGCTGAAATCTGCTCCCAATTTTCTCAAATGTTTTCTTCCTTTGCAAAACCAACTTCCCCTTTCTAGACTCATTCTCTGGGCACCTGGTAATTCCTCACAGTTTGGGCCACTGTGGGAGTTTTGACCATAACTTACTGTGGCCAAAGGTAGTGTCTTTGTGTTTTTCTGTTCAGTAAATATTTCTCTAGCATTTTGGTCTGTTCAGAAGCACTTCAATATCAGGGGATTTTTCTGGGGCTTCCCATCTATTTGCACCAGCATTAGTTTGCTAGGATGGCTCCAGATATCAAGGTATCAAGAAATTGAGAGGGGGGTCCTTTGCCTGCTGTTTCCTCTATGCTACAGGGGAGGGGAAGCCTTTTGTTATTTTAAACTTCAGAGCAGCTAAAGATAGTTCATTTCCCTCAGAAAAAAAAGCAAACAAAAGGAGGGAATCAGATCTGCATTTGCTTTCACAGTGTCTCCCCTATTGGTGATGAAATCTAGCCATGAATCTGAAATTAAGACCCCCCCCAACACACACACACACACACACACACACCAATGGAAGGTTGGCTCCAGAGCTAACATTTAATATCTTGAAATGAAGCCAAATGGTTACCTCCTCTCCTTGCTACTCTTTCTTCCTTCTAAGTTTTTTGTCCTGATTGGCACACAGCCAGGAAATGGGCATTAAACATTTCCAGCCAGCTGCTGCTAATGTGCATTGAAAAAAAGATCTCCTTGATGAAGAAGGCTGCCTAGATAAATGACTGCAAGAAGCCAGCTCTTGCTTGGGTGGGGAGTGTGCTTTCAAGGTTCTCTTTATTGGGAAGACCCCACACAAATCAACTGGCAGTCCAGTAGGAATTTTTCCACTTGGCAAATTGGCACCAGCCATTTGGTTTCCGCCTACCTTGTAGCAACCACCACAACTTTGTAAGGTTGGGCGTTGAGTGAGCCTTGTTTATGGGAGGGGAAGTTGTTGCCTCCGCCTGCCCCTCCTCATTAAGGGTATCCCATTAAAGGGACCTGGGTGTGTGGATCCTTTCCAAAGCCTGGGCATGGGCTAGGGCCATGCCATGACCCCGTTAGGGACCCTGGGGGTGCCCTGATTTGATGCATATCATAGGGCTCCTCCCATAGGTTTACCCTAATGAGACTCCCTGCAGGTGGGCAGGAGTAAGGATATAGTCTGGATTCAACCAATGCCTAAGCCAAACCGCTCACATCTGTAACCAATAAAGTTGTGGCCTATTTTATCCCATCAATCTCCTAAACATTTGTATCTGTGTGTTTATTATCTAAGGGAATTGCAGGGCCTAGGGCTTCGCCACACAATCCAGAGATGGTAGAACGCATTGATCACTTTGGATGGCAAGTGGGCATTATCATTTAGGAAGGAAGGACGGAAGGACGGAAGGACGGAAGGACGGAAGGACGGAAGGACGGAAGGAAGGAAGGAAGGAAGGAAGGAAGGAAGGAAGGAAGGAAGGAAGGAAGGCAGGCAGGCAGGCAGGCAGGCAGGCAGGCAGGCAGGCAGGCAGGCACAGAACTCAACAAGTAGACAACTAGCAGAGAACTACCTAGAACCCTTTCTTTTATGTTAGCCTTCTTCTGGCAGAAAGCTTTTCACAAGAGAGTGCAAATGTAAATGTAAAATGGCAACCCTGCCTGGAATATTGAAAGCTAGCTTATGCAGAACCACACCATTGGTCCATCTGGCCCAGCATTGTCAGGAATCAGGAATAGGAAACCCCCTTTTAGCGCGAGGACCTCATTCCCTCAGGATTAATCTTCTGGGGATCATGCGCCAGTCAGCCCAATGCAACACACACGAACACTTTCAATCGCTCTCTCTAATGCACACACAGAAAGAGAGAGAATGGGAGGGAGGGAGATTCATACCCTCTCACACACTCCACAGCAGCAATTAGGCTTGGGAAAAAAGCACTTGAAATATTTTCAAGCCTAATTGGCAGGAGGGGGTGATCGTCATGAAACTCACAGCACACAGAGAGGGTTATTGCTCCCTTTCCAATGCAAGTCACCTCAAAGGCTACCTTCCTCCCTGGCAATTAGCCTGAAATACAGTATCCCACTGACTGTTGTTAAATGTGCCCAGTTTTGTGTTTGGCTTCAAATTTTGTAGATTGTGTCGGATGCCTTTGTGCGGAAAAGCAACTTATCCTCCCCCCCCCTGCCCCCGTTTCCAATCTTCAGACTGTCAGGGTCATTGCTTATGTATAACATTAGTAATAACAATAATAGTAACAAAAGTAGCATCACTCTGCCCTTTATCGTAAGATTCCCTAACAGTCGCTCATCTGACTCCCCCACCCCCCTGCCTACCATCACTACGTTGTCACGGGATAGTAACTCAGCGTTGGAGAAGAGAATCAAGGGGTGGGGCAGGAAATGGAACGGAACCCTCAACAGAAGCATCCCATGCTGCACCATTTTGTTGCAGAACCCCACCTGTGCCATCACATTATATTCCAAATTAAATGAGAACAAGAACCAAACCAGGGTTTAGCTAACCCAGATTAAAATCCTCATTCTGCCCTTAAAGTGGTGACGACAAGAATTGGTGCAAATATACCTTTCGGCATTCTTGAAACCACTGTGGTTCTGCAAAAGCAACCACCACTTGGTGTTTCAGTCGAGGAAAAGGCGAGTGGCTCCATTTCCTTGTGTTTGCGCTCGCAGAGGTGGTTCAAGGACAGCTGCAGAACGAATGTTCAGCAATGTCCAAATGAGCTCCGTGTAAGAATGACTGGGTACTGCCAGGAGGTTCGTACCCTTCAGATTTGTAGAGACAGATATTTCATTCTGTTAGCAACTGAGTTGCTTAGGTCAGCTGGGTCTACAAGTGCTTTGGAAAGAAGGAAAAGAAAGAACAATTGCATAAACTCAGGGGTGAAATATATCAGTTTATTTCTCTTCTGTGTCAGTTTCATACGCATTCAAAAATAAATACCTTTCCATTTCATTCATCACAATTATTTTATTGACCCCATTCTGCCTAAATTGCTTTTAAGTTCTATGCAATTTTATGCACACTCTTCCCTAATATACACATTCTGTACAAATTCTGTATGCATTTGCCCCTAAAATACATATTTCTGTAGGCATCACAAACTACATAGGTGTTTAGCTCATTGTTAGCTATTTTCTCATCAGCTCATAGGTCCAGGAACTGTGAATTAGCTTGGATGGCACTGAAAAACAAATTTTTCTCCATCGTTGCATTGCTTTCAAAAGGTGTTGTGTACCTCTGTTGAGATCTGGGCCTCAGGCACCATTAGTGATCTTATTCTTCTTAAATTATTGTACAGAGTAGGACAATAAGACAGCTGTGAAGTTCATGGCCGAGGGATATTTTGGGCTAAGACAGGAGGGTTATTCTATTGCAGTTGTCACTTTAAGCCTTCGAGCATGTACTCAGCTCCCAGTTACAGCGAGCGACTGCGAGTAAATCAAGTGTTCTTGTCATCTGAACAGTGTCTGCTCAAATAGCTTCTCAATCAATCATCCTTCATATTGGAAACTCCAGGGCAACACTTCCCCCCCCTCTCCGAGACAACCAATCAAACTCACTTGGCCAACAAGCTGTAGGAGAAACAAATCATGAAGTCAATTATAATTCCAATAAATGCCATTGGTATCAAAGCAGTCTTGACAAAGCATCTTCCTAACAAGAACTGCAGGAGAGCAGTTCCTGTTTTAAAGGAATCAATAGTCTTGCCAATGCTTCTGCAAAACATCTGGACATTCAAGCATCTACAGTTGCACAGATGCTAAATTTGTAATTCCAACTCAGGCGACAGACACTTCATACATTTAAAGCACTCCCTTACAAGAAACTTGGGAACTGTAGTTTTCTACTTAAAAGCTGCAATTCCAAGCACCTCTAACAGACTACAGTTCCCAGGAGATTTTGGGTGTGTGTGCTTTAAATGCGCTTTGAATGCATGGTGCCTATGCAGCCTTATTGTAGGGCAGTGAAAGATCCTGTAGTTTGAAACTTCCTTCCCTCTGAACCTCACAAGGCACCATGAATTATTTGCTTTAGGTGCCTCTTGGAAACATACCTTTTTGCCTTAAGGTTGAATTTGATACCTCTATGTTCTCACAGACTTCTGCTGCTTCATTTTTTTGATTTTTTTTTATGATATGTTTATTTCATGTTACGTTTTATTTTGTTCAATACTTGTAAGTGGTCTATATTTTAAAACAAAAGCAAAGCCTCTATTTACTAGGGAAAGTCTCTTTCCCTTTTTTCTTTTTTGGAGGGGACACCTGTCCCTAGTAAAACACCAAACCCTATTTTGCCTTTCAAAGTAAGCATATTCTCTGGACCGATATTTATTTTCAAAATGTTGTTAGTGTGTGTGACCATATGGGATGATCAAGGAGCCTTCTGCTCACCATAGCTGCCAAGTTTTCACTTTTCTCGCGAGGAAGCCTATTCAGCATAAGGGAAAATCCCTGTAAAAAAGGGATAACTTGGCAGCTATGCTGCTCACTCACAAGATGCACTGCTCTTCTTCAATATTAATGCCAAATTCTTGGAATGGAAACTCATGACACGGTTCTCTGAGCATTCGATTTAACACTGCTATAGGTTCTGGGTGCCAGAGCATGTGGGTGTAAGTCACTCATAACTCTTGACTTTAGTAAAAGTTAGAAATAATCAAGGTTTGACTAAACCCTGCCTAACACAGAAACCCCTGGATTCAACTTATGCTAGTGAGCCAGGCCAGCTTGACAGAACTAGCTGAGTGAGGATCATTGGAATAACGAAGGCTGGTGCTGGTGTGGGGCCCCTCCTGCAGCTGTGTGTTAGTGGGCAGAGACGAGAAGAGTTTAGGATTTCTGGTTTGGATGACATAGGATGGAGGGAAATGGTTTCACTAGGTTAGCAGCGGCAAGGAGGAAGAAGGGGCAGAATATGATGTGGGCTGATGGTAGCAGGCTGTGTGTGTGTGTGTGTGTGTGTGTGTGTGAGAGAGAGAGAGAGAGAGAGAGAGAGAGAGAGAGAGAGAGAGAGAGAGAGAGAGAGAGAGCATGGAGGATTTCTGTCTTTAGATCCAAGCCTGCTGCACCTGTAGAAGAAGTAAGGGACCCTCTGTTATATTGGGATTTTCCTCCATCTAGACTCAGGTTGTATAGATGTGTAAATAAACCATATATCATAAAGACACCCCAGTCTCTGCTGTGCCTCATCTCCAAAGGAAACACAGACCCTGGGTAAGTGCCTGGACTCCTAAAATTTCATACCGCTTGGAGATTGGGGTGGCATGTAACAATATTGAAGGAGTGCAGTCAGGGCAGTCTCGAGCAGGTCGGGCGCCCTGGCGCTGAGGGGCGGAGATCGCTCTGGTGCCCCCGCCCTCGCAGGGTGCAGCATGGCTTCTGCGCGGCTTTGCCGCACAGCGCCCCGCCTACCGGACCGGCGCCCTGACACCCCGCGCCACCGGTGCAGTGCCAGTCTTTTTCTGTCTGCTATCCCTTTCCCCTCCACCAAAGGCAAATAAAAATGATCACCATGAGAAGGATGTAAGAAGAGCTTTGCTGGATCAGGCCAATGACCCATCTAATCTAACACCCTGATCTCATAGTGGGCAACCAGATGCCCATGAAAAGACCAAAAGCTGGACTTGAGCACAAGGGCAGTCTACCCATTTGTACAGTAATGCCCGGCAAGTCACATTCATGATGCTTCTGATAGCAGAGTTAGGACCCAGGGGAGAGGCCTCCAAGCAATGATGGGGAAATTTCGGCCACAATTGCAGCTCACCAGTTGTACAGTCCCCCATAAAACAATGAAAGCCAGGCACGGAATCCCAGTGAATTCACCATATGTTAATCTACTTTGCAAACTACACAAGTCTTTATCTTCTTTTCCTTTGCTGAGCTGCTAGGCCTGCCACGACAACTGCTTTTGAGAGCGTTACAGAAAAACTAAAGGCCGAAAAGGAATGCCAAATTAAAACTGCCTTGGTGCAGAGAGGCTGGTTTGGGACATTCCTTTAAAAATAGAACTATCCTGACAAATCCAGTTATGCTGACAGCCCTTCTTGAAAGCAGGTAAGATATCTGAACAAATTCTTTGTACTCTCTACGAAGATGGGGAGGGGGAGGGATTTCACTCTCTGCAGTCTCCTAAAATGAACCTTTGCTCACACATCTAAGCCAACTTGAATCTCATTAGGCTATTTACTTTTTGATGTGCCTGCCTTGCTCAAGATCACAAATGGCATATAGAAAACGCAACATCTCCAGTTGTTTTATTTATAAAGGGAGCATATTTCCTGAATATCATGCTCTCCAATTAGGCAAGTATGGCACTTCCCAGTCTAATGGATCCAAATGCCCTGATCACACATCCCTTGAGGTTAATGAGCTATATTTTCTATTTGATGTTTCATTATAGCCTAAATGTCAAGGAGGTTTTTCTTTTCCCCCATCTGTGCTAAAGCTGCCATCCAAGAGCCTGATTCAGAATGCATCATACTAAGAGAGCAAAGAGCTTTCAAGTAAGAATAGAGCCAAGTTAGGCATGCTATTTCTTAGGATCCGTACAGATGGGAGAGGGGAGGAGAGAGAGATCATATTCAGGTCCATACTGTATCTCCATTGCACCATAAAGCTGAATCGACCCTCTTTTCCTTCTCCTCTTGCACACTTGGCACAAAAGGAGAAGCAACTTCCTGGTTTCTTAGAGTACAGTTTTCCACAGTGAACAGTTTCCCATGGTGTCCAAACCAGGACCCTGAGATTTCCTCCCTCTCATGTAAAATGAGAAAATGGAACTTCCAGCATTTATGGATTATTTGGGAGTAGGGGTATGTTATGTTGTTGCTACTGTTAAACCATTGAGAGTCAGCAAACTTTGCCAGTGTTCTGCAAATCATCCTGCTATCTATCAGTTAATTCCAGTCAAGTAGGGGGCTGGACTAGATAGCTTAGCTGTATGGGTTATATCCAACAAAATTGTCCCATCTGGAACCCCCATAACAGATTTGGGGGTGCCTGGAAAAAGGAGAGGGAGGGGATGTTCCACTGCACAAGCAGAAGTCCGTGCATGAACAAGATGACTCTGTTGGATACAACCCTGTGATTCCCTGATTTCTAAGAGAACTATTTACTTCAATGCCCATTCTTCCCCACTGAAGCTTCAGCAGAGTGATTTGTGCTCATCTTTCACAATCACTCATAGCTTTGCTGTCAGTCGTGTCTTGTATGCCAAAAGAGTTGAGGGAACCTTGATGCACCCTCTGTCACAGAAATAAATTTCACCTGCCCTTGTAAAATAAATTATATCATGAACGTCATTCACAGCTCTTCTGCTCACCATAGATAAACTGGGGGATGGACCAAATGCAAAGGCGATAACAGTGAAAGGATGAATGGGTGTAAGAAAAGGAAGGGATCCCTCTCCTTTCAAGGCTCACCTGTGGTCCTCCAGATGTTACTGAGCTGCAGCTGTCATCAGCCCTAGCAAGCCTGGCCAATAGTCAGGGATAATGGGAGGAGACCTTTAGCAAGATCTGAAGGGCGTCTGGTTAGCCACTCCCTGCTCTAAAAGAACCCGTTACCTGAAGTCAACCCAAAAAGAAAAGAAACCCTCCAACTTGCAATTACTTCAATATAGCAAATATATTAAATGAAACAAAAACGTGCTTTCACAAGCCCAGCATGTTTGCACTCCTATTTCAGTGACGTCTATGCTGGCTTGGTCATCCACAGAATGGAAGGACCCCCAAGGATGTGCTCTACAGGGAGCTGACTTCAGGCACCAGGCCCATTGGCAGACCTCCTCTGTGTTGCAAAGATGTCTGCAAACGTGACCCCTGGGAGGAGCAGAGAGAGGGGGAAATGCCATGGTACACCCTGCATCAGCAGAACCAGACACTTCCATCTGTCCCTGCTGCAACAAAACATGTCTCTCCCATATCAGTCTCTGCAGCCACAGCAGGCGCTGCAACCTTTGGACAGTTTGACTTCACCTGCAAAGGTGCACTCCTCCATTGTCTCCCGAGACAGACAGATGATAACATATTAACTGATGGGAATGTTTTGAATGATTTTCATTCATTTGTGTGGTTTTTTTTTTTAAACCAGGGATAGCCAACTTGGTGAATGTTGAACTACTACGGTAATTCCATGAGTCCTAGGTACTTTTTATTTAATAATTTATAATATATGTATCCCACTTTTCTTCTTGCCCTTTCCATTTAATCCTCACAACAGACCTGCAAGGTAGGTTAGGCTGAGAGACTGACCCAAGGCTGAGAGGGGATTGGAATCCCAGTCACCCAGGCCTTAGTCCAACACTCTAACCACTACACCACTCTGGCTGGAACAGCCAATGGTCTGGGATGATGGGAGCTGTAGTCAAACAACATCTGGAAGTCACTAGATTACCCTGTTTTCCCCAAAATAAGACATACCCATAAAATAAGCCATACCCTGAAAATAAGACATAGTGATAGGCGCAGTTCCGGAGGGCACCAAGGGAGAGGAGAGGCTGGACGCGTAATAAAAATAAGATGTCCCCTGAAAATAAGTGATAGTGTATCTTCTTGAGGAAAAATAAATATAAGACAGTGTCTTATTTCTGGGGAAACACGGTAGCTGCTCCATGCATAGATACTGTTAGGGCCAGTCCACATTTTAAAAAATATGTATACTTTTAATTTAAAAACAACAACTAGGAGTGGAGTAGCCCTACTGAATGCAGTGGGACTTATTTCTGGTAAATATGCCTAGGATTCTGCTATAAAACACAGAGCAGCAGGGAAGCAACCCTCCCTCCATCTGTGTGTGTGTGTGTGTGTGTGTGTGTGTGTGTGTGTGTGTGTGTCACCAAATTCCACATTTCATCTCAGCAATACAACCTGCTGTGGTTCCCCCTCTGTAGAGAGAAAAGTGTCTTTCCGGATGCCCCAGTTTCATCTCTTCTCATAACTGTTTCCCATAAATGCAGTGCTGAGTTTAAAAGCCAGCCTTCCACAAAAGAAGCGAAACAGAAGGCTGAGGAAGCAAACCAACCAGTAAAAATCAAGGGTGGGTATGAAAGAAGAGCAATGCATCAGTCAGGGGTGAACTAAAGCCATTCTCAGTATTGCCACTACCACCTAACTCATAGAATCATAGAGTTGGAAGAGACCACAAGGGCCATCCAGTCCAACCCCCTGCCAAGCAGGAAACACCATCAAAGCATTCTTGACAGGTGGCTGTCAAGCCTCTGCTTAAAGACCTCCAAAGAAGGAGACTCCACCACACTCCTTGGCAGCAAATTCCACTGTCGAACAGCTCTTACTGTCAGGAAGTTCTTCCTAATGTTTAGGTGGAATCTTCTTTCTTGAAGTTTGAATCCATTGCTCCGTGTCTGCTTCTCTGGAGCAGCAGAAAACAACTTTCTCCCTCCTCTGTATGATATCCTTTTATATATTTGAACATGGCTATCTTATCACCCCTTAACCTTCTCTTCTCCAGGCTAAACATACCCAGCTCCCTAAGCCGTTCCTCATAAGGCATCATTTCCAGGCCTTTGACCATTTTGGTTGCCCTCTTCTGGACACGTTCCAGCTTGTCAGTATCCTTCTTGAACTGTGGTGCCCAGAACTGGACACAGTACTCCAGGTGAGGTCTTACCAGAGCAGAATACAGTGGTACTATTACTTCCCTTGATTCCCTTGTTAGTCCTCCTCATCAAAAGATTTGCCTGAAAATTGAACAGGCAATTCTGTGGGTTTCAAATGCCCAAGGAAGAGTGACTTCTGCACCCTTGGCATCCAGAAGATTCACTGTTGCTTAAAGAATGCTTCGAAGCCTTAAAGTAAATAAATATCCATTTGCAGATGTGGTTTAGATCCAACCTGCACCTGCAAACATACTTCAAAGGGACTCACTGTCAATGCTGATCACCATAAGCTCCCTTGGCTGCACTAGAGAGTTCCTGATGGGAAATTTCTTAGTGATGGGGAAAAGGAGTAGCAGCAAACCATTGCCCTACCCTCTCCCTCTTTGTGATCATGCAGATTGCACCAAACTGCATGCCCAGTTCTCCAGCCTTGATCTGTGGTCAAGCTCAGAATAAGACATTGGGGGAAGGTGCACCAGTAATGGAGCCCTATCTCCCCTTCCAAGACCTTCCAGGTAGGAAGATGTAGCTTTGCCAGAATTTTTGGACCTGGAAAACAGAGTCCCAGTGCAGCCCTCACATAACCCTATGCCATAGAAACCAATGGCTGCAATACTGGACAATGACCCTTTAGGATCTCAGAACACTCCTTAGAACAGGGGTCCCCAAACTAAGGCCTGGGGCCAGATACGGCCCAATCGCCTTCTAAATCTGGCCCGCGGATGGTCCGGCAATCAGCATGTTTTTACATGAGTAGAATGTGTCCTTTTATTTAAAATGCATCTCTGGGTTATTTGTGGGGCCTGCCTGGTGTTTTTACATGAGTAGAATGTGCCCTTTTATTTAAAATGCATCTCTGGTTTATTTGTGGGGCATAGGAATTCATGCATAATTTTTTTCGAAATATAGTCCGGCCCCCACAAGGTCTGAGGGACAGTGAACCGGCCCCCTGTTGAAAAAGTTTGCTGACCCCTGCGGCTTAGAAGAATAGATGCTCCAGGGCAAACAGCAGCCTTCTTTGTGGGAAAGCGAAGGCTTCTCTCTGCAGCTTCCACGGTGCTCTGTCCAGGGTCCTGAAACACCCTCCCTTGTTCTTGAAAAAACTGCCTTGCCTGACATGACTAAGCCCTAGCAGTAGGTGCTCTTGCTGCAGTCAGCTTCCCCTAAAGACTGTAGCCAAGTTGAGACATGAGATAGCCCAGAGGAACAAGGCAAGCAAATGGGCAGTAGCAACAGTGAGAAGGTAGCGGAGACACTCAGAGAGGGAACCCAGCTGAAGGCATCTTGAGCAAGAGTCCCCCAAAACCTGGAGCTGGCACTGCCAGAGTTTTTTAGCAATTGACTCAACCACAGAAAACAGACAGCAAACTCATAACATCATCAACCACATTTCCCAGAATGGTATTTATGCACAAAAGCAAACATATATAAGGCAGTTTCCCAAACAAATAACAGATTTTCCTCTTTGATATACTTCAGATTGATTGCTCTTCATTAGATAATACCCCAAAAATATAATTGGCACTGAGACACAACAGCCGTCATTTGCATCTGATAATTAGCTGCTTACTCGGGTAAAAACAAAACAATGTCGTGACTAATGGCCTGCTCATAAGACTTGCCGAGGTGGCAAATAAAGTGCTTAGGAAAGCGTTACAAGAGATAACTTGCAAGGGCACGATGCCAGTAGGTGGGTGCATGTTAAGTTCATTGTAGGCTGTCTGAAACTATGTGGAGAAATTCCTTGTTGGGACCCAATCCTTGGACAATGATTCTGAGGCAGAGGCACCTTGTACAAATGAGAGTCAGAAGGAATAGGTCTTGGGAAGACCCTGCATTCCACAAGACTGCCATAAGGCTGTTCCAAGGAAGGGGAGGGGGCATAGCTCAGTGACAGAGCATCAGCCTTGCATGCAGAAAGCCCCAGGTTTAATCCCTAGCATCTCCAGGTAGGGATAGGAACACAGGGGGCTGATCACTAGGGCAAGGTTGGGCACAACCCTACTGGTATTTTTTTTCCTGCTCCCCAATATCCAAAGTTGTAGCCCAAATGTCCTGTGTCCTTCAGAGCCATATTTCCAAATTTCCAATCAGCCAGAGGACCCCCCCCCCCCGGAATCTTCTCTGCTGGCTAATCACAGCTGCGGACAGCAGAGCCAGTAACAAACTTCACACCATACATTAAAACCACGATGATACAACTTCCTGGTTTCCCCCAAAGAATCCTGGGAGCTGTAGCCTCTTAAGGGTGCTGAGAGTTCTCATGAGGCATATGTTCCCCTCACAGAGCTACAATTCCCAGAGTGGGAATTAAAAAAACCAAAGCATTTAAAAGTATCTCTATGATTATCTCTAATAGCAAATCTACATTCTCACAGCATTGATATCCTGCCAACTTACGCAGCTTGGTTGTGGCATTAAAAAATGTGTACATGTAGCAAGATCTTCGCACAAAACCGTTCTATGTGTATAACCATCACATGTTAGGTTCTGCATGCAGATTTCATGTTAGTTCCTAATGCAGGGATTGTGCTTGTATTGTGGAATTATGTAACCCTTGAAATAACTGTAAGGCTTAGAGCAAATGGTCACCTTTTTAATAACTTGGCGGGAAAATGGGAGGGGGAACAACTCCACTGACCTCACTTGCTAATAATAATAACAATAATAACAATGCATCTTAGATTACTCTTTTGCAAATTAAACTGCAGGATGAGATGGTTTTCAATGGGATCACTGGTGCTGAACATGCTGTCTGTTTAAAAGCAGCACATTCACAAATCAGAATCATGAACTGCATCAAAATCAACACATTTTCTGCGTTCAATCTCTACACTGTTTGCAGTCCTTTGCACTAGCTACCTCTTCCTTGTCAAGTCCCATTCTAGTATCTCAAGTACTTTTATTCTTTCTTTCCCTTGCTTCCTTGTTGCCTTTGGCCTGCATACACAACACACATTTAAAGCACATTGCTTCCCCCAAAGATGCCTGGGGAACTGTAGTTTATCTGCACAGAGCTAAAATCCCCAGGACCCATAACAAACTGCAGTTCCCAGGATTTTTGGGGAGGGGAAGTCAGGTGCTTTGAAGGTACTTTACATGTATGGTGTATATGCAGCCTTTGTCTGATACCAAGATCTTTAAATACCCAAGAGTTTCACCTCTTATCTCTGGTCTGTGCTATCTCTTATTATGGAGATAGCTGAAACACACCAACAGCCACCTCATATGTCCATCACCACCTTCAAGAAGCATCGAAAGATTCCTCTCTTTTCCAAAGTCTGGCCTCTATTCCACTTGCTCCCTGCACGCTCTTCTCTCACCAGGCCAATTGTCCTTGCTGTGCCTCTCCTTCATTTGTAATAAGCACGTAGGGAAGAATTGCTTGGTTCGTTTAATCTCTGTAAGGTGCCCAGGCTGTTTTAGCTGTTTACTAATATATATATATATATAAGCTTCAAGCAGTGAGCTTTTAAAGGCTCTACACATACTGCAGGGGGTGATCAAGTCTCTTCTGTGAAAATGTATTTATTTACTAAAGGGGTGGGGAGCTTGTGGCCTTCTCCACTGGGCATGCAATCTGGGGCTGATGGGAATGAGGCTCATAAACACGGTACCTTTAAAGCACATTCAAAGTGCAATTCCACCCTCAAAGAATTTTGGGCACTGTAGTTTGTTGAGGGTGCTGGGAACTGCAATTCTGCGAGGGGTGAACTACAGTGCCCAGAATTCTTTGAGTGGGGTGAGATGTATTGTGAATGTGCTTTAAAGGTACCACGTGTATGCAGCCTTAGAGTCCAATGTCATCTGGAGTGCCACAGATTCCCAACAGCAAATTTGCTTCCTATGCTTCTTCCTAGAAGCCCAGGACACAATGGGGCCATCCCATTTTATGCACAACCCTGTGAGAGATTGACTAGACTTCTTCAAAGTTATCTCCCTCTTCCCAGTCCGAAACCCTATCCAGTATACTGCACAGTCTCTCGGGCACTCAATTGCCTCATTTTTGTGTGGGACAGCAAAGCTGATATTTATCAAATAACTATTTCAACCCAAATAATTGCTTAACTAGCAGCGAGATTATAACATCTGTCAAGGGCTTGTTAATAGCCTGAAAGGCTGCTACATAACCACAGCAGCTGTCACTGTAATTCATTCCAGATACTAGTCTGAGAAGGTGATCTGTTAGTGGACGAAAGCATCCATCTGACAAAATTAATCTGAGTTTGATTCAGCTGTGTGTTCAGCTGACGTGTTTCCAAGCTTGGTTCAGTGACATGGTCACCTAGCCAATAGGAAGCTGCAGTGCCAAACCTGAAAGACCGTAGATCTGCTGCCTTTAACGGTCCAGAACACCAGCAAATTTTGCTTGTGAGCTGAAATGATGGCAAAGATTGTAACACTATTCCCTGCAGCCTTGGGTTGCAGTTTTGTGGGATCTCAAATGTGGCTCACTGTATTATGGGGGGGGGGAGATGTTTGCGGGAATAGAAAATCACCCACTTCTTACATAAACTTAAGAAAGCCAGCATTGTGAAGTGATTAAAGTATCTGACAAGGATCAGAGAGACTAGAGCTTCAATTCCCACTCATTCATGAAGCCCACTGGATGATCTTAAGCCTTAGTGGTTCTTTATCTCAGCCTGACTCACTTACAGACTTGTTCTGAAGATAATAAGGGTGAAAGAGAACTTTTGGCACTGTTCTGAGCACCTTAGGAAAAAGCCAGGGTTAAAATATATATACAGGTGAAACTCGAAAAATTAGAATATTGTCGAAAAGTGCATTTATTTCAGTAATGCGATGTATTATTTTTTATTTTAATTTTAAGTTTTACAAATGCTTTCTTTTGGAAATTCCACAGTAATAAAACAAATAGTTACAATAATACAAAAATAAACATCGCTATTACATTTCATTAATTACATTCCATTTATAATTGGCCCGCCTAACGGCAAATAATTACAATTACAACAAATAAAGGCTCGACATATCTTGCTTTGCATGTCATGCATCTATCTCATATATTGGTTTCACCTTTTAAGTTGCACTACTGAAATAAATGCACTTTTTGATGATATTCTAATTTTCCGAGTTTCACATGTATGTAGCAGAAGCTTATTCTGATCCAGGCTATTTAAGGTACTTCCAGGGTTAATTGCTATGGATAGGATGTATAGTTGTTGGGAAACAAACCAGTCGAATACACATTGAACATGGAGGTTATCTCTAAATAGGAAATGAGAAGCAACATGAGACAGCTGCTAAATGGCTCAGGCCAAGAGATGTGATAGGAGAACAGAGGGCACACATTACCTTTGGCCCTGTACATCAAGCTGGCACTATCTCCTTGGCAGTTGTACAGAAGGGGGTGGGGTAGATCCAGGCAAAACAGAAGTAAAGGACAGCCATACAACAGCAAAAGTGGATTCTGAAAATTGTAGATAAAGGACAGTCATTTGTGGTTCTGAAACGTTCCTCTAATAAGATCTATCTAGCATCCATCCATCTATCTATGTGGCTTTCTATCTAGGGTATACAACTTGGTGCTATTCAGATGTTGTGGGCTACAACTCCCATCAATCTCAACCAGCAAGACCAGGCATCCCCAAACTGCGGCCCTCCAGATGTTTTGGCCCACAACTCCCATGATCCCTAGCTAACAGGACCAGTGGTCGGGGAAGATGGGAATTGTAGCCCAAAACATCTGGAGGGCCGAAGTTTGGGGGTGCCTGAGCAAGACTAATGGTCTAGGTGGGATCTGTAGTCCACAACACCTGAGTAGCACCACATTAGCTTCCCTTGTTCTATAGAGAAGGGGAATGAAGTACAAAGCAGAATTCTCCAATAAATAATGGCTTGGGTCCCAGATAAGTCAATTTAAGGGAGTCCAGCAAAGGAAAGTTTCCTGTTTCCTGTTTCCCCTTACAACCACCTCCATAAAGCCTTTTTGGAGGGTGGGTTTGGCTTCCTGAATAATGGAGCCATGGGAGGGCTGGCTGGGGAGGAGAGGACAGGAAACTTTCCTCACCTGAGATTCCTTATAAGAATTTTCAGCACTTTCTCACAAGGAATGGATGAGAAGGTAGCTACGGTATAATTAAGAATAGAGAACTGAGCAGTTTTGACTGGGGTGGGGGTGCAGTTGAGTGAAAAGGGATATATATCCAGCAGCTTTTCATTCGTGGCACAGAGTCCGAATAAACAGCAGGGTGCCTAAGATGAAATCTTGGATGTGTGAGTCTTTCAAGGATGAGAGGAAGGAAAGAAAAGTGACTGTGCAGAGCTAAGAATGAGCCTGACCTGAAGAGACACTGAGTGAAGTTTCAAGGAGGCCTTTAACATTTAGAAATAGTTAGAAGTGGAGGGAAGAAGAACATCAGAACACAGGATCAGCTGTACCAAGGCAGAAATAAAGCCCTCTTAGTCAAGGATACCGACTTGGACAATGGCCAGAAGGTGCTTCAAAGGAAGTTTAACGCTGGTAAAGAATACTGTGCAGTGTTTGCTTGCCCCTGTTTGTTTCAGACTTCCAGCAAGGAAGATGGAACATCCTTTGCAATGCTTTTACCCGGTCAGATGATTTTTTCATCCAGCCCAGAATTGTCTACTCTCCCTGCCAGCAGCTCCCCAGGGCCACAGTCCAGTGCTGGTTCCATTACCTCCTAATGGATCACTTTAGCTGGCGATCTCAGAAATCAAAAGTAGGACCTTCCTCCTGCAACACAGGTGCTCTATGGGGCTATGGGGCCCTTCAGCTTGCTTATTCTTTTGGTGATACTGTCTGCATTCATCGAATTATATGAGTAAATAGCTGTCTATCTAAGAACTCCAGAGACTCCTACTGTAGGCTTTGGTGTCAATAACAATAACAACAACTATTTATTTATACCCCACCCGTCTGGCTGGGTTTCCCCAGCCACTCTGGGCAGCTCCCAACAGAATATTAAAAACACAATAAAACACCAAACATTAAAAACTTCCCTAAACAGGGCTGCCTTCAGATGTCTTCTAAAAGTCAGGTAGTTGTTTATTTCATTGACATCTGATCGGAGGGTGTTCCACAGGGCGGGTGCCATTATCGAGAAGGCCCTCTGCCTGGTTCCCTGAAACCTCACTTCTCGCAGGGAGGGAACCGCCAGAAGGCCCTCGGAGCTGGACCTCAATGTCTGGGCTGAATGATGGGGGTGGAGACGCTCCTTCAGGTATACTGGGCTGAGGCTGTGGTCCATGAGGAAGAGCTCACATATGCTACTGGGTGGAATGAAGCTTCAGAAATTTTCTTCATCCTAATTTCACTCGGCAATACAACTCTTGCTGAGCTATCCATTATGTGCATCAGCCCTAAGAAATTACCTGGACAGCTCCCTGCTATTTCAGTAACCCAGGCCTCTTGATCATGCCTCGTGGACAGCTCCTGGCTTGTTTTTGGACTCAATCCTACAGATTTGCACCTATTTCTGCAGTTTGTTTATATGGCCCTCAAAGAATGGACTGGTGAGGCTGTGAAATCACCCATAGATGAAGCCTCGTTCCTGCATGGGTTCAGCACCTGATCACAGCATAAGAAAGGAGAATAACAAACAGGACATTGTAATGTTTTCCCCTAGCTGACAGAGCACTGTAATGTAGGTAAAAATTGAGCTTCTGTGGAGCTTCTGCCCAAAGCTTCTCTGTGTTTGTGTGTCTGTGCACTGGCATATGTGCATGTTTTCAGGCTGTACATGTAGATGCTCTGCCTGCCCAGTCTGCATCCTGCAAAAATGCAAGATGCAGATTCCATGTGCAGTGGCTGCCCATGTCCAGTTTGTGTGCATTTGGGCTTTGGGCAAAGTCCTTTGGCGGAAGAGAATGTCTTTTTCATCATGTTACTATGCTCATTGAACAGCAACAACAGTTTCATTACCACTTAACAATTTATTGTCAATAAATTTCGATGCTGCCTTTCATATCAACCCCCATTGTCCCCAAGGAAATTCACATACATTATTAACTGCAACTAAACACAATACAACCAAAATCATTTACTTACAAATACAAAATAAATGAAACACTCTGCAGAGCAGAATAACAAACAAAAAAACAACCACCATTTAATAAGAATCATATTTAACCATAATATTGCAATTATTATTACTACTACTACTACCATTTTAAGAATTATTCTTATTATTTAAGAATAGGTAAAATATTCAGAAAAGGGGGTTGTTTTTGCTCGCTGCCACTATTGCTGTGTATTTTACAATATTGATTTACAAACCAAATAAATTGTGTCCGTGTATATCAAGTCGTTGTCTCTGAAGGTCCAAATGGGAAGTGCTGCTTTTAAAAATGTTTTACTCCCTCGAAGGAAGTCACTGACGGTTATGAAATATGTTGAAGCTGACTAGCTATTTTCACAAACTATCTGCTCTGGCAACAAAACAAAACCCTGGAGGGAAAACCCTTCCCTCCTTTGGCCAATATCGGAAATAGCTTCCAAGAATGCTTTTAAAGGTGGAAACCCAAGAGATCCAGGGAACAGAAACCTGCTCCGTCTTTTTCTAAGCTCATAATTATTTTTAATGAGCCAGTCATCCAAACGATGAGAACATTTCTGCTTTCAGAGAGGCATTAATTACAGAAGTCGGAATTTGAAACTGCGAAGGCATGAAGTTACATGGAATAGCAGAGAGCAGAGAATTAAAGTGGCCATTTTGCGCTGATCGCCCAAGATTTAAATGTTAACTTAAATATTAAATAAACCTATTTGGATGTACAAAGCCAGTTCAGTAGCACCTTAAAGACCAACTAAGTTTTTATTTTGGTATGAGCTTTCGTGTGCATACACACTTCCTCAGACACTTTCCTCTGCATCCCCAAGCAGAGGAAATGGAAGCATACAAGAGAACATGACACACACAAAAAACCCTTCACATTTTTTTTCTGACTTCGTGGCAGAAAGCTCCATCTGGCAGAAGTGTTTTGTCTGAGATCTGCACAGCTCTAATAATTACTTGAAATACTTGAGTAAATTACTTCCTAACCATTTCTGTCAGCTGGGGCTGCCGAGATGTCTGCCTGGTTTGGAGTTCACACTGAGACATCTTGCATCCTACAAAGACCTCTGGTGGCAGAAAGGAAACACTGCTCCATTCACGCAGGCCAAGTACATTAAAAATCGTCTGGGGAAGAATTTGCCCTTGCATGTAGAATCAGAAGGTAGCTTATATCAAGCCAGAGCATTGGTCAGTCTAACTCAATGCTGGCAGCTCACTGGCTGTCAGGAGCACTCAAGGGTTTTAGGCTGGGGGGCCTTTCCTAGCCTTCCATGAAGATGCTGGAGACTGAAGATGAATTATTCTGCATGCAGATGCAGAACCATTGAACTACATCCCTCCCTGCTTGAATTTAAGAATTGCCCTCTGGGAGCAGACTGTTGCCCATCTCACCTGAAATCATGTTTCTAGATGCCCCTGGAAGCTCACAAGCATCAGAGTTGTATTTCATAGATTATTCACTCCTGAGTTTCAAATGCTATGGGTGGGTGATCAGGCAGATCGGAGACTAGAGTGAATGTCTACTTGAAAAAGCTCTACGGATGACACCATAGTTGTTTCATACACTTCAGTTAACTTCCATGCCAGAGCGCTTGTTCAGAACAAGAGTTATACTGTAAATTTAATGAAGACAAAAACAAACAAACAAAGGATTTGCAACAGGAGTCTTACTATTAGACAAAAAAAAATATTACAAAGTAAAGTACAGTGGTACCTCGACTTACGAAGGCGATCCGTTCCACAGTGCTCTTTGCGTGTGGAGGTCCCCAAACCACCCCTAAATAAATCACAACGTACACAGAATTAAGTTTAATGGTTTTTGGCATGAATTTGGCCACAACTTTATTAAAATCCAAAACAATGTGTGAGTGGTTGCGTAGGCATTGGTTCCCAACTGTCACCTAAGGACAGAACTGATAATAAAATAAACTTGCCTTGTCAACACGGTGAAATCCCCACAGGGAGAGACGGGGACCGGGTGTACAGAACTCTCCCCTCTCCCTTCAGGCTCCCAGAGGCTTCAATATGCCGTCCTGGCCCCTACCTAGGGGTTACGGACACAGCATAGAGCCACTGTATTCCTGACCAGGATTTCCCCACCACTCAGGCATAAACTTGGGGCCAACTAATCTTTAAGACCCTTAATACAAACAACATAACCAATGCCTAACCACCAACCTTACAAGTTGTGACTATTTGCTATGCAGTAGGCGAAAACCCAAATGGCACCAGCCAATCAGCCAGATGGGAAAAATTCCTACCGGCCCCTGAATACAGGCGACCAAGAAAAGTCATAGCAATGTCAACACAGAGGCCTAAAAAACAGGGAGGGAGGGTGGGGATCAGAAACGCAGCCAAAGAGAAGGGTCCAGAAAAAACCAACGTTAAGCTTAAATACACCCCAAGGTTTGATTTACAAAATGATACATAGCAATATGCCCAACAACAGCCCTTAACCAATCAAACGGTGGCCACTCATGCCCCCACCTTTGCCATAGGCGTGGTTTTTCAGCCCCCACCGCAAATCGTGCTCTCTGTAATGGAGAACCCGTCTTGTAAGTCGAAACCTTCGGATGTCGAAGCGTCCATTTTGCACATGCGCGAAGTGCGATTTTGCGCTTTGCGCGCGCTGCTTCTGCACAGGCGCAGAACACACGTGCAGTGAAAATACTTCTGGGTTTGCCGACTTCGTAATTCAAAACCTTTGGAAGTCGTGGCATTCAGAAGTCAAGGTACCACTGTAAACATAATCTCTAAAACAGGCATCCCCAAACTGCGGCCCTCCAGATGTTTTGGCCTACAACTCCCATGATCCCTAGCTAAGAGGACCAGTGGTCAGGGATTATGGGGATTGTAGCCCAAAACATCTGGAGGGCCGAAGTCTGGGGATGTCTGCTCTAAAATGTATGGATTATTATTAGAATGGTAAGTTAAGGATGAACAAATCAAGGAAGTAATGATTAAATGGGCTATGGATCTGGGTAAAAATATTCAAATAACACAATGGGAAAGGCTTTGGAGGGAAGATTGGAAATTCTCAGCATGTGAAGCAATAAAAGAAAACATGTGAAATATGTTTTTAGGTGGTATTTAACACCTACTAAATTTGTAAAATGTACAAAACTAAATCAAATTTCTACACATGTGGTGACAATGTGAAAAAAATAAAGGGCTTCTGGGATTTGGTTTTTGAAAAGATGAAAAAAAGATTAAATATAAAAAAAAATTGGGGGGGGGGGAACAGAAGCCTTTTTGTTGGGAATAATTGCTACGGATATAGCCAGAGAAGATAAGAAATTATTCTTGTATGCTGTGGTGGCAGCTAGAACCCTGATCGCAAAAATTGGAAAAAAAGAAATAATTCCAACAAAACAGGAATGGCAAGTTAAATTATTTAGTTATGTTGAATTGGCAAGATTGACAGATGCGATCAGAGGCCACAGCAAACAAAAGTTTCAAAAAGATTGGAAGAAATACAGTGATTACCAGAAAAAGCAATGCCTGCATATTACTACTTGGACTTGTTTTAAATAACTTTTGCAAATTGATTTATGGTTAGAACAAAATAACCAAAAAGAAATATAAAGAGAGTTAAAGAGAAGATAAAAGGAAGCAGATTACTATGGTTGATATTAGACCCACGTAGAGGATGAGGGAAGTCAATAAAGAAAATGGAGTTGAAATTTGGTTAAAATATATAGCCCATTAGAGTATTTTTCAGGTATGTTTTTATTTTTGCTATGGTTCTTTTTGTTAATATTGTTATTCCCTTTTTGTTCCTTTCATTCTTTATTTTTTATTTGTCATATAATATATGTTCCTGTGTTATGTTTGTCAGCACATTAAAAAAAAAAAGTTGTGACACACCCCGAGGGTCTGCTGGTTGCCACTGAAACGTGTAACGGCGGTTATCAGGGAGAACGTTTTGGACAAAGAACATCAAAGCAACCTTGACCTGAGCTGATGGGAGGGAAAACTGGATCTGAACTGAAATGCTTCATACTAATGTGGAAGATGGTGGTGATGACCCCCAACTTAGATGGCTTTCAAAGAGACGTAGACATATTAAGGGAGGATAAGTACTGCCAATGTCTACCAGAGAGAAAGACTATGTTCTTCCTCCATCACCTGAGGCCATGTGCCTCTAAACACCAGTTGCTAGGATCCACAGGTGGAGCGAGTGCCGTTGTGCTTGCAGGCTTCCTACAGACATCTGGATGGCCACTTTGAGAACAGGATGATAGACTATTATTTTCTTATTATTTGTTAAATTTCTATACAGCCCTTCATCCGAGGATCCGGGTTTGAAACTCCCATTGTTCCAGGCGCATTTTGCGACAGGGAATGTCATTCATGTGCAGCGGCGGAGCTTCATGCTCCACCCCCAGGGGCGGAGAGCAGGCGCACTGCCCCCAGGGACGTGGCACATGTTCTGGGGGCGGGGCAGGCGTTTGGGGGGCAGGATGCGCCGTGCGCAGGGGCAGGGCACGCATATTGGGGGCGGGACAGGCAGCCGCGATGGCGCCCCTGGGATCGCACCACCCGGGGTGCCCCACCCCCACCGCCCCTATCTTCCTACGCCCCTGTTCGTGTGAGCAGCTTCTGAGCTCTGGGAGCAGTACTGTGCCTAAGATTTCAGATTAAAACTGCAGAGTGAAAGGAAAGGAGGGCCTTTTTCTACCTCCCCACTTCCAGCTACTCTCTGAAAACTGGGTCTGAAGAGACCCTCTTAAGAATATTAGGGGTGGGTGGGCAGGGGAAGGACTAGGCCACGTGAAAAATGAACATAATATTTTAGCAGCACTTCATTCATTTTCAGCTTTGCGTTCTTCTTATAAAAATGTGTGCCTGGACACTCCATTGTTGGGCCCATAACCTAGGGTTAAGGTGCCATTTGGCTCCTAGCTTTCATATCTCAGTTTCTAACACTGCCGAGAATCACAGGACGGTTTACAACATAAAAACACAAAAATACATACCATAGTAACAAACAAAAACAATAGCCCCAAATGAGCCCTATGACCTGAGCCAGGCGAGCTCCTTAATCATTAGGTAAGGTGTTGTCTAAATGGCATTTGCTCATGCATCTCTGGTCTCCACCCCTCCACAGAGTGGATCTGTGATTGGTGGGCGGTGGTGTTTTTCTACTCCTGTCCCCACAGTATGAGAAAGTTTGCTTTAGAAATCTGAAACTTGCTTTGGAGGATCTTGCCATATGGGATGAACTTGGGGTGCCTCAGGTGGTAAATATGTCTGTCACTATAAGGGCAAGGTCCACTCATGGGCGTACCCAGGATGGGGCAGGGGGGCAGCTGCCCCCCCAGAAGCAAAAAAAAATTAAATGCTGTGCCTCGCTTCAACTTTCCCCACCAAGCCTCTTCGCAGACGCCAGCAAGGAGGGAGGGAGAGGGTCTCTAACTACCCCAGCCCGCCCTTCATCTCCGCTCCGGAAAGCGCGAAGAAAGGGGCACTCCGCTCCCACAGTGCACCTTCTTCGCCAATTGCCACTCGCGGCCACAGCCAGGAAGGAAACAGCACACAAAGGGAAGGCAAGCCAGAGCCCCCCCTCCAGCCAGCGCCGTCTTTGCGCGCATCACGCCCACCCCGCCTCGACGAGAGAGATCCAAGGAGGAGCCGTGAGTAAGGTGGCGGCAGAGGCTCCCCTAAGACCACCCCCCCGGAAGGATCGTGGAGCACTTCGGGTGGCGGCGGGAGTGCTAATCCCCATTCCCGTCCCCCTCCTCCCTTCCAGATGCCTTTACCCTGGCTTGCCCCCCCCCCTAGTTTTGATCCTGGGTACGCCCCTGGGTTCACTGGGAAGTTCTCTTTTATACGCCTCATTGAAACAACAGGAAACCGTGCCCGAGCAGCAGTGTGTTCTCGAGCAGCTTCCACTTATTTCAAAGAGCCTTACGCAGGATAACATCCTGGGAAGCCATGTCCCATCTTGCTTAGCATGTGCACATGTGGAGGATACCATGCAGATTTTCTGTTCCAGGCACCAAAATGTCCCAGGCCAGCCAGCCCCGACTTTCCCTTTCTCACAGGTGCCACAGGGATTGTAGCATGTTCAGAGGTGTACCTGCTTTTGTCATGAGCCTGAAGTGTCGCCCTCAGAATGTTTGCCCCATATGCGCAGACGAGCACCTCTCTGTGTGTGTTCTATGGTCAGTGTATTCTGAGCATCTTTTAAAAATAATACTAACGTGCACTTTGAAGTTTGTCCCCAACACCCTTGCCACTTTGTATGCTGCTGAGGAAATGGGCGCATAAAAATGTATATTAGCTTAGGGGATATGACTTAGAGAAAGTACCAGTGCCAAATGGAAGCACTAATCTCCTACTCTATCAATCTCATCTTGCTAAAACCTGATAAATCCCTTTGCTTCTGCTTTTCTAATCAAGAGGTTTAGAGGGTGCAAAGGTTGCTTTTCACTTCATTACAATTTCCTTCTAATCTTTTATAATCTCTTAGCACGGTGCACAGACACCCATCAGAAGCTTATTTCTTCTCATTTAGAAAAAGGGGGGAGTTTTGCTGTGCATCCCATAATTGTTGTAATCTGTGCCAGACCATGACAAAAGGAGTTTCTAAAAGAGTAGTGGTGGTGACGAGGAGGGAAACCTAAATATCTAATTTAAATAATGCAGTTTCTGTTCAATCCGATTCTCCATCCATGTTTATTTTCGTACCAACAAGTATGGCGTATCCTAAATTCTTTATGCAAATAAATGCTACTAAATTAGCCGTTCGCAAACGGTTCCTTTGAATTGCACTTCTGACCACTTTCGATCAGGGTGATTCTATCTAATTCACAATTTCTCAGTTGCCAGACTCTATGTAGAATATGGGGTCGTCTCATGTACATTAACTTGAGCTCCTTGGCAAAATAGTGGGAATGAAATCAAGGATAAATATTTGTTTTATGGTTAACCTCACTATAGAGGTATTGAAAATATATTTGGAATGTATTTGATCCTAGTGGGTGAAAGAAAAGAAAGTCGCTCCCCATCCTTAGTCTACTACAGTGTCTCAAGTGCTTAATCCTAGTCACATTTCATGAGATTCAATTCCATACTTTGCAACATAGAATCATAGAATTGGTTCCAGAACAGAATAGTGTTGGAAAGGACTGCAAGGATAATCTCATCCAACCCCCTGCAATAAACTGCAGGAATCTTTTGCCCAGTGACCCTGAGATTAAGGGCCTCATGCTCTACCGACTGATGTGTTTATGATCAAATTGCAAACCAGTTTAAAATCCAAGTATTTCCACTTAGCTGATTTGAGCACCACAAAGCAGTAGGCACGAAGCCCTTCTGCCTCAGCAATGCAAAATGATTCTAAATGCTGCCTTTATGAGTTCCCTGAAAGATAAATAAATTATAGGTGGCTCCTACCCATTGTTTCATTGCATGCTTCTTTCATTATCAAAATGACTTTTTCATGACTTGGCTGCAGATATCATAATGTCTTGCATTCCACATGGCTGTGCTGTTGAATTCCCTACTGTTTCATTCATGTTCATTAAATTCTCATTACGGGCTACATCACATGGATAGTGCTCTTTGAGAGGAAGGCAAGGCTGTAGATGGTCCATTTCCTCCACTGGGATACACTGCAATGCTGTTGTTTGTCCCAAGCCCTGTGCTTTGAGGGTTCTCGTGTATGCTTGCCACACTTTAACCAAAGCTCCCATGTTACTGCTGCGAAATGAGATGGGCTTGTTCCAACAAAGTGTGGTAACAGGAAGTCTTTCCTTGATCAGACTTCTCAAATCTACCCTCTCCCAGAATATCTCTGTACAGCAAAAACCGGGAACCTGCAGCCCAGTTTCATAGAGAATATACATAGAGTAATACCTCTGGTTATGAACTGCCCTCTTTGCGAACGCTTCAGGTCACGAGCTCTGCTAACCCAGAAGTAGGTGCTCCTGGTTGCAAACTTTGCCCCAGGATGAGAACAGAAATCACATTCCAGAGGCATGCACACAGCGGGAAACCCCATTAGCGAAAGCGCCCCGCAGGTTAAGAATGGTTTCAAGTCGAGAACGGACCTCCGGAACGAATTACGTTCATAACCAGAGGTACCATCGTACAATTGTGATATTTCAACTGGGTTTGGCTATAATCATAACACTTGATTTCTTGTATCACTTCCATTCCATTCCATTCCAATATTTTCCAGGTAGATCTTCTTGTTATGGCTTTGAGAATTGTAAAAATGTCCCATTTTAGTAATCAAAGTGCTTTGGAATGCATGTGCACTGAATTTCAGCTCTTTGTCTATTTCCTTTACCCTTGGTTTACTTCTTCTTTTCAAGGTATTTTTATTAAAGATTTCCTGGTTTACAAAACTATGTGCAATGTCTCTTTTTTCAAGTTACATTTTCTACAGATCAGTTTCATTTTTTTGAGACATTAATGTTACATTAGGAAGAAAAGGGGGGAAGAGGTGGAGGGGGCCATGGTGAGTGGGGGGTGGGGTGGCGATGTTTCTATTTTACGTAATGTATGTGTGGGGGTTTGTGTCAGCGTTGTTTGTGCAGGTTTTCTTTGCTATTTGCTTGTGTTCATTTGATGATGAGAAAGGTTGGGGTTGGCTTAGGGTGTGGTTGTTTGTTTGTGATTGGCTGTGGTGAACCTTGTTTTCATGTGGAGTGGAATGGGTGGGTGTTTTTGAATCAGGTTAGCCATATTGATTTGTATGCTGTTGGTGGATTCTTATCATGAGAGATTTTACTTTCTTGGGTTCCATGATCACTGCAGATGGTGACAGCAGTCATGAAATTAAAAGACGCCTGCTTCTTGGGAGAAAAGCAATGACAAACCTAGACAGCATCTTAAAAAGCAGAGACATCACCTTGCCGACAAAGGTCCGTATAGTTAAAGCTATGGTTTTCCCAGTAGTAATGCATGGAAGTGAGAGCTGGACCATAAAGAAGGCTGATGGCCGAAGAATTGATGCTTTTGAATTATGGTGCTGGAGGAGACTCTTGAGAGTCCTATGGACTGCAAGAAGATCAAACCTATCCATTCTGAAGGAAACCAGCCCTGAGTGCTCACTAGAAGGACAGATCCTGAAGCTGAGGCTCCAATACTTTGGCCACCTCATGAGAAGAGAAGACTCCCTGGAAAAGACCCTGATGTTGGGAAAGATGGAGGGCACTAGGAGAAGGGGATGACAGAGGATGAGATGGATTTGGAACAGTGTTCTCGAAGCTACGAACATGAGTCTGACTAAACTGCGGGAGGCCGTGGAAGACAGGAGTGCCTGGCGTGTTCTGGTCCATGGGGTCTCGAAGAGTCGGACACGACTGAACAACTAAACAACAACAACAAGCCATATTGATTTGTATGCTGTTGGTGGATTCTTGTCATTGTCTTGTTGGGCTGTGATGTGATAAAGGGGAGCCATACCATGGTGAAGGCATATTCTTCTATTTGCCCCCGTGTCAGTTTCAGTTTATTGGTTAATTTTTCTAATAGGGCTGTTTCCCATACTATTTGGTACCCCTGGTCCATGCTTACTCCTGACAGGTCTCTCCAGTGTCTGACTATGTTTCTGGCTGCTAAGAGTAGGTGGGTTATGAGGTTTTTTTAGTGGGCATTATTATCTTGGAATATGTTTAATAGGGCCAGTTCTGGGGTGACTTACAAGCATTGGTTTACTTCTGTGAGTAAGTGAGTCAATCGGTCAAATCAAAGCAACTTTCTATATGCGGTGATGACTTCGGCCACCTTATGCTGAAGTTTAAGCTCAACAATTCTTCCTCCCTCACCCTTGTAAAATCTTGCACATGATTTCCTTTCCTGAGATGAATGGTTGTGACTTCCTCTGCCCCCTTCACCGCTGTTCCCTTAAACCAATCTGCTGTCGGGGTGTTTGCCGAGGTGTTTCTGCTTCTCCTTGTCCTGTTCCTCCTCCGGTCATAGTGATTGCAAGCACAAAGGCAAAATGTCACCATCATATTCTTGACATTTAAACCTTCTGCTCCAACTGCTTCCGGCCTTTTGGAAATGATTTTTGGGGGGATGGGGGGAGAGAGTGGAGAGAGAAGAACTAATAAAACAAACAAATATCTGAGCTGGGATATTCTAAGTTCTTACTGTCTGCACTCCTGGTGACATTTCCCTTTTAAAATAATCTGACAGAAGAATCTTTTTGGAAGGCAAACATTCCCCAGCCCTGTCATTTTGCTTGAAGAATAAGATGAACTGTTCTGGCCATGTGTTAGATCAGACCATATCTGGGGAACTGCACTCTGAAGAAGTGACAAACAGGAAACTGTTCAGGCAGCCACAAGAGAGGCTTTTTTTTTGTTTTTACAGAAGAAAAATCTGATAAGATGTAACTGTCACATGTTCAGTCAGATATTTCCCATAGGAATTTTGGAAATTTCCCCCTTAGGAATTATTGGAAATTATTAACTCGTTATGCAGATGCTCGCCTAATGAATTATTTCCTAGAATCAGAGAATTGTAGAAGTGCAATGCAGGAATCTCAACTAAAGCATCCATGTGGCAGGTGGCCCTTGAACTTCTGCTTAAAAACCTCCATGGAAGGAGAGTCCATGAGGGAGGCTGGTCCACTGTTGAACAGCTATTACTGTCAGAAAGTTCTTTCTGATATTTAGTCAGAATCTCCTTTCCTGACAGAATTTAATTGGAATTTCCTGAGAATGCCTCATATTTTGATGGTGAGGCCTACATACATTAGGCAAAATTCCAAACAAACAGGCATATTCCGAATAATATGTTGATGGATTTTCATCAGGATTTCCCCCTGCTTTTTTTCAATTATTAAGAAATGCAAACTGTGCAGGACTGAAGATTGGGAAAATGAGAAGATACTGTCAGGTATCAGAGGATCCAATTACCCTCCCCCACATGGTAGGCTGCCAGGAATAGATAAGACAAGGAAAGTTCTTACCAATGCCTTTTATTCAATATTCACAGAGGGAGGCTTAGAAATGTAGCCTCTTGGAGTAATGGTGTGAATGAATCTCCACCCCCTCCATCTCTCCTACTTCCTCATGAGTTATTGCTACGGGCGCTTGAAAAAGCCTTTCGCCTTTGAGCTCTTTGCTCTCTTACTTTCAATGCCCGCCGGATTCTGGGAAAGGTGGTCTGGAATGCTTTCTAAAGACACTGAATCCATCAGGTGCTGCTGCTTCTTTCTCCTCCTCTCCCATTATTTCCCAGCTTTTCCCCTCATCTGCCTCTGAGCTGATGGTGACCTCCCTCAAACCCCTGTTGTAATTCTGAACTGTCTCCTCCTTCTCTGGAGGCTGGAGAGGCAGTCTCCACCATTCCTCCTCTGCCCAGTCCCTGACAGATACCAAAGTTGACAGATTGGCCCAAGTGTAAGGCTGGACTTGCCTTTCACTTATGGATTCACTTCAAACAGTATGAAGCTCCAGATCAGTAGGACTGGAAGGTGAGCTGAGTGCCTCTGAGCCAGAAGACTCTGGGCAGGATGAACCCTCCCTACCGGTTAGACTTGGGGACACTTGTTCCTAATGCCAACATTGAAAGAATTGCAGGGTTTAATAACTGAACCTGCTTCCTCAAACTGCGACATCGACAATTTCACTTGAGGAAAGCAATGTGTTGTTGTTTTTCTGGCCTAATTATTAAGGGGATGAAAAGGGAGGGGGGAAAGCTTATGAGTACACACCTGACTCTTCCCCAACCTTGAACACGTCTTTACACCTGGACTGCACAAGGTACTTAGAAGTAATACCCTAATCAATTCATGTATTTAGGTTATTTTTAGCCCACTATTCAATCCTGTCAGATTCCCAAAGTGGGACGCAATTAAAATATTTTGATAATGCAAAAAATAAATAAAACTGAAACAAAGATGAGGCAAATGCTTCCTTCTAGAACAGGCTTTGCATTCGCTGTGCATATAGGAAAGCAGATGGTTTGCATTCAGAAGGTCCCCGGTTCAGTCCCTAGCATCTCAAGGTAGGGCTGGGAGAGGCCCATCTCTGAAACTCCAGAGAGGTACTGCTACTCAGTGTAGACAGTGCTAAGCTGGATGGACCAATGGTCTTAGTATCAGGCAACTTTTATGCTCCAATATTGTGTAAAGTGCATGGAGAGTTGAACTGTGTTCACATTTGACCAAAATGTCCACATCAGGGTCTGCAAAACAGGGTCGCAACTAAAATCCAGTGACTGCATCATGTGCTTGTCCCACATTTGTAATGCATATCCAAAATGAAATATTCATTTTATAAGAGAGGAAAGCGAGTTATCATATTATGCCACCTTTCCTGAAATTGACACTTCCTACGTTTTTGTGGGCTTTGCAAATCAACATTAAAGAGCTAGCCACACATACTGGGGGGGGGGGGAGGATAGAAGAGAGCAATGTCACCGTTAAGATTCTTTATGGATTTTTGAGTTGAGTTCCTAAACAAATATTTGAAGTAGTCTACCAAAATAATAATAATAGTAATAGTAATAATAATAATAATAATAATAATAATAATAATAATAATAAAGACAATAAAGCATACAAAGGATCAAACAGGTGAATAACAAACAGTTTGAATTTTGGGAGGCTGGATAGTTATGATGAATAGTAGTCTCAGGGGTGGGGTACACTTATTTTTACTTGTATTATTATTACTTTGCTTTTTAAAAAAAGTTAGAGCCAGCTAATGTTTACTCAGAGTAGACCATGGAACCTGATGTGCCTAAATTAGTCATGTCCATTCATTTCATTGGCAGGTTTCTGGTGCCACATTACCAGGCAAAAGGGGCCGAATGTATATGTAGTAACCAGAGTCTAGGAATTTTAAAAAGGGAGTGATTGTCACCTTCACACCCTTCCTTGTGAACTTTCAGAGTTAACAAGCCAGCCACTGTTGAAGACAGAAAGCTGGGCTATGCAGACACTTGATCCATAAGAACTGGAGAGAACACAGAGAGAGCACCCCGTCCTCTTGGTCAATCCTGACCACATTTTCTCTTGTGCAACCTTCCTGGGGTGCCACAGGCCAGTGGTGGAGGCAAAGGTGAGCAGAGCCATGAATGTGAATTTTACTTTTCCAAAGTAGGCTACATTCTACACACCCTCGCACAACCCTCACAACCCTCCAAGCAAGAGTCATTATCAGAGTTCAATGACACATTCCCTCCAGGAAAAAAAAAATGCTCAAGGAGGGTGTGAGAATCAAGCTCAGTAAAGGGGGGAGGGCATGTGATGTGGGGAGGTGCCCACGTCCAGAAAGTCACATTTGGTCCTTAGGCCTGAAATTCTCCACCCCTGCAATAGGAGGGTAGATACTGGAGACTTGGCCCACTACCCGCCGTACCCTTTTCACGGTAACCCACCTGCCAAGACTATTTGTTGACAAGAGTTGTCTATATGTGTTAAACATGGCCTTCACCAGCATTTGCCAAATACAAAACAGGCAGACAGTAACAGCCAGGCGTTCAGGCAACTGCTCTTCTAAGTGGACCAAACTGGAGTAGCAAATTGGGTCTGCGGCTTGAAATCCATCACCCGGCTGGAAATTACAGTATTTAAACAGCAGGCCGTAACTGTATTCTACCCACCGCAAACTATTTGGAAACAGGCAACAACAAAAAGGAGAAAGGCAAAGAGTATCAGAAAATAACACAGAGAAAGCACATCCCCCTCTAATGGGTCTGCTGTGCCGCAGCCTGTTGTCAAAGCAGTTGCTTTTCACCGCCGAACCATTTTAAACTGCATGGATGAAGATGCCACTCTGTTTGGGTTTGAGAAGAAGAGCTATTTGTGGCAAAAAAAAAAAACCTGCGGCAAAAGCCGACCTCTGCCCTTCTCTTGTGCTGTGTGTGTTTTTGTCTACCTGGAGCTGCATGGGACAGAGAAAGTGGTATATAACTGGCTTTTTAATATTCAGCTTTGCACTAAAATGGCCAGAAGGATCTTCTGCTAGAAAGGAGGAGGAGGAGGAGGAGGAGGAGGAGGAGGAGGAGGAGGGGGGGGGAGTAAAACTTTATTTGCATTAGCCAACGGCCATAGCAACAATAAAACAAACAGTGTATAAAAATAAAAACGATAGGTAAAACAATAGATATGAATGAATGATATTTATTACGGCCATTGGCCCATCACATAAAACACATTTCCCAGAACTACATACAAATAATTGTGAATTCCGGCTGGGGTTTACACACACAAAAAAAAATAGATAAAGGGGGCAACCAATTGGTTGGCCAAAATTGTCGTTCAGATAGGTAAAGGGCCCCTGACCATCAGGTCCAGTCATGTCCGACTCTGGGGTTGCGGCGCTCATCTCGCTCTATAGGCCGAGGGAGCTGGCGTTTGTCCGCGGACAGCTTCCGGGTCATGTGGCCAGCATGACAAAGCTGCTTCTGGCGAACCAGAGCAGTGCACGGAAACGCCGTTTACCTTCCCACCGGAGCGGTCCCTATTTATCTACTTACACTTTGATGTGCTTTCGAACTGCTAGGTGGGCAGGAGCTGGGACCAAGCAATGGGAGCTCACCCCGTTGCAGGGATTCAAACCGCCAACCTTCTGATCAGCAAGCCTTAGACTCTGTGGTTTAACCCACAGCGCCACCTGGGTCCCTGTTGTTCAGATAGAGGACCTTAATCTCATTGCACCCTCTATGAATCTGGCAACCTTTGCTGTTGTCTGATCATTTTGGTCTGATAAAAGAGAGAACAATGAGGCCTCGAAAGGGCGGCTTGGGATGGAGCGTAAGAGTGGGGTAATGATTTCATTCCTCAGGTCTTTATAAAGGGGACAGGACAGGAGAACATGTGCCACTGTTTCCATATTTTCTGCTAGAAAATGGAAGGGCAAACCCAGAATCCTTTCCTGCCCATCAAAAAGAAAGGGGAAAAAAGACCCCGAAAGGAGAGCATGAAGCCGATCAGCATTCTCTGTGGTTGCAGGTAGAACTAAGGATATGGCACTTCAGAAGGGTAACATTTCTAAGCAGTTGTGGGAAAGAAACAGCAGGGGAGAGCTTTGCTTCTGGGCTTCCCAGAAGAACCTGGATGGCCACTGTGGAAAACAGGATGCTGAAAACAGCTCTGGGCACCACAGTTTAAGAAGAACGTTGACAAGCTGGAGCATGTGCAAAGGAGGGCAACCAAGATGATCAAAGGTCTGGAAACCAAGCCTTATGAAGAAAGGTGGAAGGATCTGGGTGTGTTTAGCCTGGTGAAGAGGAGACTGCGAGGAGGTATGATAGCCATCTTCAAATATCTCAAGGGCTGTCGCATATTTTCTCCTGCTCCAGAGGGTAGGACTTGAACCAACGGATTCAAGTTACAAGAAAGGAGATTCTGAATAAACATCAGGAATAACTTTCTGGAAGTAAGAGTTGTTTGACAGTGGAACAGACTCCCTTGGAAGGTGGTGGACTATTCTTCATTGGAGGTTTAAGCAGAGGTTGGATGTCCCTCTATCTGGGTTTCTTTAGCTGTGGTTCTTGCATTGCAGTGGACTAGATGACCCTCGGAGTCCCTCTACAATCCAATGATTCTGTGATTACATGGACCTTTGGCCTGATCCAGCTGAGGTTTTCATCTGCTTCTCTTTTAAGCAGGAAACTGAGAGAGTGGCCCATCATTGTCATAGAATCATAGGGCCATCTAGTCCAACCGCCTGCAGTGCAGGAATCTTAACTAAAGCATCCATGTCTTAAGGCAATGCTGCTTATTCTCATTTTCCTGCAAATCCTGGGTCTATGCTAATGAAATCCAAATTCTGAGCTCAGAGTCAATCACATGGGGGGAGGGTTGGATTGATTTATTGGTAAGGGCCAGGGCAAGCAACGTAAAAAGGGATAAAAAGAGAGACATTAGTAACTTGGAAACTGGGTAGCAAAAAACAAGTGGGGGGGGGAGTTTTTTTTGCTAGCAGAAAAGGGGTTAAATTTTGGGATTAAAGCTACAGCCCAAGCCACTGGAAAAACTTGCCCAAGTATCAAAAACTTCCTATGATTTCACAAGTTAGATCTCCCATAACTCCATTGCCATACCCAAAGCTGTTGAAAAGAGGAACTGTAAGACGTTAATGATGAAGACTTCTGCAGAGAGCTTCTATAGTGCTGTGCCAAGTGTCAGATGATGTTCTTGTTAAGAGAGATGAGCAAATTCCCGCTTGTCCAATTTGGAAATAGTTCAGATAGACCAGACTGTTTACTCAGCTGTCCGAGCTAGGCCTGAATTGGCACTGAACCCATCAGTGCAGTTTGTAAGAAATGTGCCCCCAAACCTACTCTAGTATACACAGAGGATGCTGGAAGCACATATCTCAAGTCAATTGCTGCTGCAGTGTGGTCCAAGCATTGCACCTCATCATGCTCTCAAAGCCACTCCTATTAGCTTCTGCTGCCCTGGTTCTGGAGGCCGCAAAATGTCTTGGGTCAGCTGTGATGCCAGGATGGAAGCAGCAGATATGAAGATTCTGATTATGTTGATGGTGCTATTGCAAGCTGGAACAACTAAGATGCGAAAATAGGAGTCTCACCTAAAAAGCACTTTTTTGTTGCCACTGGCATGAGGAAACCAGTGGAGTAGTCGACATTCTAGGCCAGGCATCCCCAAACTTCGGCCCTCCAGATGTTTTGGACTACAATCCCCATCATCCCTGACCACTGGTCCTGTTAGCTAGGGATCATGGAAGTTGTACGCCAAAACATCTGGAGGGCCGCAGTTTGGGGGTGCCTGTTCTAGGCAGCCTGGGAAGTCCCGAGTTCAAAAATCTGTGTTGTTGTTTAGTCGTTTAGTCGTGTCTGACTCTTCGTGACCCCATGGACCATAGCACGCCAGGCACTCCTGTCTTCCACTGCCTCCCGCAGTTTGGTCAAACTCATGTTCGTAGCTTCGAGAACACTGTCCAACCATCTTGTCCTCTGTCGTCCCCTTCTCCTAGTGCCCTCAATCTTTCCCAACATCAGGGTCTTTTCCAAGGATTCTTCTCTTCTCATGAGGTGGCCAAAGTATTGGAGCCTCAGCTTCACGATCTGTCCTTCCAGGGAGCACTCAGGGCTGATTTCCAAAAATCTAATCAGCCACAAAAGCCTTGCAAGGTTCTCTCTTGACCAAACCTACGTCACAAGCTTATTGTAATGATAACCTGGGAGTTGTCATAAAGCTCTTTAGTTACGAAGGCTGTAATTTTTAAAAATCATTTTAGCAATTTTTTAATTTTATTTTTTTAGACAGGAAGAATGAGAGATAACAGCCTGGTTGTCCTATTATGACAGGCCTGGGCAAGAGGAGACTGAGAGGATATCTGAGAGGATATCTTCAAATATCTTAAGGGCTGTCACATGATTGTGCAAGCTTGTTTTCTCCTGCTCTGCAGGGTAGGACTCGAATCAATGGCTTCAAGTTAGAAGAAAGGAGATTCCGACTAAACATCAGGAACAGTCTCCCTCAGGAGGCTGTGAACTCTCCTTCCTTGAAAGTTTTTAAGCAGAGGTTGGATGGCAATCTGTCAGGTATGGTTTAGTTGAGATTATGATTCTAGGCCCTAGAAACTGGGATACTATGTACACAGTTCCTATCTCCCTACCCCATAATTGGGTTAATGCCGGGGCAGCCAGTTTGTCTGGGTCAAAAGAGTTGTGGTAGGAGGCATCAGGAATATGTGTGGGAAAAGCTGTCACAAAAGAAACTGTGGGGGTATCTGTTATTTCCCAAGGGTGCTTTCCGTTTCAGCTAGTGAAAGCATCAACTGAAAAGAGCCTGATGCTTTTTCATGTGGCTAGACTTTGAAGAACGTTAATGAATTTTCAATTAAAAACCCAAGACAAGAAAACGTTGCTTAGTCAAACGACTTCTGGGAGAAGAGGCCACCAGGCGGGGTACATTGTTCTGTTTTGTTTATTATAACTGTTTGATATATGAGAGCCCTGCAGGTGCATTCCTGCTGCGCAAGTATTTTCCACTTCTATCGTCAGGTGGCCAGAAATGCAACCCTGCTTGCCTCACTGTGCAAAGCATGGCAGAGAGGACAGGAAGAATATTTCAGTGCTCTGGATATTTCAGCATTTTACGTTTTTGAACGAACACTTTGCATCTTTGGTAACTTTGCCAAAGAATCAATTTCGAGTACTTTTCAAAAAAGCAATTTGGTGGCACTTCAAAATAAATAAGTACGTTCCTGGGCTTTACTCCAATCATAAATGCAGTTAATTTTGGGGTTAACAACCTCAACTTCAGCATCACTGGGCTTGAAACTGTGTCACAAACTTGTGAGCAACCCAAATCTTCTTAAAGGCAGTGAGATCATGATCAAAGCATGATTTCATTTACAAGTCCTAGCATAAACTGGAACATCTCTACAAACACCAAGCAAAAATACTTTTATTTGAAAGAATTGGTTTTTTTAAAATTTATGCTCATAGTTTTTAACCGCACAGATTTCTTTGGTTTGAAGTCATAGGAACGTCAGGAATTGCCTTATTCCAGGTCATAGAATCATGGAATTCTAGAGGGTCATATAGTCCAGAGTTTTTCGACCTTTTTGAGTCCACAGATCCCTTGACCAACTACATTATTTCTGTGGCACCCCTGTGGGGCTCAGGAGCCCGGTTAAGTCACCCCTTGCCTGCAGAGCTGGCAGCCTCTTACCCTTTTTCGAACACCCTCCCTTGTGGAGTGTTCCCTCAGCCTCTTCTCCTCTCCTTGGGAGTCCTCCGGGCAGCTGCTACTGCTGCTACCTCTGGTCTCTGAGCTGCCCTCCCTGCCCCCAAAGAGAGGCACTATTCGCCTGGGGAGCTTGTAGCCTGGGCTACTGCAATAAGCAGCTGTGCAAGCCTTGTGGAGGCAGAGACGCAAGAGGGCATCATAGGAGGGAGGGAAGGAAAGAGGGAAAGAGGCCGATGTTGCCTGCGGCACCCCTTGATCATCATTCAAGATACCCCAGGGTGCCATTGCACACTGGTTGAAAACCACTGATATAGTCCAACCTCCCTGCAATGCAGGAATATCCAGCTGTCCAATATGGCAACCGAGACCGCAACCTTGGTGTTATCAGCACCACGCTCTAACCGACTGAGCTACCATCCATCTAGTCCAGTAGACTAGCAGTAGACTAGTCAGTAGACTAGCAGTGGTTTTCCAGGATTCCAGACAAGGCTCTCTCCCTGCCCTACCTGGAGATGCCAGGGGTTGAAATTGGGGACTTTCTGTATGCAAGGCAGATGTCCTACAACCGAGGTACAGCCCTTCCCCAATGTCACTTGGCTACAGGTTTTTTGCTCAACACATTTCTGTGTACGAAAAGCATGAAACCTACATTCATAGAATCATAGACTCATATTTGGAAGAGACCACAAGGGCCATCCAGTCCAACCCCCTGCCAAGCAGGAAACGCCATCAAGGCATTCTTGACATATGCCTGTCAAGCCTCTGCTTAAAGACCTCCAAAGAAGGAGACTCCACCACACTCCTTGGTAGCAAATTCCACTGCCGAACAGCTCTTACTGTCAGGAAGTTCTTCCTAATGTTTAGGTGGAATCTTCTTTCTTGAAGTTTGAATCCATTGCTCTGTGTCCGCTTCTCTGGAGCAGCAGAAAACAATCTTTCTCCCTCCTCCATATGACATCCTTTCTTCATCCTGAGAGCCAGTGTGGTGTAGTGGTTAAGAGCGGTAGACTTGTAATCTGGTGAACCGGGTTCGCGTCCCCGCTCCTCCACATGCAGCTGCTGGGTGACCTTGGGCTAGTCACACTTCTCTGAAGTCTCTCAGCCCCACTCACCTCACAGAGTGTTTGTTGTGGGGGAGGAAGGAAAAGGAGAATGTTAGCTGCTTTGAGACTCCTTCGGGTAGTGATAAAGCGGGATATCAAATCCAACTCTTCTTCTCATATATTTGAACATGGCTATCATATCACCCCTTAACCTTCTCTTCTCCAGGCTAAACATACCCAGCTCCCTAAGCCGTTCCTCATAAGGCATCATTCAGTGATCACGTTTCTGTATTCCAGTGGCAACAGTGGGAAATCATGTCTATATTGCTCTTAAGTGCATGCACTTAGGGAAAAACAGATGTGCAAGTGAGCACTGCAAGTAAATCTTGATCCCTAAGCGCTTTCAGAGTAGTGTTTGATGCCCTCATATTTCCATTTCTGCAATACAACCACAAAACATGTTATATAGAGGCAATTCGACTGAACCCAACCACAAGGTACCTCCCAACTAGTCATGCAAGGTGGTTGCTTCAGGCAGAAGCACACTGTTCCCACATCATCACAAGCTCACCTAATCAGAGGCTGGAGGTGCTGCATCCTGTGCTGTGGCAAGCAGTTACTTTGCACAGACTGTCATGAGCTGCTACAGGCTCAAAATGAAAAGAGGCCATTCTTTGTGAGCACAAGTAGGTTATGCTGTTTCAAGTTAAGAGTTCCTTCAGGGATAAGGCAGTGAATATTTACTGCTGTTCATCATGCAACTGGTAGCAAGGCACAACTTTATCCCAAGTACCGTGTTTCTCATATTATAAGTCATGTCTTATAATCTTTTTTTCTCAAGAAAATAAGCCTATGGCTTATTTTCGGGGGGTGTCTTATTATTTTTTTAAAAAATTACAGTATGGTACCTCCCCTGTCCGGCGCCCGGAACTGGCTGCTGCTGCGCTGCTGGGCGCGTTGTCGGCGCTTCAGCAGGGCACGCTGCTGGGTCCCGCCGGGTCGGGGCTTCACGCGGCGCGCGCTGAGGCTCTTGCCGGATCCCGGCTCGGAGCAGCGCGCGCTGCGGCTCTTGCTGCGTCCCGCAGCGCCAGCGCCAAGCGCCAACCCAGCAGCAGGACCGGCGGGACCTGCAGCGCGCGCGACAGGAAGAGGAGGGACCAGCGAGTGGCAGCCGCGGCGGCCAATGAAGGCTCGGCCGGGTGTTTTTTGTCGTTGTAGCTGCGTCCCGCTGCGTCCCTCCTCTTCCTGTCGCGGCTCGGTGCCCGGAACTGGCGGCTGCTGCGCGCGTTGTCGGCGCTTCAGCAGGGCACGCTGCTGGGTCCCGCCGGGTCGGGGCTCCACGCGGCGCGCGCTGAGGCTCTTGCCGGGTCTCGCCGCCGGGTCGGGGCTCGGAGCAGCGCGCGCTGCGGCTCTTGCTGCGTCCCGCCGCCGGGTCAGCGCTTGGCGCGGTGCATGCTGCTGGACATTTTGGAGGGGCAGCAGCAGCCGATTCCGGGCGCTTACAGGCATCTTCCTCTTCCATGGCGCCATCCAGACCTGCTCCCACCACTACGGCTTATTTTTGGGGTATGTCTTATATTTCTTCAACTCAGGAAAATCCTGCCATGGCTTATTTTGTAGGGATGACTTAAAATATGAGAAACACGGCATGTCTTGTCGGATGAAGTCCGTGGAAGATACAGTGTGAAGAGGAAAGGCTGAAATAAATACTAGCCATAGGATAGCAAGTTTAAAGCATGTGGGGCCTCACCTGAAGCCCAATTTAACAGAATTGCATAATAGTTGGAGGGTTTTAATGCTGCAGTTCTCCTCTTGTTATTCCCCAGTGTATGATTGGGAACCAGCAGCAAGGTTTACTCGGAAAGCAATTCATTTATACCTGCCTACCTAACCCGGTCCTCTCGATGTTTTGAGACTACAGCTCAAACCGGCATTGGAAGGCTGGTTTATATGGCTTGTTGAACGGCAATTGCCCACCTCAAAGTAGCAAGGCTTTTGAAAGGAGAATTTCGAACAGTTTCTTATATGGGTCTTGGAGTGGCAAGTTGCAGTTCAAAGTGAAAGTATCAAAACCCTTAGGATTTAAGTAGCTTGCTGGAGTCTAGTTATAGTAATGAAATTCAGAGTCAACTACTGAAAATTGCCCAAATCACATGTGCTCTTTATCTTTCACTCTTTAAGACTATAGGAGCACCGCAACCAGCCATTAAGCATCTCTTTACCATTGCAAGGAGAATCATAGCACCGCTGCATTTATCAAACTGGGTTGGCATCTGAACTATAGCATGCTTTGGGTCTCACTATGAAAAGCGGCAAATTAAGGAGGGCAATGCAAACTGAAGGACTTTTCACTCTGTAAAAAAATACACTGGGCAACTTAAAAAAAACTTGTGCATTTTCATCAGAGCTTCAGTGTGCAGTATGTGTGTTCTTCTGTGGGAGCAATAATGGAAGATGATAATAAGTCTATCTACAAAAGCATTAACTGAAATACCCATTCTATTTTCATAATGAAAATACTGAAGAGACTGCAAGTTAATTAGATAAAAGTTAAATATGCATAAACAGAAATCCTCTCTAAACGCCATTTTCCAAACAAAGTATTTATCATGGGAGCTTTCAACCTGAAGTCATTTTTCCACGGAAAGCAACAGAATGGTAATCTTGCAGTTTTTAAAAGCAAGCCATTTTAACACCAGGCAGACACACTGATGTTGTATTTAATACAAAATAGTAAACAGTGCCATCTGCTGGTTAACCTTTCCGTTCATTTAATCTTCTACCTACCAAAATCATGTTAGATATCAAATTAAGTTTTAATATGCTGTTTGTGGCCAGAACCCAAAGAGCACCTGAAGTTAATGAAAGGGGCTTTTACTACGATGGTGGAATTTTTTTACTTTCCCCCGTCACAGATGCCTAATCTGCAAGTCAGAGGTTCCCAAACTGTGGTTCATGGAACACAAGGAATCAAAGAATTGTAGTGTCACCTTCATTCTGGTAGTCCATTCTGGTGAATTTGAAAGCATGCCTTACATTACATGAATTTTGCCCAAGACAAATTAAACAGAGCAGAAGTCAATAATTATGGCAGAACAATCTGTGTACCAGTGAAAATAATGCACATGCTTGAGACATACAGTGGTACCTCGGTTTAAGTACACAATTGGTTCCCGAAGTCTGTACTTAACCTGAAGCATACTTAACCTGAAGCGAATTTTCCCATTGAAAGTAATGGAAAGTGGATGAATCCATTCCAGATGGGTCCGCGGAGTACTTAAACTGAAAGTACTCAAACCGAAGCGTACTTAAACCGAGGTATGACTGTACTGCTTTAAATTGTAGGTAGGAGCCTCCCATAACAAAAAAACCACACAACATAGAAAACTAGCGTGGCTACGTTTTTACCCTTCTTTCCAAAACCTATTTTGCTAAATGTAGGACATTAGAAAGAAATATTCAACTATGTGAGCCCCCACTAAAGGGAAAGTTTTCAAGATTCCCTGCCGTCTAGAAGCTTTTACCATGATTATGTCCAGTTTTCCCACTACACCCGGCGTAAACGTATCATAGCTCAAATGAGTGTAAGTCATCCTTAAAGGTAAAGGGACCCCTGACCATTAGGTCCAGTCGTGAGTGACTCTGGGGTTGCGGCGCTCATCTTGCTTTACTGGCCGAGGGAGCCGGCGTACAGCTTCCAGGTCATGTGGCCAGCATGGCGAACCAGAGCAGCACACGGAAACGTCGTTTACCTTCCCACTGTAGCGGTACCTATTTATCTACTTGTGGGACGTGCTTTCGAACTGCTAGGTTCTACCAGACTTTTAGAAGACATCTGAAGGCAGCCCTGTTCAGGGAGGCTTTTAATGTTTAATAGATTATTGTGTTTTATTTTTCTGTTGGAAGCTGCCCAGAGTGGCTGGGGAAACCCAGCCAGATGGGTGGGGTATAAATAATAAATTATTATTATTATTAGGTTGGCAGGAGCAAGGACCCTATTTATCTACTTGCTTATGACGTGCTTTCGAACTGCTAGGTTGGCAGGAGCTGGGACCAAGCAACGGGAGCTCACACCATCACGGGGATCTGAACCACCGACCTTCTGATCAGCAAGCCCTAGGCTCTGTGGTTTAATCCCCAGCGCCACCTGCGTCCCTTACCTGAAAGCAAATGCCACACTGGCAACACCTGAACACTGCTTCCCAGCCACTGAACAACAGACCAAGTCTGGTGTGGGGGAACTACTGTGCAGAAACTTGGGAGCCAGGCGAACAAGCACACCCGGAACATTTTAGTCAATTCATATCTTAATGCAAGTACAGGGTGAGTCCTTTAAAAGGAGCCCCATGGATACAGATACAGAGTACACATGTTCCATGGGGCCTCTTTTAAAAGACTCACCCTAACAAGGCAATTCACTCACACACATTGTCCTTGCGTTATCAGAGGTTGTATTCAAGAACGTATGAGAGATTTGTGTATATGCCTGTATTACTCATCGGGGGTGTGGGTCAACCTGCAACATACTGCCTTTATTTTAACACACTTGTATACGGTTTTGCCTTTTAAACACCTTTTAAACATTAAAGCTCTGTAGCACTGCTCAGCTTTGATCAATTGTCTGTTTTTATATTTATTCTATAGTTTTATCACACAAATTCTTAGGAAAATGTAACCTCTGACTGCAGATTGCATAACTTGGAACATGGAAAAGCAGGACTTGACCATGAAAAAGCAAAGAAAATATGTATGTTTGTATGCATGTGTGTGATCGCTCTGTCTGGGAGCAGGGGCATGGCTCAGGAGAGGAAAGAGAACAACAACTAGAGGGTGAGATCCATGGCACTCTCTGAAAATGCTATTTAACTAGAGAAGATACACTGCAATACAGTATCTGGATTGCAGATAAATCTCTTGCTAGTTTCTAAAAGTTGTGGATTTAATCTGCGTCCTCCTTTGAGGAGAGAACCACATTTTAACACAAGACAACACACAGAGAAGATGTCGGTCTAGCTATTTCATTTAAATAGCTATGTAAATGTGTTTATTGCCATACAAATAAATCAGCCAAAGCACTTAAGAGCACCAGAAGTGCTCTTGTACAGCTCTCATTGATCCAAAGAGCCAAACATAGGAATAGTGCTTAGATTGATTGCACTTTTGACAGTCCAGAGAAAATTTCACTTTAGGCATTGGAGTATCTTGAGAGGATTCAGATGTACCTGAATTTCATGTTATACCTCCTTTGGTCTGTTTAAGAGAAATTTAACCAGTTGAACTAGAATTTCATCATTAAATCCTTTCACATTGTTTTCTTCGATTGCTTCGTACAGGGGCCTACTTTCAGTTCCCCAGCAAATATTCTTTCTTGGGTTATTTTTATCAGCATCAGCAGATAGAGCCAAGGTATTCAACTGGTAACAAAAGAAGCTGAAGTATCTTCCGTCGGTAATCACAGCCTGCGATACAAAAGGCCGGGTCACATCTGCTTCACTCCAGAATCCTGAGGGAGAGGGGAGGAAAAAAGCAGCAGCTAAACAAAAGCATTTTCCTATCAACAACAACAAAAGCAAGCCTTTAAAAGCAAAGTCATTGCAGATCCATTGTAAAAGGTTGCATATTTTAATAGCTTACTAGCTTTTCCCATCCTGGTGCCTGAACAGCTTCTGCCATCTACTGGTCTTTGCTGGCTGGGGCTGATGAGAACTGCAGTGCAAAACATCTGGAGGGCACCAGGTTGAGGAAGGCTGGTTTAGAGCTCCAACTTTACAGTTGGTCATGCAACTTACAACAAAGAGGAAGAGCCGCCCAGAGGGGAAATAGCGTGAATAAAACACCTTATGTCTGGCAAGAGTCAGCCAGAGACTTGTGTGACATGGTTTCTAAAGTGGCAAAAGCACAAACTGAGAGCTATACAGGTAAGGAAAAGGTAAAGGACCCCTGGACAGTTAAGTCCAGTCAAAGGTGACTATGGGGTGCAGCACTTATCTCTCTTTCAGGCAAAGGGAGCTGGCGTTTGTCCACAGGCAGCTTTCTGGGTCGTGTGGCCAGCATGACCAAACTGCTTCTGGTGCAACAGAACACTATGACGGAAGCCAGAATGCACAGATATGCCGTTTACCTTCGCATCACAGTGGTACCTATTTATCTACTTGCACTGGCATGCTTTCAAACTGGTAGGTTAGCAGGAGCTGGGACAGAGCAATGGGAGCTCCTCCCGTCACCTTCTGATCGGCAAGCCTAAGAGACTCACTGGTTTAGACCACAGCACTACCAGCGCTATACAAGATATTCCCCATTCTACAAGGGGACATAGCTGCTCACACTCTTCACCTCCTCAATCTGCAAGACCATGCCAACTTTTTAATTGATTTAAAGTGCAGATACTAGTCCCACCTCACTTTCCCCCACACACTGGGTATATATCTGTTCCACCCAAGCCTTTCTGTATTGAGTGGAAAGGCCTGAAGGCAGTTTGCAAGCATGTTCAGCTAAGCACATATACAATATCCCAAGCAAGCATTAACCATGTATGATTACAGGTCCTAATCACAATGAGACTTGCTACCATGTTCATCAGAAGTATTTACAAGCCTCTTTCAGATCTTCCAGTTCAACATGGAAAGGCCAAGTGTGAAGTGGGCATGCCTAATGCTCACATACTCACTCAACATTCACATATTCTTTAGAACGCATTAATAGGGCTAAGATAAATCACATGGCTGTATCATCTTCTAAAAGTTATATTTGTGAGCTTGCTATTTACCTTATCTTGCAACACTGGCTATCATCTTTAACTATTGACCTACCTTGGTACATTGCTTGTGCTCCAGTCCAAGCAAAAAGACTTGCAATTGCATTAGCACGGCAAGGGACTTCAACCTGATCGAAGAGATTCATTTTTATAAGCCTGTCCCTTTTCAGCCTGTCAGGAATTAAATGAAACTGTGTATGCCCATAGGCACATGGATCTGCAACATTTGATCCTAAATCCCGCAAGAGAAAGAATTGTTTTAGATTTTAGCACGTAGAATGCTTAGATAAAAGTACCAATTCATCTAATAACAGATTTCTTAGCTGTTTTATCTTCAAATTTCTTAACAATATAGTGATGCCGACAGGTATGTTTTTAAAAAAAATAATTTAAATATGAACACAACGCCATACAAAATGCAGCTGTTTTATATCCCTTGCAGACGAACACAGTATGTGTAGACGGTCAGGTCATGCATCCATAGCCGAGACCAGAGGACGAATGACCGCTGGAAGGAGCGCAGAGAGACAAAACTCCATGGTGCATCTGCAACAGCACAGCCAGATGCCTTCATCTGCCCCAGCTGCAATAAAACAGGTCTCTCCTGTATCAGGCTCTACAGCCACAGCAGGAGCTGTAACCTTCCAACAGTCTGACTTCACTCCCAAAGGTGCATTCCTCCATTGTCTCCCCAAGACAGACAGATGTCAACTAACAAGCCTTTTAGATAAAGATTGTGAACCTTTAGAAATAACATCTAACATCTACTTCAAGAAAGGAGTAATTTTAAAGTGCATAGGCCATTTTGAAATCAGGAGTGCACTGGCTTAGCACGCTATGTCAATATAAAAGAGTCACAGCTATAATTTGTTCCAAAAAAACCCCCAAGATTAGGCATTCTAATCAAACAAAGTATAAAACTTATCAAGAAAAGTATTTTATCATAGTAGCAAAATGAACTGCATGCTGCGAAATTCGTAGTTTAAATGCCAACTCAACTTCAACATTGCTATGTGTATTAAGAAAGCCACTGTTATTTCAGCCAGTGAACCCCAACATATAATGTCAGGATAACAATGGCCCACTTGAGAGATTGACCATAAGGTTTTATACAACATATGGAAAGCAACTTGAAAGGTTATCTGCAAATGCCTAATATAATGAATTGCTAATGAGCTGCTGAAGTCCTCTTGCAAAGTGATTTATTTTGTTTAAAAAAATAAACATGAAAGCACTGAAAAGAATAGCATGAATTATATTTTGTTCATATTGAATTATAGCATCAAGACATTTTAAAATTGAAGTATTATGCATCAGAAGTATCCGTCTACAAATACATTGAGTAGCGACTTTATAGATTAGCGTTCTGATGTGGCAGTCTTACCTATAAATATTTTATTATCATACTGTCGTTTGAACAATGGAAGCTTGTCAGGCAAGACATTAATAACAGGAATATCTCCAGGAGCCACATAGTCCAGGGGCACGAACTTAGGGGAAGAAAAAGAAAATTGGTTCAGTAAACTGATATATAATAACACAGTATTATGCATTTATTTTTTTATTTTTTATTTTAAAAATGCCCTGCTTTACACCACTTCTGTTTCAAAAAATAAAAACATACAAAATTTAAAACATACATTAAACCCTTATTTTTTTTAAAAAAACAATTATAACATAATTAATTATTATTAATGATGGTGATAAGAGGGTGCTCTCACTATTGACCACTTAAATATTTGACCTAAATTACAATGCAATTTGTAATTTACCACTAGCATGATTGTCTAAGGGGAGATGTAATTCTCCCAAATGATTTCACAATGCTATGACATTGGCTTACTACTGTGTCCAAACCAGGCTCATGGTTTGCCTTGCTCCAAACCAACCATGAGCTGTAGCCAAGGTTTGTTCTTGGCCTACTGCTCACAGCTTGTTTAGGGGAGACAAACCACAGCATAGACCTACACCCACACTTACCCCTACTTTTTAATTCCCTTGTTCTCCCTGACTGAGGTGCTGCTACTGCTTCAGTGTTAGAAACTGAGATATGAAAGCTAGGAGCTAAACGGAACCTTAAGCCTTGGTTATGGGTGCAACAACAAAATGTCTAGGTGCACTTTTTAATAACAAGAATACAAAGCTCAAAATGAATGAATTGCAGCTAAAATATTATGCTCATTTTTCACATGGTCTAGTCCTTCCCCTGCCCACCTCCCTAATATTCCTAAGAAGGTCTCTTCTCCAGTCTTCAGAGTAGCTGAAAGTTGGGAGGCAGAAAAGGTCCTCCTTTCCTTCCACTGTGCAGTTTTAATCTGAAATCTTATCTGCTGCACTGTGCCCAGAGTTCAGAAGCTGCTTGTGCTAATGACATTCCCTATCACAAAATGCACCTAGAACAGTGGTTCCCAACAGGTGGTCCGGGGACCCCCAGGGGTCCGCGAGCTATGCCAGAGGGGTCCGCAAGATGCTATTAGAATAAAAAATATATTAAATATATTTCGTATGATAACAGATTTTTTGTTTTGGCCGCTTCCTGCATGAGCAGAGTCTAGTGCAAAACTAGAATTAGATAGAGGCAGTAGTTCTGCTGTATGCCGTTAGGTGGCGCTTTACAAACACTACTGTTTTGCAAAGAGGCAGCGCGCGCATTCTACTAACGCTCACCTCCCCAAGATGCTTTGCGCGCATCGGCTTCATTTGTGCGCTACTGCGCAGGTACCCTGTCTTCTCCATTCCCCTCCCTCCTCCCTGGCGCGTGCTGCCTCTTTGCAAAACAGTAGTGTTTGTAAACAATGCGTTGTTTTTCGCGGAAGCTACAGTTCGCGTAGTTAAAAATGGACCGTTGGTTAAAAAGTGGTTCGTTAAAACGACAAAGGCCTACAGATGAAGAGGAAGATAATGCATTTGATGTTCGAGCAAGTAAGTCAGTGACTCTCGAACCGATCTTGTCAGTGTCCATTGAACCTAAATAGTCGGCGTCCCTTGAACCTAGCCCTTCCAAGATCAGTGTTAAGCTTACTGGAAAAATTAGATTAGGAATTAGATTTAGGATTAGGAATTAATGGGGGTCCTTGTCACAATAGCGGCTCGATGAGGGGTCCTCGAGAAAATTTTGTTGGGAACCCCTGACCTAGAACAATGAGTTTTGAACACTGTACTGCTTCATACCACTCAACTCACTTTACTACAGGTTTAGCCACCTAGTCAATCAATATGACTTGAAAATAAAAAGGGGGAGGTTATCCAAAGTATATCAACATCTCATTCATTCTGGATTCCCCCTCTCCCTTGCAGTCCTCTGAGTACCCATACAATATTTTCTGGAGGGTTGGGGAGCCTCTACAGCAGATTTGGGAGGCGTGAGAGAAAGGGGGAGTCCACTTGTAGAATATTGGATGTTGCAGAAGTACCAGCCCTTGAGGTATCTGTGTGTGTGTGTGTGTGTGTGTGTGCACAATGTATCTTTGCATGAGCCATCCATCTCCTTTCATTCAGATGACACACCCAAATCAATAAGTTATGCAAAAACATAGGGGGGGTGAGAGGTTTTCTGAGGATAAGTAGTTATTACTGCTATACACTTTCCAGTTTAAATTCAGAAAAATAATGTGCCTTAGTTATCAAGCATTTCGGGGAAACTGTGCTATAGTCTAATTTCCTCATAACAAGGGCTATTTTACCCGACACATATTCAATTTAATTAAACTGTAGACTTCAAAATGTGGTATATAATAGTATATAATATAATAGTAGAAGAGATCTATTTAGGGGTCAATACTCACCCCTGAAGTAACCAGAAATAGCAAATCCATTAATCTTTATGAAATTGGACTTCATACCTCTGAAAGCTGTTTTTGTATACGAATCTGACAGTGAGGTTTATCATCAATCTGAAATCTCAGTGGGTCAATTCTACCCTTTCGATGTCCACAAGGAACCACTGTCTCACCACGCAGCCAATAGAAATTTACTTCTGGTTTGAGATCTGAAATAACAAGTGTGTCTTTAATGCCTCCTGCAGTCAAGAGCCCACCAGAGAGATATTAAACATGCCTGTAGTCAAGGATGTATGCATGACCACATAGCATTTTTTGTGCACACGTACATGCTGAATATCTGTGCACACTTCTGAACCTTAATATGTGAAAAATCACAGTAAATCAGGTAAATGAGGAACAACTACAACTGATGGAAAGCTGTAGGAGAAGTACTTTGAACACTAGAAGCACCTATACTAGACAATGCTAGATAAATGTCGCCAATGAAACAGAAGCTACTTGGAATTATGTATGGAGTCTATCTCTGATCTGTACAAGAAGGGGATTTTATGCATCTCTATGTTTCACAATGTAGCAGTTCGAAAGCACGTCAAGGTGCAAGTAGATAAATAGGTACCGCTCTGGCGGGAAGGTAAACGGCATTTCCGTGTGCTGCTCTGGTTCACCAGAAGCAGCTTTGTCATGCTGGCCACATGACCTGGAAGCTGTACGCCGGCTCCCTCGGCTAATAATGCGAGATGAGCGCCGCAACCCCAGAGTCGGTCACGACTGGACCTAATAGTCGGGGGTCCCTTTACCTTTACCCTTCACAAATTATTGCTATGCATGTGTGTAACTGATTAAAAGTGTAACACCCCCCCCCAAACACACATTCCTCCTTAGTCCACACATTGCCAGGGATCATGACTAGATAATTATTATTACATCTGTTAGTCTCTTTATCTTACCCAATGCAACATACAACTAAACAAATGATAAAACCCCGCACGGATGCATGAAAGAAATACATTGACGGGATATAGCGATTAATGATAGGCATAAGGCTATTAATGATAAATTAACATGTGCCATTAAGGTAAGACAGGGAATATGCAGGAGAAATTATTTTGAAGAGATATGGAAGGTGTTTGTAGAATTTGTGCTGTTAAAACAGAAAGGGGTCAACCCATCGCAAGAGGTGTTGACATTTTGGAAGGTTAGATAACTACAAAGGAATGGTTTCGGTGGTGGGGGTGCACATTTTTATTCTTATTTATTTATGATTATTTGCCAAAATAAAGAAACATCCCACCCACTTCTAAAAGGACAAAAATGATTAAAGGCAAAAGGCCTGGTTCTAAAATCTAGAGGAAAGGTTTTTGCCTGACACCTAAAAATATATAAAGTTACTGGTATATAAAGAAATTGACAGAACCCCCCCTTCCATATTATTATTATTATTATTTTCCTGGAAGCCAACAGCTCAGACTACTCGAATACCTCCCACCCACCCCTTTCTCTCTCTCTCTCTCTCTCTCTCTCTCTCTCTCTCTCTCTCTCTCTCTCTCTCTCTCTCTCTCTCTCTCTCTCTCACACACACACACACACACACACACACACACAAACGTGTACCGGTATCCACTGCCAACTGCATCGCGCTTTTACACACACGCACCCAGGACCGAGGAGGAGCCAAGCACCGGGTTGGCGTTGGTCAGTCGGGCCGTCAGGCTGAGCGCCAGCTGCGTCAGGAAAGGGGACGGCCCCTGGTCGATGGCGCTGAAGAGAAAGGGGCTCCGCTTGCGCTGGTAGAAGTACTCCTGGAGCAGCGCGTCGCACACCGCGGAGCGCAGCTCGGCCAGGTCCCAGCCACCTCCTTCCCCTTCTTCTGCTGCTGCTCCTCCTCCTGCCGCAACCGCCACGGGGCCGGGCAGCCCCGGCACGAAGACTGTCTTGGTGTAGTCCTGGTACCAGCGGTCCGCGTTCACGGCCCACGTCTGCGGGTAGACCACGTACTTGCGCCGCTGCCGCTTCCCGTAGATCCGCAGCTTCTCCTCCACCGAGGGCGCGTCATGGATCTCCTGGTAGAAGCGCTCCCGGCGACGCTGCTTGGCCGCCGCGCTCTTCGCCGTCAGGGACGCCACCACTGGAGGGTAAAGGGACGGGGCGGCGGCGGCAGGGAGGAGATTCGGCACCTGCGACGCCGCCGAGGGCCCCGCGTGGAGCCACCGCCGCGGCCAGCTGTCGCGCAGCAACCGCAGCCCCCTGGACGCCGCCATCTTGCTCGCGTGAAACGGAAACGGGAAAAGAAGCGGGGAGGGCCGCTTCCGAGCGCTTCCGAGCCGCGGTTGGCTGAGCGCCCCTCACATGACCCGCTCGCGTCGAAGGCTTCGTGGAAAGAAGGGCAACCTGCGGGCTCACCCGAGGCTTTGCCGGAGACAGGGGCGGCGTCCGGCAACTGCGCATGCTCGTTGTCCTTATACGGACCCGTGTGGGATTGGAGCCTCAGCGGCGCCATACAATTCCATCAGCGTTATACAGGTGAAATTAGAATATCATCGGAAAGTACATTTATTTCAGTAATGCAACTTTTTTTTTAAAAAAAAAAACTTTTAGAAATGCTTTCTTTTGGAAATTACACAGTAATAAAACAAATAGTTACAATAATACAAAAATAAACATCGCTATTACATTTCATTATGTAATTACATTCCATTTATAATTGACCTGCCTAACAACAAATAATTACAATTACAACAAATAAAGGCTTGACATATCTTGCTTTGCATGTCATGCATCTATCTCATATACTGGTTTCACCTTTTAAGTTGCGTTACTGAAATAAATGCACTTTTCGACGATACTCTAATTTTCCGGGTTTCACCTGTACTACAGTGGTACCTCGGTTTATGAACACAATTGGTTCCGGAAGTCTGTTCATAAACTGAAGCGTTCATAAACTGAAGCGAACTTTCCCATTGAAAGTAATGGAAAATGAATTAATCCGTTCCAGATGGGTCCGCAGTGTTCATAAACTGAAGTGTTCATAAACTGAAGCGAACTTTCCCATTGAAAGTAATGGAAAGTGGATTAATCCGTTCCAGATGGGTCCGCGGAGTACTTAAACTGAAGCGTTCATAAACTGAAGCATGGGTGTAATTGGTTCTGGAAGTCTGTTCATAAACTGAAGCGTTTATAAACTGAAGCGAACTTTCCCATTGAAAGTAATGGAAAATGAATTAATCCGTTCCAGACGGGTCTGCGGTGTTCATAAACCGAAAATTCATAAACCGAGGTGTTCATAAACCGAGGTTCCACTGTATTTGTATGCCGCCTTTTCCATTTCTATGACCACACTCAAGGTGGCTTGCAGCATGTGATAAAAGATTTGATCAAATTTAATAAATGATACATTATTTAGATGTGTTTGTGGGAAGAGAAGGGTTTTTCCCCCATTGGATTACTCTTGTTTTTATTAATGCATTTTGTGTCCCTGTTTTGTATTTTTCTGTTGTGGATCACCCTGTGGTCTTCCGGGGAATGGCGGTATACAAATTTAGTAAATAATAAAACAACCACCACCATTGATTTACATGGCTGCAAACTGTAACAAAATTAGCCATAAGCACACAAAACGCATCAAAAAGAGTATGGCAACAAAGTAAACCATTTCCACGTAAATCATAAAAAATTAAAGATATACAAAGGAAAAATGTGCAACCCCACTCCATACCTGCACCAGCGGTTGCTGTGGCATTACCATTGGCTAGAGGCAGGTGCTAGGAAAATGCTTCCAGGTGGATGTAGATGAGGTGAGACCAGCTTGTGGCTAGAAGTAGCAGCAGACAGGACAGTGAAGGCGCACAATTTCCTGCAGGAGTAGAATCCAGACAAAGCACCCATCTCTCCAATGGAAGGTCAATCACTGAGTTCACAAAGTAATTATTAGATCATGCCTATGGAGTGACTCAAAATAGCCTGCCAAGGGGCTGAAGTAAACTGAGTTTTCTGCTCCAGAGGATCCAATCCTATTGCATTCCTTGAGGATTTTGGATGCTACGATCATTTCCAAAGTTAGCTATTCAGGTTACATCTATATATATGTAAAAAGGACATGTGGGTATGTTTCCACTTTTCACCAAAACCGCTTGACCGATTGAGGTGAAATTTCGACACATCACATGCGAATGTCCGAAGGCTATAGGAAAGTTTGCTAAGACAGATGTCACACCTCCGCCAGGTAAACCCCCCCCCCAAAAAAAACCCTGTTCCAGAACGCACCACTAAGCCAAAAGTGCATGCTGGTAAAAGAACCAGGTTACAAACCAGCACCCTCTAGTGGTGGCTACACTGGTACTGCACCTATAAAACCTTCCCTCTCAACAGCACCTTGGCTCCCGTTTACATACTAGGCCGAAGCCTTTACAGACTAGGCCGAATGGAGATACTGACTCGTCTGGGTGGGGGTTGGGGGGAGGAGGGGACGGGATAGGTCAGGACACAGAGACCAGTCACAGGGATGAGTGGGGGGAGGGGGAGGGGGATATGTCATGGATCAGCACAGGGTGGAGGAAATCACAGGGATGAGCCACAGCAACGCGTGGCAGGGCCAGCTAGTATGATATATTATTGCATCACTATTTGAATTCAAAGTGTAATGCAATAAAATACAAGATAATAAATAAAAGCAATTAAAAGACAATTAAAAATCAGTACAGTAGTACCTTGCTTCTCAAACTTAGTCCGTTCCAGACAACGGCCTCGGTCCTGTATACCTGAAGGAGCGTCTCCACCCCCACCATTCAGCCCGGACACTGAGATCCAGCACCGAGGGCCTTCTGGCGGTTCCCTCATTGCAAGAAGTGAGGTTATAGGGAACCAGGCAGAGGGCCTTCTCGGTAGTGGCACCTGCCCTGTGGAACGCCCTCCCAGCAGATGTCAAGGCAATAAGTAACTATTCTACTTTCAGAAGGCAGCTTTTAATGTTTGATGCTGTACTGTTTTTAATATTCGGTTGGAAGCCGCCCAGAGTGGCTGGGGAAACCCAGCCAGATGGGCGGGGTATAAATAAATTATTATTATTATTATTATTATTATTATTATTATTATTATTATTATTTAAAACAACCCCTAAAACAGCAATTTAACATGAATTTTACTATCTTACGAGACCATTGATCCATAAAATGAAAGCAATAAACAATGTACTGTACTATAAAATAAATAAAACAGTATTGTAGATGATTAAAATTAATTTTTTTTCTTACCTGCACTAATGATAGTCATTGTTTGGATGGGAGACTTTTATCCATTTCTGCAGTCACACAATCAATCAATCAGCAGTTGATTCAAAACAAAAAATTCAAAATAAATAGGGGGGAGCACCAAATATAAGCTGCAAATGTCACCTCAGAGCACTGCAATTGGAAATGGAAGGCTTGAATTACAATGGGGGGAATGCAAATTAGCAGCGCAACAGGAAACATGGGAATGCAAATTAGCAGCGCAACAGGAAACATGGGGACTCAAAATGGAGCATGTTCGGCTTTCGAAAAAAAGTTTGAAAACCGGAACACCTACTTCCAGTTTTGCAGAATTCAGGTTCCAAGTTGTTCGTGAACTAAGCTTTTCGAAAACCGAGGTACCACTGTATGGATATTGAATGCAGCAAGCATGCCATCTCCCATCCTTGATCACAAATTTATAGCCATGTTGTGGACCCCCTGAATAAAGCTTGCAGGCCATAGTTTGGAAACACTGGTCTATATTTTATATACAAACAGTATATGTCATCTAATGTGGAGTAGTGCTTAGTGTGCTGGACCAGAACATGAGAGATTAGGGTCAAATTCCCACTAAGCCATGAAGCCCACTAAGTGGAACAAATGACTCTCAGCTTAACCTATCTCAGAGATAAAATGGAGGGGGGGGGGTGCATTACCTTGAGCTCTTTGGAGAAAAGGCAAAATATAAATGTAATAATAATGTAATTGTAGAGTTGGAAGGGACCACAATCATCACATAGTCCAACCCCCTGTGATGTAGGAATCTTTTGCCCAATGTGGGACTCGAACTCATGACCTTGAGGTTAAGAGTCTCATGCTCTTACCGACTGAGCTGTTAAACACACACACACACACACACACACACACACACACACGAATGAAATGTAAGCAAAGACTCACGAACACTGTCAGTCATACTCAGAGCAGATCTTTCAAAATCAATGGATTTAAGTACTGTAACTTAAATCCATTGATTTCAATTGGCCTACTCTGAGAATGACTTAGTTGGAGATCATCCAAAGTATTTCTGATGGATTGTAAACCAGTGACCTGAAACACCATCAATTTATATGCCTGGCAGGGGGCCATTTCCTTTTTGTCATTTCAGTTTGTCACGTTCCCAAACTGAATTATTGCAAATTTAGCAGCAAGTCAGCCTCCAGACAATAATTTAGAATTGTATCTCCTTTTGGCAGGGAAAACTCATTATCTGCTCAAGAAGGGGCTTTGCTATATGAAACCCATGTGGAAAACCCACAATTTTCCTGCACTTGTCCAAATGTATTTCACAGGCATATAAAACATGTCTGACAGGCTGTATTCCCGTACAGCATATACCAAAACTATAACAAGAAGAAAGGAAAAGAAAAATAATTCCATGTGGTATTATTATATAGAGACCAGGCATCACTGAGTCAGACAAGCTGCAATTTTAATTGCACTTATTCATTGAAATGGATGGGATTTATTTATTTAACTCTGGTGTGTGTGTGTTGAGTTCCAATATAGGCTCCCCCAACCTGCCTTTATGACTTGCTTAGACAGCAAATAAATGCAGAGAATGTGACGTGCCCAGGGCTTTTTTCAGCCAGAACTCAGTTCCAGCACCTCTCAGGTGGGCACCTCTGCCATTCTAAGAGAGTGAGGGAGGTGTTCCAGCATCTCTTTTTCAAGAAAGAAAAGGGGGGCACTGGGTGTGCCCTTTGCCGCTCCCACTGCAATTCCACAAACAAATGCTACTTTGTCATTGTAGGTAGATATACCCATTACCTTGGCTTAGCAACTAGTATCATTAGCTCATTTTGTGTGGGGAGGGCTGCAAAGCTGGTCTCCCCCTCAGGAAATGCACAGCTGAAAAGAACATTGGCTTGGATTCTGAGTGCAAGAAACCTTGGGGGAAGAGGATTTTCCTGTCCTTGTCTCTACTGCTGATTGCCAAAGAATTGATGCTTTTGAATTATGGTGCTGGGGGAGACTCTTGAGAGTGCAAGAAGATCAAGCCTATCCATCCTGAAGGAAATCAGCCCTGAGTGCTCACTAGAAGGACAGATCCTGAAGCTGAGGCTCCAATACTTTGGCCACCTCATGAGAAGAGAAGTCCCCCTGGAAAAGACCCTGATGTTGGGAAAGATGGGGGGCACAAGGAGAAGGGGACGACAGAGGACGAGATGGTTGGACAGTGTTCTCAAAGCTACCAACATGAGTTTGACCAAACTGCGGGAGGCAGTGGAAGACAGGAGTGCCTGGCGTGCGTTGGTCCATGGGGTCACGAAAAGTCAGACACGACTAAACGACTAAACAACAACAAAGAAACCCACCTCATTCCTTGAGGATGAACTGGGTGAGGCAAAGCAGAACTTTAAAAGTAAATAGAACCTCCAAAACAATAGGCTTATGTTGTAGGAATTCAATCAGGAGAAGCCCATGGAAAAATATAGGATCACTTTTCTACCAAGATATGGTTTAACCACGGGCAAGATACCGGTACACTTATTGACCTCTTGCAAAGTACAGAAAACAAATATACAGATCTAAGACACTAGGTGTCACTGTCTTACCATTTTATACCAAAAAAGTTATCATTATGTTGCTACCTAGGTTTGTTTGTGTCTCTCTGTGTGTATATCTGAGGCGCTGACAATGGGCCTTTGTTGGCTGGATCATGCTCACTGATGATTTATGTGACAAAATATAAAGCTGTGCTTCCTTATTTTGCAGAAGCTGCACTGTGCTACTCCCCACAATGCCCTCCAGTCTTCTGCATCCACCATGACTGAGCAGATGGGGCATAGCTGCCAAGTTATCCCTTTTTTACAGGGATTTTCCCTTATGCTGAATAGGCTTCCTCGCGAGAAAAGCGAAAACTTGGCAGCTATGAGATGGGGTACTAGGCTGAAGCCTTTCATACATGTTCAGAATGCTGTTCCCAGCAAGTCTGCAGTTCTCCTACTGTGCAGGCACAAATGTGCTACAACAAGATGCACTATAAAAGAGCCAATGGTAACCACTAGCTTGGGCCAAGAATCACTAAGCAAATTTACCCAGCACCTGCTCTATCAATAGCCACCAAGCCGTGCTAGGTAAATGCGACTTCCATATACCATGGCATATAAATGAATACTAAACTAGGCTGGTGGTCAACTGATGGAAGAACTCTGTGTCATCTTCATATCTTGTTTATCAGAGGTTTCCGCTAGTATAAATGGACACCATGTGCTAGCTTACACCCTGCAAACTACCCCAACTGTACAACAAAGCCACATGCAAAAAAATAAGATGGACTGCATATAAAAGCCAGTTTGTTGTTGATAATTCCCTGGTGTTGGAAGCACAACACTGAACTTTTTAGAGGAGGGATGGAGAACTTTTGGCCCTCCGAATGTTGCTGGACTGCAACTCCCATCAGCTCTTGTGAACATGGCCAATGGTTCGAGATAAAGTGCAACAAATAAGCAACGATTGTATATTTGTTTTTCTGTAACATGACAGGCTGAAATCCAGTGCTCCTATTGAATTTAGGCTTACTTCTAACCAGACATGTACTGTATAGCATTGCCCTGTCAGTCTCATCTTAAGCATTCTCCTAGCTGTGTCAACATGGGTGTTAGCAAAAAATCTGACTGCGGAACTGCTCGGTTGAGATCATTTTCTCATGGGATGGGCAAGAGAGGAGCCACAATTTATATAATAAAAATACCTATGATCTCATTGTCTTTAAATTAAAATAATGGACAATGTGCATTAATCCCTGCTTTCAATCACACCATCCATCATGCATGTTTTTGCATATACTCATATTTTTTTATCTTATACGTTTGAAACTGGCCAACAATTGATTGCTTATAATCCATTTTTGGCTTCATCACATTTCTTCTATATGTAAACACACAATTTTTTAAAAAAGCATTGGAAAGTTAACTCAGTATTTCCTGGTGCTTGGTTATCCTTCACAGCACATGTAGACGGACTTCACGCTTTGCATTCTTTTACTAGAACTCCAAGATTTACTAACCAGCGGCAGGTGTAAAAGACACAAAGGATTAATAATAATAATAATAATAATAATAATAATAATAATAATCTGAGCACATTTTGATATAATTTGCATGTAGCACCAAGCTAAGGTGTGGACCAAAGTTGCCTTTTCAGCTGTTCTATAGTGATAATGTCATCATGACAGTGAACAAAACCAAATTGCAAAAGCCTCTTCAGAGTCAGGCACATAGAGAACGGTCAGGCTTTAATAAAGGGGAATAAAGACGCAACAATCTTCTATTAAAAGTAATAAGAAGTTTACTTACATTGTTCACAGTATGATCCTGAAGGCAGGCTTTAGCTTGTAGTTAGAGAAGAGAGAGTAGGTTCATTCCATATGGGGAATGAGCCCATGTGCTGCTGGCTGAGAGCCAGCAGACAGCAAAAGAGCATCAACAGCAGCATCAAGAGAAGGGAAGATGGCTGCGTGACCAGCCCTTTTATGAGGTCTCCCAGGATCACAACAACACCACCTACCTGGTTACCCACATGGGGAGGATGCTCCAGACAGGTGTGACAGGAAGCCCTCCTGGCTGGAGTAACATCCCCCTGTGTGCAGGGGCGTAGGAAGATAGGGGTGGTGGGGGTGGGGCGCCCCGAGCGGCGTGATCCCAGGGGCGCCATTGCGACTGCCCACCCCGCCTCCAAAACACACACCCCGCCCCTGTGCGTGGCACGCCCCACTCCTGCGCACGGCACACGCCACCCCCAAAATGCACGCCCCACCCCTGCACACGGCGCACGCCACCCCCAAAATGCGCACCATGTCCCTGGGGGCAGCGTGCCTGCTCTCTGCCCCCGGTGGCAGAGCATGAAGCTCCGCTTCTGCCTGTGTGTCCACAGGCAGGAAATGTTGTATTTGACGGCTTTCTGTAATATTACATCCCACACAAACTTACTCTCAGACCTTTGAGCATGCACAGATGAGATCAACAGTACAAGCACACATCAGCGGTGAATGGAGGCGAAAGCACTAACACCCGCAAAACTCCCCCTGATGTAAACACATATTGAAATTAAATCAGCAATGGTAATGTGAAGATGTGGGGATGGTGGTGGTGGAAGCATTTCAAAGCACAACAGGAAAAACAGGCTTCAGTACACTCTAAGGTGATGGTATGACCATTTTTGGAATACAGTACCGTGTAGAGATCTGGCTGCCTCACCTCCAAAAGGATATTGTAGAGTTGGGAAAGGTTCAGGAAAGGAGAATCAAAATGATTGAGGGGTTCAAGGGGATGGTGATCAAGAACAGCCACAACGCTTGGAGACCTCTTAGTTTAGAGGGAAGGTGAGTGAGAGGTGACAAGGCAGAACTTTATTTCATTACGCATGGCATGAAAAAGGGGCCAGAGAACAGTTGTTCTCCCTCTCTCAGAACACTAGAACTCATGGGCATCCAAGGAAGATGAATGTTGGAAGATTCTGGACAGTTAAAAGAAAGCCCTTCATGCACCACATGGTTAAACTATAGAACTTATTTCCACAGAAGGCAATAATGGCTTCATGGATGAGAGGGCTATCTAGGGTTGCCATATTTCAAAAAGTAAAAACCAGGATACCCTGAAAGCTTTTTAAGGAACCACCCCCCCAAACTGTTGAGCTTGTTTTATGAAACCCCCCAAGTTTTGTTTTGTTTTTTTACAAAAACACCCCAAACCCACAATTTTTCGATTGACTTGCTAAGCTATTCAGTCTTTTATGCTTAAGCCAAGAAATTGTATCTTCAATGATATTTAGCACTAGTAGACGCATCAATGGCTCAAGACTAGACTACTGAAGAAGCCTAGAAAACTCTGCTCAGGGAGTGTGCTATCTGCCAACCCCAACAAATCAGCCCCACCGGGGGCAAAACAGCAGCCTCTAAACTGCATGGACTGCTAGGGCAAAACAGGGATCAAACGCTGGCACCCTGTCTTCTTTCTAACTTCATACACTGGTTCATCAGCACCTCACAGCTACCGGGAATAATGTTGAACTTACCTTTTTCTTGAATCTTCTTGAACGCATTTTTTTTAAAGAAAAAAAATGAAAAACTGAGTCAGGAATTTGTAAGAACCTGGTAAAATCTGATATTGCAAATTCACTTTTATTTTAGGTAGTTTGTAAGTTTTCATGGCACTTTGTAAGTAATGGTCTCTTTCTCACAAATTTGATATATGGTGTAAAATTATTTCTGAACAGCGGTGTGAATATTTGTCACCAACATGCTGTACGAGTTGCACTACCACTAAGATCCAGGACAAAGCGCCACCTTTTGGAAATTCCCCCCCAGATGTCAATTTCGCCCTTGAAATCCCAGCAATGTCTAGGGAAATCTGGACCTATGGCAGCCCTTATGGCAATGTTATGCTTACGAATGCCAGTTGCTGGAAATCACAAGATCAAGGAGTGCTCTTGTGCTCATTATTCTGCTCACTGGTTTCCCACAGGCATCTGATTGGCCACTGTGAGAACAGGATGCTGGAGTAGATGGGCCATTGGCCTGATCTAGCAGGCTGTTCTTATGTGAAAAAGTGACAATGCCCTAAGACAGACAGACAACACAGGAGGGAAGGATTGGTTGCTCACAGTTCTTCCACACTACAGTTAATTTAGACCTTAGTCCCACTGGAACAAGGTAGTTGCAACTAATATTACATTGCTTTTGGGACTTCCAGTGCAACCCTATGTATGTATGTATGTATGTATGTATGTATGTATGTATGTATGTCTACTCAAAAGCAAGTTCTTTTTAGTTTGGTGCCCCTTATTCTCTGGTTAGCGTGTCTAGGATTGTGGCATTAGTTACCATTAAGTGTGACTAGATTGGGGTATTGACTTTAGAATTAAGTGAGTGCGTTGTAGCTATATTAAATAGGAACAGTTGGCAGAATGGGGAAGAAAATGTTACATCTATGAGGAAATTCACTCTCTGCCAGAAACTAACTTTCCTCAGAGCTTTACAATCTAAAACTGCTCCAAAAATTGTCCCTGGAGTTATACTGTAGTGCATTTTGGTTCCAGAAACAGTTCTGCAGAGAAAACAGAATGCAAGCCCAACAGCTGATTTCTATTAATAAGTTCCTTTTTTAAAAAAAAGAAAAGAAAAAGAAAAACCAAAAAAAACTACTTTTATACTGATGGTTAAAAAAACAACAACAAAAAACCCTATCAAGTATGTAAAACCAGAAACTTCACATAGATACGCTTCTGCTTACAAACATATGTTAAATTTTCAGGAAGGTGAGCAGCCTGGGACATCCCATGGAGCTAAGACATGTGTATGCAATTACAGCTGATCAGTCGTCTACAGATAGAGGTATGGGAACATGATATCATGGACCCATGAGCTCCAGGTAAGAGATCAAATGACCAAGCTAGCCTAGAGTGAGCTCAGTATCTGACTCAGGTGGAAGTAATTTGCTGCCAATCCAATGTGGACAGAGGTAGGCAGTAAAGTCCAAGGTAGGCAAGGGTCAAGCCCCATAAGTGACAATTGAAAACCAGAAGGTTCAGGAACAAGGAGAACAAGGGTGGAGAACCTTAGTCCTGGGGACAAATGCAGCCCTCCAGATATTTCCATCTGGACCTCAGGTCACACTCATCACTTGCCCTGTTTTTTCTTGGTTGGACTATGCTTCCTGCTTGTCAGGATGGAAGATGGAGACACAACAGGATTTGCACCCCCATGCCCTCCTCCTCATATCTACTTGGGAGGGTTGGGAGGACTCCCCCCCCCCCCAAACAGCACATGGGGGGGGCACAGAGGAGCGGTTATTCCATCTGGCAAGCAGAAATGCTTGTGCTGATTAAATGATCTCCTTAGCATGACAGTGAATTCCACCCCGTGTTTCTTTTTGGGGTGGGGGTGGGGGTTATGCTTTAAATCTGATCTGCCTTGGAAGAGCCTTGGGCCCTGAAAAGTGGTGTTAAAATACCTAAATAAATTCAAAGGGACTTTGAACCAGCCCTGTGGTTGCCTGCTGCAAAACGTTGTCAGGCTCTTTGACTTCATCTTTGACCAGCATCAGCTTGGGATGTGGGGGGTGGGGGATAAATTTGATTCCGTTCACATTTCAAGGCAAGCTTACCTAATTTTCACTTTCTGAACCGATACACAAACTGAAACAAACCCACTGTTCAAAATTTGCACTTCTCAGAATTATGCAATGCAGTTCTCCATTGTACAAAACTTCATGTGCTGGGGTGTGCCTTAAAATGCATAAACTGTATTAGTGAAAATAACCGTTTTTGCAAATGAAGATATGTATATTAGGGGGAATTCATACAAAAATGTTGCTGGATATTCATAAGGACTTTAAGAAAGCAAAAACAAATCACAAACTGATGCAGAAATGTAGAGAACTGAACTTAAGAATGCAAAAAATCAGAAAGTGAGAGATGACTGAAATTGTCAGATTCAACCCTTCATCAGCTCATCAGTTGCCACTGGGAAGCTCACTGCTGCGACTGTGGGATCTTTTTGATGCAATCCTGCTCCCCATTCTTTTTATACACCTCTGTTGACAAATCCGTTAAAATAAAATAAAAAAAACTGGATACCGTGTGAAATCTGGAATTGTTTATGAAACCCTGATGCTACTTACAGTAATTTGAGAAATCGATAACATATTGCTTGAAATGCCAGGATAGAATTTGGCTGTCCGAAAACAGAGAAGTGGCTTGGGCATCATGGAGTGGAGAATCCTCCAGTTTATATTTAAAAGGACTGTATAAATTTTAGGTTGGCTTTTTTTTTAAAAAAAGCCCTGTCCCTGGGAACTAAATGTATAGTGATTAAAAGCACATGTTGCTAAATTGATGCCCTGGAAAAATCCCAACTTCCTTAATGTCATGCAGCCTAATTTAATTCTCACTAATCGTAGTGTTTGCCAAAAACCAGGGTGGTTGTGTGAGGTTTGGTGGCAGCGACTGAGAGGCCTGTGGCTTCACCTCAGCCTCTTAAATATGATGTGCAATTGCCCCTTCTCCAAATGATTCAGAGGAAGTATCTTATCACCGGCAGAGACATCTTCATCCCTTACAAGAAACCATTAGACATGTGCCGCAGTCATAATAGCTTTGCTACATCGTTTGATGCTTTTATTTCATTTCATGAACTAAGATGAATCATAATGGGGGGGGGAGGCTTATAAGCAGACAACTTCATCTCTTGTCATGAATGCCGAGTCAGCATTCAGGAAATGAAAATGGCGTAGTCCTCCCACTAATGTGACAGACGACATGTATGAATGTCACAGGTGAGAGTAGGTTTCACCATGTCTCCTCTTAACTTTTTTTTTCTGACCTGAAAAGCCACAAGCGCTGTAACGTTTCCCCACCGGGGAGATGCTCCATCTCTTTGATCATTTTGTTTGCCCTCTTCTGAACCCCTCCCAGCTGCACAACAAAGCTTTACAGGGTTTATTTGCTAGACAAGAATACTAAACAAAGCATAGAAAATCGGATATATGGATATATTTCAGTTACTGTGAAAGCCCCTCCAGAGCAGGTAAGGACCCCTGGACAGTTAAGTCCAGTTAAAGGCGACTATGGGGTTGCAGCACTCATCTCGCTTTCAGGCCGAGGGAGCCGGCGTTTGTCCACAGACTGCTTTCCGGGTCATGTGGCCAGCATAACTAAACTGCTTCTGGATCAACAGAACACCATGACACAGAAATGCCGTTTACCTTCCCACCGCAGTGGTACCTATTTATCTACTTGCACTGATGTGTTTTCGATACTGTGATATTTTAATGTATTTTGATGTGTGTTGGAAGCTGCCCAGAGTGGCGGGGGAGACCCGGCCAGATGGGTGGGGTATAAATAAATTATTATTATTATTATTATTATTTGGACTGCTAGGTTGGCAGGAGCTGGGACAGAGCAACAGGAGCTCACCCCGTCACGGGGATTCGAACCGCCGACCTTCTGATCAGCAAACCCAAGAGGCATAGTGGTTTAAACCACAGCGCCACCCATGCCCCTTACCCTCCATAGCACTCCCACTCCAGTCTATGGCTGGCACTGGGATCTTCAACTAAGCAGGGACACTACTCAGTTTCCATACTTTTAATGGCTCAAGATGAAGTCAGAAAAAAACATTTCTACATTGACAGCAATGCCAGGTGGTGACTGCAAAGGACTGGCAAGTGGCTAAGGATGAAGGCTTATTACTCCTTTGCTAACCTTGTTCATTGATGATGCCTCTGGGGTTATCTAGTGCCTTATCTTGATAGCTTTTAAGGGAAGCCCACCAACCTCATAACTGTACGTCATCATGCTGTGGTCTTACCAGAGAGCCACAAACCCCCCCTCTCTCTAAAAAAATATGTTTTATTGATTTTCAATTAACTACAAATTCCAAGAAACAGTTCCCCTCTACCACCTTCTCCCAGTGGAACAGAACCTTAAGGGGAAATGTCACGCCAAAGCTGTACATATTATTCCAGGGAAGTTTTTAATGTTTACTGCTGTATTGTGTTTCAATACAGTATTGGGTTGGGAGCCGCCCAGAGTGGCTGGGGAAACCCAGCCAGATGGGTGGGGTATAAATAATAAATTATTATTGTTATTGTTATTATATCGTTAGTGTTTGACTGTAACACAATGCTTGTCTTGCTACATGTCAGTGGGTTCTGATCTTTATGAGAGCCTTTCCAACATGTGTAGGCAATGAATGGGAAAAAAACCCACAACTGACTATGAAGGGCTTATTACAGTGGAATTGGGCTGAGAATGAGTGATCTGATTCCACCCTTTTTTATATGTTCAAGTCCTAAGAGCTCTACTACTGCATTTTGTTCTTTTACAAGAAATGGAGACTAATTAATACATAATGCATTTTTAGTTGTATTCCTATCCCCCTCCCCAATCCACACCCATCAGCACTCGAAGTTAGAGACAAAGAGATGGGTGAGAAACAAGGAGATGTTTTCATTAGGCGGTGGGTCTTACACAAAAACAGAACTATCTTGGTGGGTCACCTCTGTCTGGGAAGCACAGTTATACAACATTAGCAGATCCGGGGATTTCAAGAAAAAACCCTTTGTCTTGATTTCCAGTAAATAGGATATAATAGCCACTTCGGTTTTACCTCTTAAAATATTTTAAGAGTCCCTTGGGAGATGCTGAAAGCACTGATGTTGCATCGTTAAATTAAGCCCCGGCATCTGTTTGACAGCTGCACCTCTTTGTCTAATGTGTTTAATTTGCAAGCAATCTTGACAATGTTACAGTAGCATCATCTCTTAAATTGGCCTACTGGAACTGGGGTGGGCGAGCAGGTTTCAGTGAATTGGTTAATATGAGAAATGCAATTCTTTGCATGATTTGCTATGGGCGTCCACACCCAAGGTCAGTTGCTAAACCTGGAAATGAGCCTGAACTACAGCCATAGAAACGCATTGTTCTCTTGACCATGCAAAATTGAAGGCCTGATCTCTATAAGTTCTCCCATACTTTGTTGGTCCACAACATGGACAGGGAACCTGTTGGACGCGAAATGTTGTTGGACTGCAACTACCATCATCCCTGACCGATGGCCATGTTGGCTGGGGCTGATGGGAGTTGGAGTCCAACAACCTCTTTTTTTTTTGGAATGATATTTATTCATTTTTTCCCATCACCAAACCTGAACATTGTTCTTCATGCTTGTATACATATACATATACATACATATACATATACATTGATGTTTGTTTGTTACAATTTTTCGTATCGTATTTCTAATCCTCCTTTCCCAGAGAAAAAAAGGGAAAGGAGAAAAAAAGGGGGGGGAAGAAAAGAAAGTAAATTTTATCTTTGGACTTCCTGTTATCTCCATCAGCATACTCTCCTCTTTTTGTCGCAGAGTGTATATTCAATCCATGCTATCTCTGTTTTTACATATCGTTTGACACTCCTATTTCTTAAGGAAACTGATTTCTGCAAATCCAAACAGATTTTTTCCCTTTTTTTACTCAAACGCTATCATAGAAATTTTGTTCTCAGTATATTTTCTAACATATTTCTTGTACCTGTCCCATTTTTTTAGAAATTCTTCTTTAACCTTTCCTCTCAAACTGTTTGTTAACTGTGCCATTTCGGCAAACTCTTGAAGTTTATTTTGCCAATCTATAATTTTTGGAGCTTCTTTTTCTTTCCATCCTTTGGCAATAACAATACGAGCCGCTGCTAATGAATATAGAAGGAGTTAATTTGCCTGTATGGGAATATCTTTTTGAAAGGTGATACTTAATAGAAAGATCTCTGGTCTTTTTGGGATATTCCTACCTATAATTTTTTGGATCTCATCATGAATTTTATCCCAAAATTTCCTGATATTCTCACAGGTCCAACAACCTCTTGAAGGTCACATGTTCCTCATCCTTCATTCAGCAGCTGACATTGGATAACTTATCCTCTTGGAGCTCTTCAAATGGAGAACATTTGAGGACTATCCTTTGACTGGCCTTTATAAGAGTAATGATATCAGTAAAGTAGGTCACATAACTACCCTGTCTCTAGTGTAGATGTGCACACAGGCACGAGCATTGTGCACAAAAGCACACCTATTTTTGAAGACTATTTTGATGTGTTATATACACTTTATGAAATAGATAACTAAATAAAAAGCCACACTGAGAGAGAGAAAAGGGACCCATTGCAGAATGTGGAAGGGGTACCAATTTGAAGGGCATAACTATGGAGGATCATGAAAGCAGCTCACTTGTAGGAATAGAACCATTTCAAATGAACATGCATGGACTTGTTGTAAGTTGTGATATCTCAAATCTTTGTTGGATGAGCTCCTCATTCGGAAAGGTCTAAAATTGTCTCTCTTCCTCCTTTGGAAGCAGCTGGTTGGCTCTGCTACCTGATTAGTCTCATAGAGGTGCATGTAAATCATCACAGGTTGATCGTTATATTTAACTTAGGACATACATCCTCAATATCAGAGGCCTAAGTAGCCAGGTTGACTTCAGCAGGGCTGTGTGGGTGTGAGAACAGAATGCAACCTTTTAATCCAAGAACACAACTCAACCAATTAAATCCAACCACAGTGTAATTAAAGGTTATCCCTCTACTGGTCTGCAGGGAAAAATTCAATTGGGTTTAATTTAATGGAAATGGTTTCCATTGCCAAAAGAATGGAAACCCTCAATAGCACATCTAATAGCTATCTTCCCTTTAACTAAGTAAAAGAGTGTTTAATTTTATAACCTCTTAGTCTTATAATTAGCAGTCTGTGGCAATCATGTTTTATTTCCCCGAAACCCTTTATTGATGTGATAATAACAGTGTCTGTGCCGTGACTGATCAAAGTGTATATTTCAAAGAACATGCAATTTTTATGTATAGAATAACACACCACGCTCTATTTTAAGGGGATCCCCTATGATTTTAAGTAATGTGGAATAATTTAAATCCTATATGATAAGTGGCCTTTTTACTAGCTCAGAATAACTATGGACCACACTTGTATCGCTTGGTGCGATTTTAAATATCAGGAATTTAAGCAAAGGGTTGCAGCACAAATGGGCATGATTCACTCAGCTGCTTTGGGCAAATCCACACCATACATTTAAAGGACATTCAGGACACATTCAATGCACATTAGTTCATACACCCACACCCACCCACCCATACACCCACCCACCCACCCGAAGAATCCTGGGAACTGTAGCTTCACATTCACAGACATTGCACCCTTAAGCCACACTTCCTGGGATTCTTGGCCTCATAGAACCAGCTCTCTGCCTCCATATTCTAAACCCCTTCTGATATTTTGTTTTGGTCCTGTTAAGCCAGTTTCTGCAGGACCTTAATATTTGCTGCGGAATAATGCCACTGTCCTGTTCTCACTGCGTTCTTGTGTAAGCAGGGGACTTGCCAGCAGCAACCTCAAGTGGGAAGCAACCAAAGCAGAATCTAGGTCCCATCCAACATCAACAAGCAGAGTCTACAACAAGTGGACTCAGGTGAGAGGCAGACAGAGCAGGTTGGCATAGGCAGTGCTGCTACACAGATGTTGTTCCAGCTGTTCTTCCAACTCAGCACCGGGGGTTTTGAGCTGGAGCTGCTAGAACCACAACCCAACCTGAGTTGACTCCTATCAACTTCCTTCTCTCCAGAGGTCTTACTCCTTGCCTAGGATTGCCATATTCCAAGGAGCAAAAGAAAAAGAAAAAAGGATGCATTTGTAGGTGAGCCGGCAGGTAGTGGGGGGAAGAAAGAAAAATACCGTAGCAGTAATAGTGTGCACACAGTAAAAGATAAAAGGTGTGTTGAAATATTTGATCATGGTAATAAAAAATGAAAATGAAAGTAAAAAAAATAAAGGGGGGGGCATGATAATTAAGAGATGCCAGTGAAAGTTTAAGAGATTTCAGTATAAGTAGAGTAGAAAAAGAAGGGGAGATATACAGTAGTTAAAAATACAGGAATATGGTGAGCCATGAAAATACGCGTCTGGTGTTAAAGGCCAGGGTAAAGAGGTGTGTCTTCAGCATTTGCCAAAAGCTTGATGGTGAAGAGACCAGAAGCATCTCTGTGGGGAGAAACGTCCACAGCTTATGGGTTGCCACACAGAATGCCAGTGGGGCGCCACCACCCCAAACTTCTGAAGGTGACGGAACTACCAAGAGGGCCCTCTCCGCTGATCTTAACACCCAGGAGTGTCTGTAACTTTTGCTTCCTTGGGTTTCTCTGGGAGGAAAGGCAGGTATAGAAATTTACGAAGTCAAATAATTCGATTTCGATTTCTCTCAGTACACTGGCAGCCATGACACTTTCCTAGTCCCCAAGGACAGAGTTAGGACGCAACTGGCTCTCTGCTTTCTGTAGCCAAGCTTCAGCTGATTCCAGCTTGCTTTCTCAGCAAAGTGATGCAATTATAGCTCCTCATCTGTGACCCTGTCTGTGAAAGGAAGGAAACTTCTGGTGTGCTTTTAAGGGTGAGCGAATGAATGAAATGACTCGGGCAGAGACCAGCTCTATGGGTTGTGATGAATGCTTCAGTGGAACGACTTTGAAAGTCTAAACTCTTGAACTGAGCCTCAAAATTCTTTTTGCTGTGATTTGTATAAACATTTTACATCCTGCGAACGCCTGCTCCTACCAGGTTGAGATAAGATTAACTTATGGGGCTTGGAAGTGTGCAGAAATAGTTTCACATATAACCTTCCAGCATGTTTTCACTCCTTTTCAACAGACCATTTTACATTTTATCTGGAGAAAAGCAATATCCTGTTGTAACATTAAAGGCTTGTTGGGAAATTTAATACAGCCAATATAGCACGCTGGCACAGACTTCAACTTATAATGTGGCATTTTATTGGCTCAGCCCCGTGTTAATGGGAACAAAGTTATTTCTGTTGATCTCTGACCATTATTTTCTTTAGCAAAGCGAAGATGGTATTCGGCGCAATATTCCCATTCAGCCTTATTCCATTTCTGGTCCTGATTTATCACATGCATTAAAAGTGAAGTTCACCTGAGGCCTCAGGTGACATTGGACAATGAAGGCTTCCTGAGCATGGAGACATGTGCGTGGACATCAGAGGTCACAGGAGTTTATCTGAGTTTTTACAAGGGGAAATAATGGTGGAGGAAGGACATGCCCTCCTCTGCTTGGAAGTGCTTCACTGGGGTTAATCTGCAGTTAGGGTTAGGCTACAGGGAAACATCACTGTCACATTGAACTGCAGGGAAGACTCCTGTACAGTAGAAAGGGTTGACCTCTTAATAATACAGTGTTGGGCTTGCTGCTAGGGCCGGCTGGCAGGAAGATAGATGGACAGGTAGATGGACAGGCAACCATTCTAACTAGGGACAAGATTAGGAGATCACAGAAAGTCTGGCTTTCAACCAAGCAAAGATCCAGACCTTCTCTGGACATATTTATATCTCAAGGGGAGCCAATCTGTAGTGAGCATGCCCTGTAAGAGACATGTCTGGTATGTAATAGAAACTCCCCCCCCCCAAACTGGGTTCCCTCTGTAGTTAACTGGAAACCAGTTAGAACCTTAAGTCTTGCCTGCATAGCACAGAAGCATATACCATATTAATTAGATAAAAGTACAACTGGAATGCATATATTAGTGAAAATAGCATGCTGTATTTGTGGGCAAAATGCTTGTAAAATGCTCTTAGGATGCTCTTAGGATAAAATTGTATGCACACAAAAATGAGTATATTCAGATGTACATGAAAATGCATATGGATTTTCATTTATTGAAAAAGTTCAGAAACTGTGATTGAAATGGAGTGGCTGGTCCAAACACATAACTTATTTCTACTTGGGGTACTTGCAAATATAATTTGATTTATGTAACATCAACTGGAAGAATCAATGCATACAGCAGCTCCCTTGTGGTGGCTGGGGCGGATGGAAGCTGAAGTCCAAAATATCTAAAGGGTACCATGTTAGCAAATGATGGTGTCTAGCATCCTTCCTTGGGACAAGGTGTTAGACTTGATGGGCTCAAGCTCAGCACTAGTTCTGTAGCTCTAGATAGAGTTCCAGGGTATTTCTTTGGAAAAGCAAATGAAAAGAAACCATTTAGCTCCACTGCTTCATCCTTATCATCCATGCTGGCTTCTCCTGATTTATCTTATCTTTTGCTCTGCGGGTTTCTCACTTAATCCTTCTGTTAATGAACCTCAGTTTTAGTGAGCCAGACACCAGGCTTCTTAGCCTTCTGAGAAAAGGAAACAAACATTTCTCCCTACTCCTCCCCAGAGGTCAATTCCTTCTGACACGTTGGCTGCTCTCTCTTCTCAAATAATAGTAGCACATCAGTCAAGCTGATTAAAACAACAAAATAAATAAAAAAAAGGATTCCGAGCAAGGTAAAGCATGACTCTGGACTCTTTAAAATGTCATGGCTGTATTTTCTTTAGCTTTTGAAATGTTCCAAAACTTGCATTATCTCCTTTCAGATCTGTTAAAGGCAGTTGCTGAATCCCAACCCAACATTCAAACAGATTGATATTTGAGGCAGAACTCCAACGCTTTCTCCAGTTCCATAGAAGACAGGGGCAGGTCCACTAGGGGAGGGGAGGGGAGGTAAAGAAGGTTATTAGGGGAGGCAAGAATTTCATCCATGCTAACCTTCTCTTCTCCAGGGTTAACATACGGTATCCAGCTCCCTAAGCCGTTCCTCATAAGGCATCGTTTCCAGGCCTTTGACCATTTTGGTTGCACTCCTCTGGACACGTTCCAGCTTGTCAGTATCCTTCTTGAACTGTGGTGCCCAGAACTGGACACAGTACTCCAGGTGAGGTCTGACCAGCGCAGAATACAGCGGTACTATTACTTCCCTTGATCTAGATGCTATACTCCTATTGATGCAGCTCAGAATTGCATTGGCTTTTTTAACTGCTGCATCACACTGTTGACTCATGTCAAGTTTGTGGTCTACCAAGACTCCTAGATCCTTTTCACATGCACTGCTCTCAAGCCAGGTGTCACCCATCCTGTACTTGTGCCTTTCATTATTTTTTGCCCAAGTGTAGTACTTTACATTTCTCCCTGTTAAAATTCATCTTGTTTGCTTTTGCCCAGTTGTCTAATCTGTTAAGGTCATTTTGAAGTGTGATCCTGTCCTCTAGGGTATTAGCCACCCATCCCAATTTGGTGTCATCTGCAAACTTGATCAGGATGCTCCCAAGCCCATCATCCAAGTCATTGATAAAGATGTTGAATAAGACTGAGCCCAAGACAGAACCCTGTGGCACCCCACTAGTCACTTCTCTCCAGGATGAAGAAGAGCCATTGATGAGCACTGAGATCTGCATTTAGAAATAAGGATTAAAATGTAAACAGAGCTATATGTTGCAGTAGTGGGAGGAGAAGAAGAAGAAGAAGAAGAAGAAGAAGAAGAAGAAGAAGAAGAAGAAGAAGAAGAAGAAGAAGAAGAAGAAGAAGAAGAGTAGTTTGGATTTGATATCCCGCTTTATCACTACCCGAAGGAGTCTCAAAGCGGCTAACATTCTCCTTTCCCTTCCTCCCCCACAACAAACACTCTGTGAGGTGAGTGGGGCTGAGAGACTTCAGAGAAGGGTGACTAGCCCAAGGTCACCCAGCAGCTGCATGTGGAGGAGCGGAGACGCGAACCCAGTTCCCCAGATTATGAGTCTATTGCTCTTAACCACTACACTACACTGAGACTGTCCTGTGTGACTGCTCAGTCTGATATGCAGGTGCTAACTTTTGGCAGGCAACTTCGATGCCCCCCCCCGCTCCCCCTTCACAGGTTATTCCCCCATCCCCACCCCACAACCATTTCCAGCTCTTTAGATAGAGGAACCTTCTCTGTAAGCAGGTCACATGGCCACAGCTACGTGGCAGTTTAATTGGTTATTTGCCACCCTGAGATCTCATGAAGAAGAGGGGAAGATAAATATTTTAATGAAACAATACAATCAATCAATCAATCATTGGCCGGCAGAAAAGAGACAGGTGAATCTTTCTCTTATCATTACATCTCTGTGCAGGGAAAAAGTGGAAATCTTTCCATTATTTCCTCGTTATACAGCTGCTAAAGACCTATGAACCCTCTAAGTCAGTGTTTCTCAACCACTGTTCCGCGGCACACTAGTGTGCCGCGAGACGCTGGCTGGTGTGCCGTGACGTGCGGCGACGAGAAGGGCGATTTGCATTGTCACGTGCCTGGCGGCCGCCAAAACACAACACTGACCCGCCGGAAAGCAATATTTGGCAAGTGTTTCTTACAGTCATAATTATAATATAGGGCGGCACAGAGTTAAATTTTTTAACTTTTTTAATGGTAGTGTGCCTCGTGATTTTTTTCACGGAACAAGTGTGCCGTGGCCCAAAAAAGGTTGAGAAACACTGCTCTAAGTTGCAGTGTGTATATCACAAGAGAACATATGACAAACATACGATTAGAAATTGCCTGGTCTGGTTGGACCTGGTAATTGCTATGCTGCAGTAGGGGTGTGAGCATTTTTGACTGAAGTATTCAAGTTCTTGCTGCTGCTGCTGCTGCTGCTGCTTTCCACCCACTCACTTCCCTGTTCTCCACCTCTGTGCTGTGCCCCGTCCCAACCTGATGAGAGTCCTCAGAGGAAAGAGCAGACCTACCACACAAGTTGAGGACCTTGAGGAATATTAGCCAGGGCCCCTTCAAAGCAATGCTGAAAGGTCCTCCAAAGAGAGACCTGCTGAAGCTGGAGCTGTTAGAAGAGGAGGTGGAACCGCCGCCACCTCCAGTCCTGGAGAATGCTGGTCCAGGTCAAAGAGCGGTGACATAACAAGAGTCTGTGGACCCAGAGCCATCCCATGATCCCATGGGTCTTTTCATGAAACACCTTTGCTCCTAGGAGGCCAGCGTACATACCATCTTCCTCTTAATTCTTTTAGTTGCAAAAAACAAAACACATCTCTGCCTCCTTACTCCTGAGACTAGCGTCTCTTCCTTGCTTCACCTGAACTCCATGCAAGATTGACCTATCATATTTGTAACCAAGATTGATTTCTGCCCTCATTGGTGAGTGTTTCTGTCCAGCTGCCCCCTTGCACCACATGCGCGGAGATGTCAGGTTTGATGTCTGGTTAGGGATGGACCCTGGCACTCAAGGACACACAGCCCATTGACGGTCACTTATCTAAGAGCTGCCCAAAATGTAGAGCTGCTAGGTAGAGGGAATGACACATAAATGAAAGAATATTGTTTGCACTGGATAGCGCACAAATTCACTGGTTGTTAAGCTGGGTGAGCAGAGACATTCCACACCTTCCACACAATTCATATGTGCAAATAGAGTGACATAATATAGCTCAATTAATAGCATTGTCACCAACCAACAGTGTATTATGTATGTGTATTGGATGCGATGATCCACAAAAAAATATCCAACCATGAAAGTAACAGTACAGTGGAACCTCGGTTTATGAACACCTCGGTTTATGAATTTTCGGTTTATGAACGCCACGGACCCATCTGGAACGGATTAATTCATTTTCCATTACTTTCAATGGGAAAGTTCGCTTCAGTTTATGAACACTTCAGTTTATGAACAGACTTCCGGAACCAATTACACCCATGCTTCAGTTTATGAACGCTTCAGTTTAAGTACTCCGCGGACCCGTCTGGAATGGATTAATCCACTTTCCATTACTTTCAATGGGAAAGTTTGCTTCAGTTTATGAACGCTTACTCCGCAGACCGTCTGGAACGGATTAATTCACTTTCCATTACTTTCAATGGGAAAGTTCGCTTCAGTTTATGAACGCTTCAGTTTATGAACAGACTTCCGGAACCAATTGTGTTCATAAACCGAGGTACCACTGTATGTTGCTCAGAAAAAAGCAGAATTTCTCAGAAAAGTTTAGTGATCTTCCAAAACAGAGAACAGCCACGTTCAGTTTTTTTGGATCATGATGTATCCTGATGGATTTGTATTAGGGCAGCCTATGCCAGCCTTGTGCCCTCCAGATGTCAAAAACAGCCAGGGGAAGGGTCCCAGAGTCCCTTTTCTTCCTACAAAGAACTGCAGTACAAAAAAAATGGCCAGGATCAAGGCCAGGATTTGCAATTCTGTAGTCTCCAGCTTTTATCCACAAGTCCTTCATTGCTTCAGTAACAGGGATAGGTGCCAGAAGCAATAACTGACATGGCTTCACTGTCCTCTTAAAGTGAATTTTCAGAGAATCCTACACCCTCCAACATTTCTCTGACAAAAATAGAGACATCCTATTCCAATATTATTATTATTATTATTATTATTATTATTATTATTATTATTACCCCACTCATCTGACTGGATTGCCACTCTGGGTGGATCCCAACATATAAAATATATACAATAAAACATTAAAAAAACTTCCCTATACAGGGCTGCCTTCAAATGGCTTGGGGGGTCAGATAACTCCATATCCTCCCACATTGCTTTGATGATAATAGGGATGTCCTAAGGAAAAGCAGGACATTTTGGAATTGAACCAGAAACCGGGGCAGCTTCTGTAAATATGGGACACCCCTGGGAAGCAGGGACACTTGGAGGGTCTGCTAGAATCATATGGTTCACCAGCTACAGTCCCTCTTGGGCAGAGATCAGTTGCCCGTGGTCCTCCGTGGTCCTGTAACTTCCAGACTGGACTATCGCAATGCACACTATGTGGAGCTGCCCTCAAAAACTACCTTGGAATATCAACTGGTCCAAAAAGCATATCAGTGGCTGGGGTTGCCTTTAGAGCTCCTATAACCCCTGTTCTAAAGCAGCTGCATTGGCTGCCAGTTTGGTTTGGTTCTGGGCCCAGTTAAAGGTGACTATGCTTGGCAGTCAGGTTGTGTATCCACAGCAGTAACCAGAGGAGGAATGACTGCTGGGAGGAGTCCAGGCCCCACCTGTGATAAAATATGTCTCTCCCATATCAGTCTCTACAGCCACAGCAGGCGTTGTAACTTTCCAACAGTTTACTTTATCCCCAGAAGTGCACACTTCCATTGCCCCGCAAGACAGATGGATAACAGCAGCAGCAACAACAAAAACAAAATGATGATGTTGTTGTTGATGATGATTGCACTGGTCACATCCCCCCCCCCATATTCACACAAAACCAGTCAAATCATGGACTGGTTTTAAGTTTAATTAAACATCTATTGAGCATTGTTACTTCAACAAGAATACATTTCGTGGGTGTATTTTCATCTGCAGTAGAAATTAAATTGCTTCCACATGGGCTGTTTGCTTAACAAATGTATCACAGGGTTGTCTTGTCACTTTAAATTACCATGCAATTAGAGTAAACAATACAAATTATGTAATTATTACTTCTCCTTTTTTCTCCTTTTTCCTTTTTGTCAACTGCACTGTTTCTCACTGTTCTTTCTGGTATTGTTTTCCTTGAAGAGCTTATTCTCCTTTTTCCAGCTGGGCTACAGTTTTCTGCCAAGCAGGAAAATGCCTTCTCCCAAATAATGAGGAGTTAAACAGAGTGTGCCGTTTGCAGTCCTTTGTAATAATATTTTCCATTTATATAGAACTTCAGCATGTTCACTTCACACAAGTCCTGATCTTAGTAACTCTCACAACAACCACAACCTTGTAAGGTAGGTTAACATTACTATTGTGGTGGTGGTGGGGAGGGCAGGTTACTTGCACCAGATATTCAGTGGCTTAACATGATGGCAACTTTTCCCCTGAGACCACCTAGTGAGCTTGTAGCTGAAATAAGATTTAACCTAGGGCTGAGGTGGATTTTGTATATATGTGCAGAATTAAGGCCTCATGTGACCTGAAGGCCTATTGAAGGTAATTTACTCCTCTTGGAATAAAAATTGTCCAGACCTAAAATATGGCCTCAAAGCTTTACTAACAGAACTTCCTTCATAACAGACCCAAGAGAAATAATGGTATATCCAAATACTTGTATAATATAAAATGCATGTTCAGCACAGGTTTTCAAATTTGAAAAAAGCTCCAAACAGATCTAAAATCAGAGGTCTGTCTCTCCCCACAGCCCCCATTAGCCTGGAGCTGTTTCCATCTCATCTTCTGTTCTCTGGAGCTTCCAGAGAAAGACTCAAAGACCAACACCCCAAGATGGCGATTTGCAACAGAATAACCTCTCACAGGACACAGCAGAGAACATCAACAGTTAACTATCAAGCCATTAGCCATTTAGGTGCTCAGAGACCTTTACTTTCCTTTAGTATACTATAGCCCAGGCCCTGAGTGCTCCCTGGAAGGACAGATCGTGAAGCTGAGGCTCCAATGCTTTGGCCACCTCATGAGAAGAGAAGAATCCTTGGGAAAGACCCTGATGTTGGGAAAGATTGAGGGCACTAGGAGAAGGGGACGACAGAGGACAAGATGGTTGGACAGTGTTCTCGAAGCTACGAACATGAGTTTGACCAAACTGCGGGAGGCAGTGCAAGACAGGCGTGCCTGGCGTGCTATGGTCCATGGGGTCACGAAGAGTCGGACACGACTAAACGACTAAACAACAACAACAGCCCAGGCATCCCCAAACTGCGGCCCTCCAGATGTTTTGGCCTACAACTCCCATGATCCCTAGCTAACAGGACAAGTGGTCAGGGATGATGGGAATTGTAGTCCAAAACATCTGGAGGGCCGAAGTTTGGGGATGCCTGCTATAGCCCAATGGAATTTTCCAACATTAAACCTTCAGCAATACACATTCAAATGCATAGAGAGTTGTTTTCCATTTCAATGTCAATTAAACAATTTTACTTAGCAGGGCCCTCCAGGTTATTAGTATACACTGGTAACTGAGAGGACACCTTTGAAAAGTGATTGCAAACCATTAATTGCCATTATCAAATTCCAGTATTTTAGCTTGTTCTGTGGTTTCCGAATTGCATTTCTCTAATGCCCTGGTTAAAATCAGCTGAGGCTGGTTCCTTGGGGCAACCAGGGCTTAGCCCTTTCAAGTGAAATGTAAATGATATTGTGTTTAAGTGTTTCAAAGCCACAGTCTTTTCTGTTCCACACATCCTTCCACAATCTATTTGAGAGGCTCAGTGACAGTGGCAGATTTATAGCTAGGCACCCAATATTCAGAGAAACAGGGCCCCATGCGACTGAGGGGCTCCTATGCCTGCGTCTCCCTGCTTCACTTCAGCTTGCAGGTCAGGTTGAGGGCCCCCATGCCAACACAGCGCCCTGTGGGCTGATCACTACCCCAATGAAGAGCTCAGAACTTTAATCCCGGAGTGCTAGTTTTTTCCTTGCAGGGAGATTGGGTGACCCCTTTATACAGAGCAACAATGAGAGGCAATCCCCACCCTGTCTCGCCTGCAGCTGGTGAGCCTTGAGCCACGAAGTCTGCCCTGATCTCTTCGTGTTCCCAGAAACAGACAAGTTCTGGCAGTTGCCTGTATGGCTGCGTGGAGCACCCCACCTCTGTGGTTCTGTGTGCCTCTGGCCAATCCCTGAGCTTTTTTGGGGGGGGGGGATCCTCCCTGAAGAGCTGTGGTGCAGAAAACAGCAGCAACCACAAGAGCAACAAGAGCACAACCGGAGCCCAGGCTAGACCAAAACTTCCCTCCCTCCAGGACACAGTGCTACCACCTCTGCCATTTGCTTTTAAACAAAAGAGTTGACTTGCAAGTGACTTACAACATTTTTAAAAGCGGGAGTAAAAATGTGTTATAATAGAAACACATTTACACAAAGGCTCATGCAATTCATTGAATAATTAATAATAATAATACACAAAGCACCTCCATTAATAGCAGCAGAAAGCATTGGGACAAACATAATTTATTATTTAACTTATTTATTGCAAGTTGGGGCTTTTTGTGATTCTTTTCGTTTGCCCTTGAGGCTGCTGCTGCTGCTCTTATAAAAGTCTGGCCGTTTAAATGATGGATTCCTGCAGTTTCACTGTGGCGTCCGTTTTTTGTATAATAAGCCATCAATCGGCAGAGAGTTGTCTTTTCTTTGAACAAGATGGCTGTTGATTTCCTCATTGTCAGCATCCAGTAATTCAGCCACCCAAGCTGAGCAACTGAAATAATTCCACATCCCTGGTATAATTCTTACGGTTTTCAGAATGGCAATTGACAGCAATTTTCATTTTCCTGGGATTTCATTTTCCCTCCCCCTCCCCTCCTTTCTATTTGTTTTAATTATGCACATGCTTTATCTTTACAGTCATGACCACCCTCATTTGTCTCATACATTGCAAGTGGGGTTTTCCCCCCTTCCCCTAAATTTTATTTTTGGAACGACATGGTGCGAAACAGCCAATATGGCCCATTTCAAACAAAACAGATGAAAGTTCAGCTGCCGCAGATATTTAGTGGCTTGGTCCATCTGCCACCAGACACACGCAGGCAGGAGGATGCCTGTTTCTTGTCATCTGCTAATTGGAGGAACAGCAGGATTTAGGAGCTGCTTAGGTATCAAGGGGAAAGTGCACACCACACACCATTCACATCAAACCTGTGATTGGATCCAGACTCCTTTATCCTTCGCATCTGGGGAAATAAGTACCCTCCGTGCTGTTTAGCATCAGATACAATCTCGCTTGGGGAAATAGATGGAGGTGTAGTCACTGGCGCTAACTCAGGGCTATGAGAAAACGAGATATACTAACAGCAACCTCAGCTCTCTGAGCACTGCCCCTCGTGTAACCAAAACATCAGCCGGGCAGAAGATGGAGGCATCAACAGGCTTTGGGGAAACTCCAAGTTTTGCAGAAGTACAAAAAAAAAAAAAACTTTGAAGAGGAAGACCTAAAGGGAGGAACCCTGAAACAGTTTAATGAAGGCTGGGAATGCTCCACTCTCTCTTTCATAACACAAGAACTCATGGGCATCCAAATGAAGCTGAAAGTTGGAAGATTCAGGATAGGCAAAAAAAGAAAGTACATTTTCACACCGTGTGTAGTTAAACTATGGCATTTGTTTCCCAAAGAGGCAATGGCGGACACCAACTTGGGTGGCTTTAAAAGATTTGACACATTCATGGAGGTAATGGCTGCCAAGCTTGATGGCAATGCTTTGTCCCCAATAGTCGGAAGCAGTATGTTCCTGAACGCTAGTTGCTGGAAGCTGCAGGAGGAGAAAGTGGTTTTGCGCTTGTTTTTTGTGCAGTAAAATAGATGTGTGACTGTAATCCATCTTGAGCTAGCAATAGCTACAGCATTCAGTGCATCACCAGGCACAGGGGCGGGCAGACATTGGTAATCTTTTGTAATATGGCTCCTTGTGCAAGGCCAAAATTTGATGCTCCCAAATGGATCCTCTCAATTATGAGTCTTCTCATTTGGCTCCTTCATGTTGACACCCTGTGTGTGGGGGGGGGGAGAAATACCTGCACTGCCCTAAATCTGGCAATGTCAGACGTGGTATTTCAGATTTTTATTTGGTGTGTGTGTACAAGGCGTCCAAAGAGATTTATTGCAACCAAGGTTCACTTGCCCATGCTTGGATAAATTCAAGGTTAAATTGTTTAGAAGCACACCATGCATTCAGAGCGCATTTGCTGTGGTTATGTACATATTTATAAGTCACAACAGCAAGGTTATCAGCATAGGTCAAATGACCACCCTTTTCTCTCTCTCTTTTTCAAGGAGAAAGGGATTTGAGTCTTTTGACATGAACATACATTTGTGTGTTTCAAGCACTGGTGACCACCCACCCCAAGAACCCCTCACTCCTGACCATAAAATATGGGAGATGGCATCTAACAATGTCTCAAGGGCCACAGGTTCCACATCTTACAATTCCATGGATGTGACACTGCCATGTTTCTTTAAAAGCACTTTGTTGTTGTTGTTGTTGTTGTTGTTGTTGTTGTTTAGTCGTTTAGTCCTGTCCGACTCTTCGTGACCCCATGGACCAACGCACGCCAGGCACTCCTGTCTTCCACTGCCTCCCGCAGTTTGGTCAAACTCATGTTCGTAGCTTCGAGAACACTGCCCAACCATCTCGTCCTCTGTCGTCCTCTTCTCCTTGTGCCCTCCATCTTTCCCAACATCAGGGTCTTTTCCAGGGAGTCTTCTCTTCTCATGAGGTGGCCAAAGTATTGGAGCCTCAGCTTCAGGATCTGTCCTTCCAGTGAGCACTCAGGGCTGATTTCCTTCAGAATGGATAGGTTTGATCTTCTTGCAGTCCATGGGACTCTCAAGAGTCTCCTCCAGCACCATAATTCAAAAGCATCAATTCTTCGGCGATCAGCCTTCTAAAAGCACTTATAAACTGCTTATAAACCTAATGGTGCTCGGAAAGATGCCTGTGCTCAGGGCACCATTGTGAGACTTTCCTTCAGCACGACATTTTGTAGTATGTCATAGGAAGAGCCATTGTCAAAGGGAGTTATGATGGCTGAGCACCTAGAATGTGCTGGCTCGTGTGTCGCTGTGAATAAACTGCTTTTAGAACCACATTAACAATAGTTAGAATTGCTTTCTGCTAGGCAACTCAATTTATAGTTGCAATACTTCCTTTTCAATGTTACTACTGCAAGGGCCATATAGTGGTTTCAGATCAAAGCTGGGAGATTCATCATCATATTATTCATCTGGGATTTTTTTTAAATCCTCAATATGACCAGAAGGGAGCATTGTCTCCTCAAATTTAATCACTCAAAATTGTAAGGACACAAAGGGTCCGATGACTGGATAGAGTTTCAGCAAATGCATAATTCCAGTGTTGAAACACTGTCATAAAATACCCTTATTGTGAGTGATTCTTCTAATGGTACAAACATCCCATGTGAACGGCATTCTTTACACGCTAGTCATTAATTAGAGGATCTTTCAATGACGCAATACACACACACAGCATTTCAGGAACCACAGACTCCAGACCTGACCCCAGATATTTGTGGTTCTGTTAGGAACACAGCTGAAGTCACAATAGTGCCCAGGTGTTTCTCATTCATTTGTATGCCTCCCACACTTGTTCTTTTAGGACTCTAGGAGTACAGTGATTCCCCCCCACACACACACTAGGGTTGCCAACATTACAGCTGATCCCTGTAGCTGCACCATAGAGAGCAATTTGTTCCAATGCACCTAGCAGGTGATGATGTTCATCTCTGTGCTGTAATAATATTAATAAAAGCATCCTCTATTGATGAAGCAAAGAAACCGCAGTTAAACACACAGGAGCAGGTCATGGCCAGTCTTTTCCTGGTCAGTTGGCAACTCCATCTTGCATGAAAATGGTAAGCACAAATAATATTTACATTGTCACACCTGCAGGGGTACATAGCCATTTTTAGAACATTTTCTTACTAGTTTTTAATTGCATTAGATAGATATATGGTTCACATTGCAGTGTTAGAGTAGGAACCTTCTATTTCTTTGTGGGTTTGGAGGGGCCAAACAGGCTTCGTTTCTTATATCAGGGCTACCCTCCATTTTATGTTTTTATTGATCTTTTCCAATCACTTCCCAACTGGAGCTATCTAGCAGAAGCGTAGTGCTAAGCAGAATGGAATCTCCATTGTCTCCCCCCACAAAGAGATTTATCTGCACAAGTCATAAGAAGGTCATCGTGTAATTGTGAACTCACATAAGAAACATGATCTGCAATTGAGCAAGCGGCCTCAGAACTCTATCGCCTCTCTCATGGTGAAGAATTGTGATATATAACACTTCTGGAAGTTACTAAACTCCTACTGTCATGAACCATGAACCAGATGAACTTACTGGAATACTTGGATTTATGCTGATGAATAGCCCTTTAAAAGATGAATAGCCCTTTAAAAGCAAGCAGGATTAGTTTGGTTTAACACTAATTTTCCTGGCTTCTCTGACTTGTGGACCAGGCTATTATTTCTCAAGGCAATTTACAGTATATATTTAAAAAAGAAGCCATCCTTTCCCTGCAACCACGCCTATAAGTGCTAGTGACCTTGAGACTCCTCCTCCTCCTCCTCCTCCTCGTATTATTTTGTAAAAATATACATACATTGGGCATAATTCAGCAAGTGTGAGGCATTTCCCTGTGTGCTGTGGTTCCATCCATTTCAATCAGATTATACATACAGTACTTAACTTTTGCAAGATTGGTCCCATTCATTATGCTCTGCCATGCAAAGCACTACTGCAGATTTGTAGAGTGGACAGGGGCTATGATTGTGAGATCTCAGTCTTTACACCTGAGTCTCAGGTTTTCAGGGGTGAGCAGAGTGTTGTTGCACTCAGGTTCCCCTTTCAGTCTTCCCATGGGGATCTGGTGGGCCTCAGTGAGAACTGGATGCTGACCCAGTAACGGTAGGCTCTTCTTAGGGGAGCACCAGCATCAGGGCCATCTTAAGCATATATGGCACCCTGGCGCCGTGGTGTGAAGAGCCCTCCGGCCCCCGGCCCATTTCCCAGCGCGGCTGTCTGGCCCCTGGTGGTCTGGCGCCCTGGCGCATTGTGCCACCCAGCCTTGCCTTAGGGCCGGCCCTGACCAGCATCAATGTGCTCCCCTCTTTTCCTATGCTCACATTCCCTCTTCTATTTCAAATGGAGCAACTGCTTGCTTGCAGCAGGACAAATAGACATTTCTAAATAAAGTTATAAAACATGGAAACAATTCTAATGCTTCAGCACTTGGCAGGCAGTATCACTTAAGGATGCTTAATCATGGTTGCTAAGCAATCAGGGGAAGGGGTGTTGACCACCCCCACCTGAGACTCCAGAGGGGTCTCTCCCAGAGCAGCAGAAAAAAGAGAAACGCAGTTAATAATGAAAACTTAACATGTGCACCCCTTGGCCAACTGAGAGTTGACTAGGAAATAATGATTTCTATTGCACTGAGCTTTGGGGTTCCCTGTCCTCTTGGGAACCCCAAAGACAGCAGTAGCCAATATGGTGCTTTCCATATGGTGGACTGGAACTCCCATTGGCCATGCTGGAGGGCATCACATTGATTAATGCTGCCATCAAGGAGCTATGGAGCTATGGATCAGATTCCTGACAAACCTTCTCACCGTCACAAGTACGATTTTACAAAGTCCTTTAAAATTCACTCTCATGCTTCTTCCTGTTTGTCATTGTCTGCACACCTTTAATTTATTAGAATTTTAACTCCTCAACCCTTATCCCATCTACCTTTCAAATCAAGAATTTTAGAATATGGAGTCCAAGTTTCCAATATCACAAGCAGAAAACTGGAAAACAGGCAACTCTCTCACCTCATTGCTCCTTTCCCTAAGCATGTACAGGTCAGTACATTCAAGTGTGCCCTGGAGTCTTTTAATCAAGCAGCATAAAGGAGGAAGGTCAGGTTGCTGAACTAGCGATTTCCTCAACAATCCAGGACTTACAATTGATATCCTTCCAAGACAAGAACTTCTAACAAAACATAATCCTGATCCTAGAAGGTCATAACAAAAATAAACCCAACAAGTATTTAGCTGACATAATCCAGTGTCACTTTTAATTTGTATATCTTCAGGAAGAAGGGGGGAAATGATTAGTAGGATATATCTGACCATAGTACGGTAGGAGCCTGAGGAAGTCTTAAGCATGAATTGAGACAAAGGAGTTATCAGGACATTGGAGATATTTACTCATTATTGCTCTGCCCCAGGCATGTTCTTTCCTTTTCTTTGGCATCTGTAGCAGAATAGTGTCACTGGATGCAAAGACTTGGATGTAAATCTCCCTTTTCTGTCTAGCTGATGACGTCCTTGATCATTTCATTTACTGATTCACTTTCCAGGTTGCCCTGTCTCGTTTGGCCCAAATCAGATAACAATAAAAATGGAGAACCCAATAAAAAAAATCCTCATATAAAACATATAGCTAAAATGACCCAACTCCCCTCATTCTCTAGAAAATGCTGGCAGATAATCCACTGAGCATTCTGCTCCACAAACTGTATAATTTGCCGCCAAACAGAGAGCTCTGATGTGATGGAAGAACAGGGCGGAAGAACAGCTTTAGAAACCATTGAGAGCTGCCTAAAATGATGTTGGGACCACATGTAACTCACCTGTGACATAAGGGAACAGGACTTTGTAATGTCAGCCTCTTGCAAATGGCATCCTGGTTGAAACTCCTGGTTTGGGTAGGTGTGACCTTTTTCCTTTGCTTCGCCAGCAAAATAGTGTTTCCTGTGTATGTCACACTTCCCTGAGTCACCTCCACAATTCATTGATACTAGGGATTTTGAATAGGTCTGGATTTGGATATGGCTACTCAGATCCCCAATCTGGCAAGACCCCTGATCTCTGAATTAGGAGTTATGATATTGCATTTGATCATTTTGTCCCAAAAGTATACCTGAAACCAACAATTCAAAATTTAAAAATATCCATTAATTGCCCTTAATCAGAGATCCCTAAGAGATTTTACAACAACAACCCCCACGTATATTAAGTAAAATAGAAACACTGTCACCTGACACCCCATCTCCCCCATCTACTTCTATCCCCCTCTTTCTTCCCCTCAACAAATGAAACCGATTTGTAAAAATGTTACGAGAGACATTGCATATATTTCTGTAAATCAAGAAAACCTTTAATTAAAAACAAAACAAAACCAAGTTATATACAGAATAACATACATCACAGATAAATCCACATAGGATTAAAAGTGACCAGATAAAGTTTAACATTCCAGAAATACTTCCTGGGATAGGAATTTTTCATGGCATGACCATGTTGGTTTCTGCTTCACTTCCACTGAGAGGATTTTCCACAATGCACAGGATGCCTTCTCCTGAGTATAGAGAGATTTGACTTTTGGGACATGATGCACCTCTGAAAACACACACTCTGACAATCTCAGCGAGACACTCTTGGTCCCAAAATATTTGTAGTGTTTTTCACTAGTACCAAAATCTTAAAACTGGCCTGGTAACATATGGGCGGCTAGCACAGTCCCTGTGAGGCAGGTATTATATGCTGTCAGAAGGTTATTCCTATTAGTAATTGAGCTGTTCCATCCAACACCAGCTGAAGCATCTGGACCATATTCAAGAGGAGCCCCTTCCCTTCGGCACATGGACTACTATGTGCAACCTATCACCATGCAGAAATAACTATAGCTGTCTCACCAGCCCCAACTGCTATGCAATTTGCTAACCGGAGTCTACTGTGATGCAAGATTTTGACCCATTGTAAGATGCTTTCGGATGAAGACAGAAAGTATGTCCCCCTTAACTACTATTGATAAGTTGGTACTCATTCCCTGTACCTCTTGCATTAGCTCTGACTCAGTCAGCACTGGTGTTTCCTGATGAAAAGAACAGCAGTACCTAGTGTGGTGGGGCAGTGCTGTGGAGCTTACCTGGATGGCCAAGTGTGGCAGCAAGGTTGAGTCCACTGGTGCACTGGTGGGAATACTGGATTGGCCCCAACTTCAGCATCACCATGACCCACCCCTATAATATCCAGGCAAGCAGAAAAGAGCAGGCCATATGAGAGTGGTCATTGCACCTCCCTACTATGTAAAAAGAAAAAGCTAATTTACTATCACCTGCAAATAGAGCGGTAAGAAGGCATCATTTTCTGTTCTGCCCTGTATTTGTCACACACACCACTGTTTCTGTTCCTCTGCAGTCCATCTTCTGCTAAAAGCTACATTATTTGTCTCACCGTCTGCTGTGGCGAAATACATAACTTACACAGTTATAATTATGTGACTAACGTTGTTATTATGCTATTCCATCCCGTTCATTTCAATGCAGAGGAAACACAATGCCATTGGAGGCGGGGACTGTAATCAAGTACATATCATTTGCTCCCGGAAGCTACAACATTGATTACTGATTGTATTCACTGGATTGATTTCCAATCAGGGCATGGGACAAATAAGCGAACAACTATACTTTTTGCTCCCGTTTGATTTCATTGGAATTCTCCAACATCCCTACCTACAGTCATCAGAAACTGCAAAAAGGTGATACCTGCTCAGCTTGCTAGATGCCTGCTTGCCACTGGAAATAATACTTCCCCATGAAGTTTTGACTGCTGTTGTCATTATACTGTTGTTTTTATAAGATGGATGGATTGGGGGTTGGGGTCCTATGCAGGGGCATACCCAGGGTCAAAGCTAGGGGGGGGCAAGCTATGGTCGTTCAGATTGTGACATTTCACCACGGAAAAGGCGAATGAAACCAAAATTTTAAGAAAATTATATATAATTATAGCAGTGCTTTATTATTTGCTTGGGAAAATAATTAATTTATATTCTAGTTACATGTCTTATACTAATATCATTTTTCTTGGGTTTGAAGAAAACTTGTTCAAAACTTTCATTTCAATCCAGTCCTGATTTTCCTTGAAGAATTTCTGATGGATGCTCATCAAACCCATCCCAGTCAGTCTGTCCTCTCCCATTGTACTTCTGAGCCAGGTCTTTACACTTTAAATTTAATTTTCTACAGAAATTACTTAACTTACGTTTTTGGAACCAGTTTCTTATATCCATTTAGGCAGCCTCGTCTTCTAAATGTAAATAAGAAGGTAAACTAATAGTGGGTGGCTCAGTTTAGCGGTGGGCGGCTCAGGTTAGGGACGTGGAACTCACTAGACCCCTCTAGAAGATTCCCTCTTCTCTCTGCTAGAGCCCGCTAGGGACCTCTCCCTCCCTTGAATCCCAATGGCTGGCTGACATAGATTCCTCTACCAGTCGCTAGGTGGCTCTAGATACTTCTTGGTTTTTACACCATTTCAGTGTGGTAAACAACTGATTATTCGCCATCGCCCTACCTAATTTTGTTTCGTTTCATCACTTTATAACCATTTATTTTATTTTATTGCTTCGGGGGGGGCAGCTGCCCCCCTGCCCCTCGCTGGGTACGCCCATGGTCCTATGTAAGAATGATGTTCAGAGTTGGGTGGAGAAAGCATAAAGATCAACCTCGGCTCCAGGCACCTCATCCCTGGAATTGGCCTTGCTTCAATTACGAGCCCTTTTTACTACTCAGTGCAAACAATACCCTTATTCAAATTTATACTGCTTTTACTTTGTGGCAATAAAACCTTGCATGCACAAGTGTAAGAATAGAGCCCTGGAGGACGAGTCCTCCCAGGAAACATTCCAATGAGAAACAGATGCAATGGCATCCACCATCATGTTAACATGTACAGGGTAGCCAGCCATTGCAGAGCAGAGCAGAGCAGATATGTTTCATATTACTTGTCACTTGGCTTCTATATATTTCAGTGCCTCGTTTTGCATTACATCCAGTCCTCTAAATGACCAACTTATGCAATTTCATTTCATTTTTATTTTTACAAAAAGAATACATACAAACAGGATATTCCTGAACTCAAATCTATTCCCGTTTAAGACAATGGCAAAACATCCATGGTCTCCTGGCTTTAGCTATTCTTGGATGAAGGCAATGGCACAGCAACAGAAGTTTTCGCGGTCTAGTTTGGATTCCCTGCTATTCATTCTATGTTACATGTTCTCAGACTCTGTACTATTGAACCCTGTTCAATGCTTCCCTAGAGCCAACCAGATTAAATTTGAAGATACCATCACTAGTTCAGTTTCCTCTACTGCCGAAGTGAGATCCATGCTTACACCTTCTCCACTGAATTTTGAGCATTGCAAATGAAAATACCCAAGAGCCATTTTATCCCCAACTCAGTGGGACCTGTTTGGGGACAGTAGCCTTTTTCTTCCTCTCCACTGTTTTATGAAGATGTAATATCAGTTCCCATTGTAGTTGCTCAGAATTTACATTGACCTTTTCTCCCTCAAATGTAGCTTGATGGGCAATTCCTGGCTTTAATTGGATGTGGTTATTTGGCAGGCAAATTAGGCTTCCACCACAGAGCCAGCATGACTCCCTATCTAACACACAGCCTTGTCACTCAAATTACATCTTTAATTTTGGTACTTGAAGATGGCTATCAAGGCTAAACATACCCAACTCCCTCAACTGTTCCTCATAAGGCTTGGTTTCCAGATCCTTGATCATCTTGATAGCTCTCCTCTGTACATGTTCCAGCATGTCAATTCCCTTCTTAAACTGTGGTGACCAGAACTGAATATAGCACTTCAGTTGTAGTCAAGGGCGTCACAATAGGGGCATACCTGCCAAGTTGCTGTCAGAGAAATAAGGGACCGGGCCGGAAATCATAGCTGCCAAGTTATCCCTTTTTTAAAGGGATTTTCCCTTATGCTGAATAGGCTTCCTCGCGAGAAAAGGGAAAACTTGGCAGCTATGCCGGAAATAGCAGACCGGAAGTAGCGCTGCCGCCATTTTGGAACTGGGCGGAGCATGCTCAGAAGTGACTTTTGATGCTGCTTTGCCCAGTCCCAAAATGGCCGCCACGCCAGAAGTCACACTGCAGCCATTTTGGAACTGGGCAGAGCAGCATCAAAAATCGCTTCTGAGCATGCTCCGCCCAGTTCCAAAATGGCGCCGTGCCAGAATAAACCGGGGAAAAACAAAAAAAAATCCGTTTTTTCAGCTAGGAATAGCTGGGAAAACGGGGATTTCCCGGGGAAAATGGGAGACTTGGCAGCTATGAATAGGGGGCGGGGCGCCCCGGGCTCCGCTCTGCGCCCCCTCGCCCTCTCCACCGATGGCCACTGCTACTGCAGCAGCAGCACAACCACCATTGCAGAGGGCCCCGATGTTGCTGGCCTTACCCCTCGCTTCTTCCTGGTGGGGCGGAGACAAGGGGCGGAGCAGAGAGCTGCGGCAGCCGCTGACATCCCTCGCCGCTCCGCCTGAGTAAGAAGAAGCACAAAGTGCGCTATGGATCGGCTTGCCGTGCGCTTTGTGCTTCTTCCTACTCAGGCGGAGCAGCGAGGGGCATCGCCGGAGACAACCCTTGTTGCTCCGCCTGAGTAGGAAGAAGCACAAAGCGCACTACGGATCGGGGTGCCGGCAGTGCTGCTCTAGCATCGGGATCCTTGGATCCGGGCACTGGAGCACCGCCCCCGGCAATACGCTCCGTAGTGTGCACACGCGAGGAACCCGCCCCGTCGTGCGCATGTGTCATGACATAGCGACGTTACTTCAAGACGCATGTATCACGATGGAGCGGGTTGGCGCCCCAGGCAGCAGAGAGGCTCTGTACGCGCCTGGTTGTAGTCTAAGGCAGAATAGAGTGATACTATTACTTCCCTTGATCTGGACACTATGTTGTCTTGGCCTTCTTCTTCATGACATGAAGAGCACCCTTATCCAACACTGATTTACATTTGATGTTCCCATCTTGATGATGGCACACCTTTAAAACAAACCTTCAAAAAGATGTGTGTGTATTAGTAAAATGGGGTGAAGGTGGAGCAAGTCTCAAAGAACCCAACTGTTTTTACTCAAGCATTCTGTAGGCTCTCACCTTTAGACAGAGATGGCAATCAAGTCAAATTCCTCAGCGACTGAAAAATATTGTAGCCGAGCAGCTAAGGAATGACGAATGGAGAGGGCAAAAGTTGGAACCGAGTTTAAACTTAGACGAGGTGTCGATTTAAATGAACACCACGTTCTCAAAGGCGGTAAACTTGCCGTCTGATTTCCAGCCGGCCGTCATGCCTTCAGAGTGACGTAAACCACACCGACTTTGATTGAATTACTCCTGATTTACATCAGGGAAGGCAAGATCAAAATCAAGCTGTTAGGACTACGTCTGGTATGCAAAAGTAGCCCCTCCAACAGCCCGGCTTGTCTGTTTGACAAGAAACGTCTGCTTTCTTGTCCCCAGTAATCACAGCAATGAGCTACTGCGGTTAAGTTGCGGCCCTCTTTTTTATCTGTATAAAACAACATTATCTTTTCTAGGGCTTTATTGGAGTCTGTGGAATGTATGCCTCCCATTTTGTTTAAACATATAATTTGGAAGTAGTCTCGAGTCGAATGTTGAATGTATAGGCCAACCAACACCCTATCTTTAGGTGTACGAGCCAGTAAAAGGAGCATTCAAAGTTGAGATAAAGCTTGACATACAGTAAACAGAGTGCCCTGCTTAATATTGACCAGGTATGAAACTGGAGAGGTGGGAGGAAAGGCAAACTTTGGAAAGATCCAGACCTCCTAGGAAAAGGAAGACTCTTCTGCCAAATATCAGATACTGTAAGACTGAAACTCACTGGGTGTGGGAGGGGGGCAGGTGGTTGGGATTAAAGAGAATCAAGGAATTGACTCCCCCCAAAAGGGCCTTCTGTCTTGACTCACTTTCCTACTCTCTTTCCAGGAAACTAGTTGTTTGGTACTGCAGGTGAAAAGAGCCAGCATATACAACCTAATAAGGCCATGGGGGCATTTTTTAAAAACCAAGTTACTAGAGCAATCTATTAGCCCAGCACAGGGACAAAGAAACAACATAAGGGAGAGAAGAAAAGCAGAGGGAAAAGAGGTAGAGAATCTGCCTTGAAACAGAGGGTCCCAGGTTCTGAAATCCTGGAGAGCAGCTGCCAGCAAGTGTGGATGCTACTGGGTGAGATGGACCAGGAGTCTGATTCAGCCTAAACAAGCTTCCTGTGTTCTTGCCTTATACCAAGTCAACCCATTGGCCCATCTTACTCAGCATTGCCCTAGCACTGACTGGCAGCAGCTTTCTCATGGTTCCAGGCAGGAGATGTTTGTAGCCCAACATGCAGGTGCAGAAGATCAAAGCTGGGACCTGCTAAGCAGATGCACTGCACTATCCCCCTTCGCTGTGGGGGTGGGGGTTGCCAGATAAGTGAATAGAAGATTGCAGCCTCCCTTCCGAGTAGACATGCAAAGGTTTGTGCAGTTAAGTCTTTAAAGCATTTGCAGAGTCCATCCGAAAGGCCTCATTCACAAGCCCTGTTGACAGTGCTTTTTTCTTTAAAAAATGGTTAGGGGTACTTTCATTTTCCTACTCACATTGAAATACTGTCCCTCAATGAGGCCAAACTTTGATTCACAAAATGTTTAAGGGGTATGCGTACCCCTGCATACCCCCAGAAAAAAGCACTGCCTGTTGATGGGTGACACCTGGCTTGAGAGCAAAACATGTGAAAAGGATCTAGGAGTCTTGGTAGACCGCAAACTTGACATGAGTCAGCAGTGTGATGCAGCAGCTAAAAAAGCCAATGCAAATCTGGGCTGCATCAATAGGAGTATAGCGTCTAGATCAAGGGAAGTAATAGTACCACTGTATTCCGTCCGCTCTGGTCAGACTTCACCTGGAATACTGTGTCCAGTTCTGGGCACCACAGTTGAAGGAGGATACTGACAAGCTGGAAGGTGTCCAGAGGAGGGCAACCAACATTGTCAAAGGCTTGGAAACGATGCCTTATGAGGAACGGCTTAGGGAGCTGGGCATGTTTAGCCTGGAGAAGAGAAGGTTAATTCTAATATATAAAAGGATGTCATATAGAAGAGGGTGAAAGGTTGTTTTCTGCTGCTCCAGAGAAGCGGACACGGAGCAATGGATTCAAGCTACAAGAAAGAAGATTCCACCTAAACATTAGGAAGAACTTCCTGACAGTAAGAGCTGTTTGACAGTGGAATTTGCTGCCAAGGAGTGTGGTGGAGTCTCCTTCTTTGGAGGTCTTTAAGTGGAGGCTTGACAGCCAGGAGGCTTGACAGTCAGGAATGCTTTGGTGGTGTTTCCTGCTTGGCAGGGGGTTAGATTGGATGGCCCTTGTGGTCTCTTCCAACTCTATGATTCCATGATTCTATGATTCTACGTGAGTTTTGCATGGATATTGACATCATTTTAGCAGGGCTCGCTGGAGGGAATTTCTGGATGGGTTGTCCTCTTTAGTTGCTTTTATGGCTTACGTCAGCCTTCACCAAACTGGTGCCCTCCATCTGTTTTGTGGTACAACTCCCATAAGCTTCAGCCAGCACTGCTGGTCATTCTACAGACATGGACAAACTTGCACCCCTGTTTTGGCTCTGTGGTGCAGGAAATAGCCTGCGGCTGGTCCAATGATTTGTGCACTTCAGGTGCTGCCTTGTTCCAACATTTGGAACAGCCTTACCCCATTAAACATATGGATCACTGGGAGTCTGACAGAGAATAAGGTTCCATTCCCTTTTTGAGGGGACAGGTGGTGGATTATCAGGTGAGCTATAAATTAAAGCTGGCTGCTCTTACGTCCTACCAGCCTCGATGCATGGTTAGTGGATCCCATATACATATATTTCCAGCTTTTTCCTCCTTCCTTCCAACCCAAATAACTCTGGTTGCCTACTTCACATGCCTCCATTCTGCCCTCTTGACAAGTTGTCACCCTGATGTCCTTTTTTTTGTTGCTTTGCCTTGTTATGATTTATTGTTATAATTTCATTCCAATTGTTTTAACAGACAGCAGATATTTCCAGGTGTTTTTGTTCCTACACACTTTCTTCATAGAAAAATATGACCATGGTCTTGTTGCCAAGGTCAGTGAGGTTTGATGAGTACGTGCTGCTTACACAAGCTAAGGTTTCCCAAGCTTTTTGAAATACCTAGACTACAAAGATTTCATAACGCTTTGGGGGAAGAAAACATCGCTGTTATAGACATTCTCATCCTCTTTATTTCCAGTTTTTAAAAACAAAACAAAACCTGAGGGTTTGCCCAGATGAACTATTTACTGAGCATTCATCATGATTGGTTTTCACAAAGTTTATGTAGAGTTTAGATTATATCCAATCTTTACTGAGCATCCATTCTGATTTGTTTGTTGGGTGGTTATACAACGATACACACTTATCTAATACAACGGTATATAAATGAAATTATTATTCTAATACAAATGCAGCACTAAGCATTTCTCCTGATTTGCTTGTAGGTGTTTGAATGCATTGTGATTAATTAACATCAACTTCGTTGGACTGGTCATGTTGTGCGGATGCCTGATGATCGTCTTCCAAAGCAACTACTCTATTCTGAACTTAAAAATGGAAAGCGTAATGCTGGTGGTCAACAAAAGAGGTTTAAAGACTGTCTCAAAGCAAATCTAAAAAAAAATGTAGTATAAACACTGACAACTGGGAAACACTGGCCTGTGGGTGCTCCAGTTGGAGAACAGCTTATGGAAGACAATTTTACTCGGATACGAGCGATCACCAAAGAAGAAGAAGATTAATTATATTTCACCCCACATTTTTCTTTTATAAACAATTTTTATTAAATTTCCAGTTACAAACCAATTATATCACATCAATTATTTCAAATTATACAAATACAATCAATTAAACCGAATATTATGCCAAATCATACAATTTTTTGACTTCCCGTGCTTCAGAGCCTGGGGATTCTTAATAACATTTCACCCTGCCATCCTAGTTCTAATGTCCAAATCTTCCTCGTAATCCATTCTATTCCCAATCTTTTCCCATCCAATCCTCTAGGTGTTATCTCCTCTCTTATCACAGCTTTTGAGATGAGCAGCAAACGAGATTTGAGGCAAAATCGTTCTTCTGTGTGGGTTTTTTGTCCAGTCCAACCTCCCCGTAGTTCCCCTCTTATACTGGAGCGCCTCTCCTGCTGCGTCGACAATATTTCACCCCACAAACAAACAAACAAAAACTGTAACTTTATGTGGTTTGGAAAGGGATGAGGAAATGCACTGAAAAATATTTCACCCCACATTTTTCAGTGCATTTCCTCATCCCTTTCCAAACCACATAAAGTTACAGTTTTTGTTTGTTTGTTTGTTTGTTGCAGATTTGTTGTACCAGAGCAGCATAACGCTCTAGTCCACTTTTATGCCCCCTGGAGTTGGCACCACTGTCACTGTGAGAATGGGCCACTGGCCTGATCCAGCAAACTAGACTTATATTCTTACGCTCTTAATGTTTTGTTGTTTTCTTCATTTTCTTAGGTACATTTTATACTGTACTTCAATACAGCATCTTGTAACATTCTGACTGCTGGGGAGAAATTGCTGAGAATCATTTGGATGACCTCGAACTGGGAGCAAAATTAGCTTATTTTGTAAAAGGACTGAATGTTAACTGGAATTAGTTCCTTTGCTGGAACACGTCTAACTTAAATTAGAACTACCTCCTTAAAAAAAATTAACTGTCCAAGCTCTGAACCCTACCTATATTTATGCTGCTCCTTCTACATCCTGTTTGGGTTTTTTTAATGAGCTGATCCAAACCACTGCACAATAATATCTACACAATCCTGAACACTATCATTCTGTTTACAAAACACACTGTACCAGCTAGTGTGCTCCATGGTTAGGCTAGAGATAGATCCTTAGAGAGTTTATGAGGTACCATTTGAAACTTGAGCCATATGATTTCATGGTACTCAAAACCAGCTGTTAATATTTGACCTTCAGCTGAAGGGGGCGGGGGCTGCTGTTGGTTTGATGAACTCTACAGAGACTAAATAAATGGGATCAGGAAAGATGACTGCTTATCACCTGCTCACTGGCAGTCAAATGAAGCTCCTAAGCCATGCTTAGTGATGATAGCATCAGATAGGTGGTCAGGATAGAGGAATGGAAGGAATTTCTTTATTTTTCTTTCAGTCCTCCAGTTTAGTTTATGAACAACTTGGATTAAGAACGCTGCAAACCCGGAAGTAAGTGTTTTCGTTTGTGAACTTTGCCTTGGAATAAGAGCATCTTTCGCTTCCTGTTGAGTGTGTTCCATTTGTAAATTGAGTGCCCCGCTGCTATGGGAAAGCATGCCTTGGTTTAAGAACGCTTTGGTTTAAGAACGGACTTCCGGAATGGATTAAGTTCGTAAACCAAGGTACCACTGTATAAAAAATAGTGGAAGGGTTGTTAAGTGTTACAGGGGGGGGACACCATAGTCATAATATTTTGGCCTTCATTGTTTCTAACTCAGGAAAATGCCTCAAGATTGCCATCATTTTGTAGGAAGGATTTAACTGGGCAAGTTTCTAAACCAGAAATTTAGGCTTTCCCAGTTAAAGTGGATTCAGGCACTCTATTGCCCCCGTGTAACAAATCCACTTTAAAGCAAAGGGTTTTTTTTTTGCAGTTAGGAAAATGTTGTAGAAATGCACGATTAATGGGAAGATGTGGCAACACCCCACAAATCAGAGTGACTGAAATATCAAACAATAGTTAACATATTTCAGATTCTTTCAGCCTTCCTGCGAAAAAGCCAGGATTCCCCTTACTTGGAGCAGTTCTAAAAACATACAACTGTACATGTGCAGCTGTTTTCATACCTTATTCACTTATTCTGAAAGCCAATTTATAAACTGCTTAATATTTTGAAAATCTTTAACTGCTATTCACCCTGTGTTAAACATATGGAGGTTGCATGTACACAGTCTCACTGCCTCCCTCCTATTTTTATTTATGCATTTATTTGCATTTATATCCCACCTTTTTCCTCCAAGGAACTGAAGGCAGCACACATGGTTTTCCCCTCTCCTCATTTAATCTCCACAACAGCCCTGTTGTGGTTGGGCTGAGAGGCAGTGACTCAAGGTCACCCACTGAGTTTCATGACTGAGTGGGGATTTGAATCCTGGTCTCCCGGGTTCTAGTCTGGTACTCTAACCACTATACCACTCTGGCTCTAATATCTGAAGGGCGTTAAAGTATATATATATATATATATTTAATGCCCTGTAAAGGGGGCTTCCCCTGTGCTTCATTCAGAAATTGCATCTAGAGGAGACTGCTGCAGCACAATTGTTTGACAGGAGTGCAAGCCCACCCAGAGTATTACACCTCTCCTCAGAGATCTACACTGGCTGCTAATTTGTCACTGATTCAAATTCAAGGTGTCACTCTTAGTACATAAAGCCCTTAACAGCTTGCAAACAGTAAGGTCATCTTACTCAATACTTGCCCATTATGCCACTTCAGTCTGCAGAGATCGGGTCCTCCCTGCAAGAGAGGGCATGTGTTGTGGTGGGTCCTGGCAATCAGGCCTAGGTGTTGGGGCAGGGACTATTGGAGCAGCCACAACACCCTATTGGTGGTCTCTCAGACGGGGTGCAATTGGGCTGAGGGCATGCCAGTCTACAGAGTCTGAGAGACCACTATTTAAGCGCTGCACGTGACCTTAGAGACCTTCTTCTCGGGTCATCGTGCACCAAACCACCTGCCCACCTCTCCCTAATTTTAGGGCTTGCGCTTGACCTTGCTATGCCATCGTGTGTCGCCAGCCGTTGGGGTTGGGGCACGGCAGGAATTTTCCCCACTTGGCTGATTGGCTGTTGCCACTTGGGTTCCGCCTGCTGCGTAGGAAATGGTCACAATTTGTAAGGTTGGCGGATAGGCTCTGGGGTGGCAGAACCCTATCCAACCCTATCCATGGGTATTCCTTTAAGCGGAATCCTGGGACTTCTGGTTGGTCTTCCCCGGTCGGGTTTGTGCCCCCTCCAGAGTTCAGGGCACATCTGGGGCCAGGCTGTGTGAGGGCCCCCATCCCAGATGTTCACCTAGGTCCTAGGCTGACTCATGGTGCGTCCAGAGTCAGCGCTACCTTAGGTAGCTTTGGAACCAGAGCCTATGCAACCACTCACTTGATTTGTAATCAATAAAGTTGTGGCCTAAATTCTGCCAAAAACCAAACCAAAATTATGAGTCCAGTCTGAATTCATTTCTAGGCTGCGTAAAGGGTCTCCGCACACAACTGGCATTTTTCAAGTGCCGCACAATGTCCATTCTGCACTTGTAAAGAACCAGTTGTGGTTGTACAGACACTATGGAACTCCCTGCCTATGGACACCAGGCAGGTGCCTCTGCTTTTGTTTACAAAGCTTGCTTTAAAACAACAACGACACTTTTTTTTGTCTTTGCAAGCTTAATCGGATACGTAAAGCTGACATGCATTTTAATAGGTAATTTTCTTTTTGAATATTGTAATTTTAACTAGTGATTTTATTCTTATTTGGAAGTGTTTCTCGGTCCACTTGGATATTTGTTTATTTTTATTTTTGAATTTTATTTCATATCATATATTTATTATTACGGTCGAGGACCAGTTCATAGAAAAATATAAAATACAGATAAAAATAAAAATAAAATACTGTGAGTCCCTTTTGAAAGAACAGTTTCAGGGAGCATAACGTATATATGACACTTTGTGGAACATTTAAAATACATTGTTAATTATATATACAATGCTGAAAGTTTAACCCTTAAAATAGAAGCTGCAGAAAACTGAGCCTAACTCGCTCGGGTACCATATGTTGGGAAATTCAGACGGACTCAGGAGAAAGTCTGTGTCTGCATAGTTGGGCACAGAATCTGGCGACCGCCCTGGTTATCTCCTGGTCTTTGCCTAGCAGGAGCATGTTGTATAACTGCTTTTCCGGGAGGCTTGCTAACCTCACCAGTATGGGATCCAGGATCTCCCTTCGAGCTTCTTCATAGAGGGGGCATCTGAAGAGGAAGTACTCTGGGCTTCCTATTTCCCCTAGAGGGCATACGCAGAGTCTTTGGGCGTATGGGATTTTTTTGTAAAGCCCCTCCAGCACAGGCGTGGGCAATGCCGCACTTCTGGCAAGTGTAAAAACCCTTCTTGCGGTTTTTGACAGGAGAAAGGAGAAATAAGGTGCCGGGGCGGCTATGTATCTCTCAATTTCTCCAGATCTATATTCAGGACAACTTGAGCAGTCCTGTTGTCTTTCAATATCAATGAGTCGTTGTCTGACCATTGCTTGGAATTTTATTTCAGTTTTTATAATAACATTAAATAATAGCCCCAAATACAAACACGGTAATGCAGAGTAGTTGTACGATTCATCTCAATATCAATTATGCATTTCATTGGTCCAATCATGCAAAAGAATAAAAATAAATTTATATGCCAATTGACATATTATTAATAATAATTAATAATAATTTATATGTATAGGTTCACAAGATAATAAATAAAGGAGAACCTTTCTTAGGTTTTGTGTAAACCACTTAGAGCTTTATTAAGGGCACTGAGAGTTGTTAAGAGACCCCTATTCCTCTCAAATCTACAGTTCTCAGAGCTTTCTCTGAAGAGGCACTGATTGTTAAAGCACAATTGTAGCTCTGTGAGAGGGATAGGAGTCTCCTTACAACTCTCAGCACCCTTTAAAAACTACAGTTCCCAGAAATCTCTGGGTGAAGTCATAATTGGTTAAATTGGTATCATAGTGCTCTAACTATATGGAGTTTTGTGTGTGTAGAAATCAGTGCTGTGCTCTCAGAAGTGCTCGGATGTAGGAATATGTAGATGTCATTGCCGCTGAATCTCAATGAGAAATTTATTGGAAAGGAGTGATTAATTCCTGGAAGACATCCGCGAGGCTGAGCTGACATTATACGCAAAAGGGTGCAGAAGAATCAGGGGGAGAGGGGGAGGAAGGGTTAAATTGGACTTGAAAAATCACAAGTCTTAAATATGATGGTTTGGATTGATGAGCCTGCCATTCCTGAAAGACAACATGCAGATTAAAGACCTTTTAACTGTTCTTGATGCAATCAAAGGGTTATGGTCTTCTGCTAAAATCTGAGCTTCAGCCAAAGTTTATGTAAGTTGTCTGCATTACTCACTCTATAATGATGTACTTGGCTTGGTTGTTTGCAGTCTGCTTCTCATTTGTTTGGCATTGCATTCCAAGATTGCAGTGACTCATAAATTTCCTTTAGTTTTACTATTGTAAAAGATCAGGAATACAAAAGAACTCACATGTCTTGCATGGAACATCTCCAGCATAATGGCATCTGCGGGGAGCTTCTCTCCTGGGCCAGGCAGGTGTAGGAAAATGGACAGCCGTGCTTGCGAAGTAAAAAAAAAAAGAATCTCATTTCTTACATAATTTGTGAGTTCTTCAGGATGCAAGTGGGGGGAAAGAGAGGTTAGGCGGTGGTGCTGGGCGGAGGGTGAGGGGAAGAAACCTCCTTAAACCGACATTTTCCAAAATAACAGCTGAATTGTAATTCCTGCATCGCAATGAATTTGGTGGTGCATAAAAATAGACACAAGAATAACAAGCGGTATTCTCGGGCATATCTAAACGGGTTTAAACAGGGAAACGGAGGAATAGCATGGTTGCGAGGGGAGCTAAGGGATCCTTAAAGGATCCACTGAAACTATTCCCACAATGGCAATTGCCAGGATTTTTGGATGAGGAAGCTGGTCTAAAAGTGATATCGGTTTGTCATGCAGACATATCCTTCGTTGGCTTTAGGCTTTATTGAACATTTACAGAGAAAAATATAGGGCAGGGATTGCGAGCACCCATGGCCTCCCGACAGTGTTATCACTGCTGCTTACATAGGCGGCATTCACACCCCACATTTGAAGCACTTTAAACAGTCAGGTGGCTTCCCCTTTAAAAGCCTGGGAGTTGTAGTGCTGAGAGTTGAGAGGAGGCCCCTACTCCCCTCCCAGAGCTACAGAGCTACTATCTGACTTTTAGAAGACATCTGAAGGCAGCCATGTTTAGGGAAGTTTTTAAAGTCTGATGTTTTATTGTATTTCTAATATTTTGTTGGAAGCCGCCCAGAGAGGCTGGGGAAACCCAGCCAGATGATGATGATGATGATATTATTCAGTGTGGTGTAGTGGTTAAGAGCGGTGGACTCGTAATCTGGTGAACCGGGTTCGCGTCTCCGCTCCTCCACATGCAGCTGCTGGGTGACCTTGGGCTAGTCACACTTCTTTGAAGTCTCTCAGCCCCACTCACCTCACAGGGTGTCTGTTGTGGGGGAGGAGGGGAAAGGAGATTGTTAGCCGCTTTGAGACTCCTTCGGGTAGTGATAAAGCGGGATATCAAATCCAAACTCTTCTTCTTCTTCTTCTTCTTCTTCTTCTTCTTCTTCTTCTTCTTCTTCTTCTTCCTCCGCCCATCTGGCTGGGTTTCCCCAGCCACTCTGGGCGGCTCCCAACAGAATATTAAAAACATGATAAAACATCAAACATGAAAAACTTCCCTGCCTTCACATGTCTTCTAAGAGTCAGATAGTTGTTTATTTCCTTGACATCTGGTGGGAGGGCGTTCCACAGGGCGGGTGCCACTACTGAAAAGGCCCTCTGGCTGGTTCCCTGTAAACTCACTTCTCTCAGGGAGGGAACCACCAGAAGGCCTCCGGCGCTGGACCTCAGTGTCCGGGCTGGACGATGGGGGTAGAGACGCTCCTTCAGGTATACTGGGCCGAGGCCGTTTAGGGCTTTAAAGGTCAGCACCAACACTTTGAATTGTGCTCGGAAACGTACTGGGAACCAATGTAGGTCTTTCAGGACTGGTGTTATATGGCTGGGGCAACCCAGCCAGATGGGCGGAGTACAAGAAATTATTATTTTTTAGTACTAGTACAACTAGTAGTAGTAGCAGCAGCAGCTGTCAGTGAGCATAGGTGCTAGCTCCTAGCGGCCCAGCTCTTTTGAGCCCCCAATAATATTTTTGGCGGGGCCAGTCTACCAATGTTTAGAACCATTAGGGGCAGAGGAGGCTGAGCTTGGAACTGAGCGAGGCATGGCTTCAGTTGCTGGCTCCTCCTGCTGCTGCTGGGGAGGGGAAGGAGGGGGCAAGCAGCCCCTGGCTGCTGGCGATGGCAGGAGGAAGCAGAGGAGGCCCAACATGAGAGAGGAGGAGCCACCAGCCATTGAAGCCATGCTGCCGCTGCATTTGGCTCCACCCCTGGCTCAACATCCTGACGTCATGCGCATGTCATCGCTCCCCAATCTTGTGTGCAAGTGGGCACCTCTGCCAGTGAACATCAGGAGGGCAGCCCCACCACACGCATGGCTACTGCCCCTGCCCTCGGTGGGAAGGACCCTGGCGCTATATTCTAACATTGCTTACTGTGGTTTTATTTATGTATTTTGCTGCATCTTAGAAGACGCCTCGGAACGACTGGTATCCTGAAAGGTGGGGCATAAATAATTGTAAGTGAGAAAGAAGGAAACCAGGCATCCTGTGAGTTAGTCAGTGATTCTCTCATGCTCCTAGATCACTGGCTGGAAGAAGGCACCATGGACAAATCAAGTTGGGATGCTTCCTCCATAGATCAGAATCTCCCTACTGCTGGGAGTCAAGTAACACCTCCCATGAGCCTGCTATAGCTTCCAGATTTCTTGCTCAGCCTGGGCAGTTATTGTTGTATTTTAGAAGTGGGGTGGGGGTTGGCTGTGCTTCTGGACTGGCTCCCTCTGCTCCAGGTCCTTGCCAGCTCTCCAGTCCAGATACTGGACCTCGGCAGCACTCAGCCCTGGCGCCAAACCACTTTATGGTAAGTGTGGATTGAGTTACAGGGGAGTATGTGCTGAATCAGCCATATGAACGCTTTGCCCTGTGCCAAACACCGCATGAATCACACTTAACAAAATGGCAGCAAACAATCTCTCTCTCTCTCTCTGTCTCTCTCTCTCTCTCTGTGTGTGTGTGTGTGTGAATTATCCCTGTATTGGCTTCTGGACAAGCACCAGTTGACCTCAAGCCAGTTTGAAATGATTACGTTTTACCAGTTTGATAATGTGGCGAGAAAAATGAAGATGAAGTCAGCAGATTCCCACGATAGGAGTCTTCTTATCAGGCGGGCTGAGGTCCAGCTCTACATTATCCATCACTTTCGCACTCGGCAAATGATGACCTGAATGTGTGAAAGGGGTCAGCTTCGCTGGGCAGCAGCCAAGGCCCAATGTGTGGGTAGGGGGTCGGGCACAGATTCCCCAGCAGCGTCATCTGAAATATTCTCCTTTAAAATGAGTGTAAGAGGGTTTCCTGTTTGCCATAGTGGCCAGGCAGGTGTCTACAGGAAGCCCACTGGCAGGGCATGTTCCTCAGTAAACAATATTCCAAGGCCTTCAGCCTCCGATCCCAGAGGTTCAGTGCAGCTATTGTGAGTAGTAGCCATTGATATTCTTATCCTCCATGACTCTGGCTAAGCACTTTTTAAAGGTCATCTTGGCCTCCACCACGTATTGCAGCAGCGAATTCTGTGTATAACTACATGCCACTGTGTGAGCAAGCACGGGTAGTTTATTCCATTTCTCCAAAGCTTCCCTGTTAATTTCCAAAAAGGTCACATGTTTGCACTGCATTGATATCTCTGTCGCCTCACTCATTTCAACTCTCCATCATTGTAAGCAACAGCTAGCCTAGAAGCTCTGCATCACCCAGTGAGCTGCTTCTGGTGTAATCAAATTGTGACAGGAAATGATGTACACGCTTGTGTGAGTCACGTTTGAATGTTGGCCATGTGTTGAGCAGCCCCCTTTCTTTCATTTTTGAATCCAAATTAATGACTGAAAAATGAGTGCCATGATGTCAATATGCACTACATGGCAAAACAGTTGTCTGATGTCTTTGGACTCGGCTATATTAGTAAAGAAACAGCTATTTGAATGTGCCATAAACATGCAATACCAGGTGGCGCCAGAGAGCAGGACATTTTAAAACTCGATTTTCCATAGAGATTTTTTTTTCTTTTGTCAAAATGATCTAATTTCTGACTTATTTATAGAGTCCCCCTCTGTGTTTAGATCCACCCTTTGTCTCAAAGCCAGAGCACCTTTAAGTGTGTGATCAGATGGTTGTTTCCCACAAGATTCACTTCTGTCTGAAAAAAAAGTTCTACTTGTTTGAAACTGCTTAATTTTATTATATCTTTCTCCCTGCTTTGGAAAAAAAAGTGTGCTGCCGATATTAAGCAAAATAACATGGCAGTAAATGACATAAAAACCAACATTAAACTGGCATACATGTAAGCAAATGCAAAATACAAACCAGGAGATGAGAGTAATGCATCAATGAACCTGGATCCTCCCTCACTCTGGAAAGCCTAGGTAAAGAGACAAAGATTAAGCAGGCACCTAAATATCAATACTGCTAGTACCTTCCAGATGTCAACTGGAAGTGCATTCCATTTACAGTGGAGAAAATGCAACACAATAAAAAAAACCCCTTGAAGACACAAAGGCATCTGCTGGGTTTGATGCTCACTACTATGGTGCTAAAAGAGAGCGATAAAAGATAGAGCTAACTTTCTACAGGAGAGCTGTAGCTCACAGCGCTACAATTCTCAGAGTTCCCTGAGAAGAGGAATCCATTGTTAAACCACTCTGAAAATTGTAGCTCTGTGGGGAGAATAGAAGTTTCCTAACTCTGCTCAGCACCCTTAACAAACTGCAGTTCCCAGAATTCTTGGGGTGTGGGGAGGAGCCATGTTAATTTAAAGTGGTATGATACTGCTTTAAATGCACAGTGCAGATGGGGCCTCGGAAAGGGCTGGAAGTAAAATGGGTTTTTCTGCAACTTCTCTTAATGTCATGCATTGACTCACATGGTATGTTTCCTCTGTGTTTCAGAGGCAGGTTCTTTGGGGACTGATTCTATATGGTAGATTTTGCTAAGCCGGTGCCCTCCAGATGTTTTGCACAACAACTCCCATCGGTCCCAGACGGTTGTTGTTCAAAACATCTGGAGGGCAGCATTTTGCCAAGGCCCTTATATGGAGACTGCTTTCTTCTCATCCATCGCTGAAGATATGGAGGCCAATAGCAATTAAGAGCAATCCTCCTTGCTTTTCTTTTCTTTTAAGCTGCATTTGGCTGCTTCTGGTATCGTGCAATCCTAGATCCTTCTGCTGAATGAGAACACACACAGTGCCCTGCGCTGAACCCCATGTAAGCAAGTAAACAAAGCACAACACAAAGTGATGCGTACGCACACTGTCTTTATTATGTGCAATCAAAAGTGCAGTGCCAGCGGCTCCAGGCTTTAAGCAGCTGTTCAGTGTGGTTTAGCAAGTAGCCTGCAGTGTGTCAGAGGTTTAACGCAAGCAGAAAATATGCAGGGTTTCCTTGATAGCAACACAAAGAACATAATAAGAACAAGCATCTACTGGAGCTGAATGGCAATCAATCTAGCCTTGTGTGGTACCTTCATAATCACCCATGTTGGCATCATTTCTGAACAAATGTTCAACAGCACAGGAGGACACACTTGTCCTCTCTTGATTGTTTCCAGTTTTCACCAAACCTAAGCTTTGTTAGAAGCAGCATTACACTAGCCGTTGGTCACAACTCGCTGGCACCTTATGGTAGGCAGGGCTGGGCACAATGGAGCAGAACCCTGCCAGTATTCTTTTTATTCACCCCCAAATTGAAAGCTGTATTCCATCAGGCCTGTTATGGGGCGGGATTCATCTAATGAGCCCTGCCAATGGAAAGCCCTTGCAAGGACGTCCGCTAGCACAATTGGTCTTTCTCCCCACCCACCACCCATTGGCCCTGGGAAGAGGTGTTGCTAGAAACTCAGAGCAGTGCATGGTGAGGAAGCAGAAATGCTTGCACTGACAGAGCGATTGGCTTAGTGCTACACTGGATTCCTTTCATGGGATTTCAACAGGACGTTACAGGGTAGGCCCTGATTGGAAATGGAGCTGTGTGACCACTCCGAAAGCTTTGCAGGTGCAAATACATACCCTCCAAAATTCCTCAGTTGAAATCAGGGGTATTTCTCACTCCCCACAACTGACCCTCCTTGAACCCCTCCATTTTTTCAATGGGACACACACTCTCCACCATCCTGAGAAAACCCCTTAACCCCCATTCCATTCCATTCCATTCCATTCCATTCCATTCCATTCTTCTTTGGTTGATTTACAAAAAGAAAAGCACACCTCATTAAATGAATTTTAGAAAGTGGGCAAGATTAGACAAAGCTTTTTTAAAAAAACATTTAAAAATGGAGACTCCTTTCATTCCGCCTGTCCCCCTTTCTTCCCACCCAGGGTGGCCCTGCCCTCTGCTTGCACCCCAGAGCCCACACATCACACGAGGCTCGGCTTGAGCCGCATAAGCGTCAGCCTCTCCTTCTCCTCTCCTGCTCTCCAGCAACCACTAGGAGCTGCCCAAGGGAGGAGGCCGGCAGTGGTGCCCATGAAGTGGCAACAGGGTGCTTGCTCCCTTGCTGCCACTCAGGACAAGCACCAGCTCACCCTCCTCCACGAGCTCAGCGTCGGCAGCACTTGCAGGACAAATAGGGTGATTCCAGGATCAAATCAGAAGCCAGGATGGCTTTCGTAATTCCAGGACTGTCCCTGGAAAATAGGGGCACTTGGAGGGTATGCAAATACCGTTGAAAGTGGAATCACATGATTGCGCCAATAGTATCATGAGCAGAAATCATGTATGCACAATAAAAAAGGATACCTGCAAGAGCCCCCAAAACATTTCCCATTCATTCCAGCGGAGCTTGTGCAGGAGAGCTCTTCCAGAGGTCGTTCCCCAAGTTGGAGAAAGTAACATGGGGCAGCCTAGAGACGCTGATCATGAAGCAAAACTGATGCTGACCTCTCAACCATATTTTTCTGCTTTAAGAGGAAAATTCACATACCATGCTTGGTGTTAAGTGATGCCACATTGAGACTGGTGGGAGAGGTGGTGACCGCATAGAGTTGCTGCCAGAGACGAGGCAGTCAGCTGTGTCTCATTTACATACATTCATTCACTCGTTCTAATATTTGCAAGTTTTAAACTGACGATGGCCCAAATCCAGGGGGAAAAAAGGAAAGGAAAGGAAAAAAAGGGCCATTGAAATTGGGAGGATATGAATGATTCACAACTAATTTTGTCCTATGGCTCTTAATGGGATTTAAGTATGACTAACTTTGTGCTGGATTTGGGCCTACACTGACAGGCTCTGCTAAAATAATATCCTGAAGTCCAAGGCCTCCTTATGAACTATCCTAAAGCAGCTCACGTTACACATTCGCCTGAAACTATCTTCTGAATACATAACGCCTATTAATTGCTTGCGCATTATAAAGCTTACAGAAAGCTGTTGGCTTTGCTTGAGCATGATCTTCTTCAGAGGAAAAGCCAAATGGCATGATTCTAGGTCAGGGGTCAGCAACCTTTTCCAGCCACCGTCCCTCAGACCATGTGGTGGTCTGGACTATATTTTGGAGGGGGGGGGAATTCTTATGCCCCACAAATAACCCAGAGATGCATTTTACATAAAAGGACACATTCTACTCATGTAAAAATATGCTGATTCCCAGACCGTCCGTGGGCCAGATTGAGAAGGCGATTGGGCCGCATCTGGCCCACGGGCCTTAGGTTGCCTACCCTTCTTCTAGGTCATTCGGTTTCATCACCGTGTATGGAACTAAGTCAGAGCACTGCCCCTTAACTTTCCTGGGGCCACGGTAGCTATCAGAACTTGCTTGGGGATATAAATTGGACTTTTGCACTTACCATAGCAATTCCTAATGCATCTGAGAGATCTGCCTGGCCCCTCTGCCTGATGGAGAAAGGCCATAGCTCAGTGGTAGAGTACCTGCTTTCCATGCAAAGGTCCCAGGTTCAATTATGCAACCCCCGAGCCAAAAAGATAAGCAACTATACAGTGGTACCTCAGTTTATGAACACAATTGGTTCCGGAAGTCTGTTCGTAAACTGAAGCGTTCATAAACTGAAGCGAACTTTCCCATTGAAAGTAATGGAAAGTGGATTAATCTGTTCTAGACGGTCTGCGGAGGACTTAAACTGAAGCGTTCATAAGCTGAAGCGAACTTTCCCATTGAAAGTAATGGAAAGTGGATTAATCTGTTCTAGACGGTCTGCGGAGGACTTAAACTGAAGCATTCATAAACTGAAGCGAACTTTCCCATTGAAAGTAATGGAAAGTGAATTAATCCGTTCCAGATGGGTCCGCGGCGTTCGTAAACCGAAAATTCGTAAACCGAGGTGTTCATAAACCGAGGTTCCACTGTACAAGCTTTAGAAGACACCTGAAGGCAGCCCTGTATAGGGAAGGGTTTTTTTTTTAATGTTTAATGTTTTCATATGTTTTCAAATATGTTGGAAACAGTCCAGAGTGGCTGAGGCAACCCGGTCTGATGGGTGGAGTAGTAGTAGTAGTAGTAGTAGTAGTAGTAGTGCCACTGGCATGGGCCCCTCAGAAGGTTCTTCAGAAGGAACTGAAAAAGCTCCACCACTTGTGTGCTCTGCTCTCCCTGCTCTATGCTGCCTTGAGCTCCTTGGAGGAAAGGTGAGATATATATGTAATAGGCAAGAGATTTGGGGAGGGTTCAGGGAGCATGCAGAGAGAGAAGAGGGGGGAGAAGTTCCACTGCACAAGCGGAAATCCTTGCTCAAGCAGAAGCACTTAGTTTGATACCACCTTTATTTTTTTATTATTAGTTAATAATAATAATGGAACTCCGAAATGCACAAGCAGTGACTGAAAATTAATGTGCTGCATTTGAAGAGTTCATTGAACAGACTTGTGCAAAACTGCAACACAAAGGCTGTAAATAT